>NC_080545.1:91689650-91989650 GCF_028640845.1 Ahaetulla prasina
AATGGAAGGCAGGTTGGTAGCAATTATTTTTTCTGCAGTTCTAATTATCCTCTGAAGTCTGTGTCTTTCTTGTTGGGTTGCAGAACCGAACCAGACAGTTATAGAGGTGCAAATGACAGACTCAATAATTCCTCTGTAGAACTGGATCAGCAGCTCCTTGGGCAGTTTGAGCTTACTGAGTTGGTGCAGAAAGAACATTCTTTGTTGTCCTTTTTTGATGATGTTTTTGATGTTAGCTGTCCATTTTAGATCTTGCGATATGATAGAACCTAGAAATTTAAAGGTTTCTACTGTTGATACTGTGTTGTCTAGTATTGTGAGAGGTGGAAGTATGGAAGGGTTTCTCCTAAAGTCTACCACCATTTCTATGGTTTTGAGTGTGTTCAGTTCCAGATTGTTTCGGTCGCACCACAAGGCTAGTCGTTCGACCTCTCGTCTATATGCAGATTCGTCATTGTCTCGAATGAGACTAATCACTGTTGTGTCATCTGAAAACTTCTGTAGTTTAACAGATGGATCGTTGGAGATGCAGTCATTGGTATACAGAGAGAAGAGAAGTGGGGAGAGCACACAGCCTTGGGGGGCCCCTGTGCTAATTGTACAGGTATCTGGTGTGAACTTGCTTAGCTTCATCTGCTTCTTCCTGTTTGTTAGGAAGCTTGTGATCCACTTACAAGTCTGTTCAGGTACCTGTACCTGTTTAGCTTAGTTAGAAGAGTGTCTGGAATGATGGTATTGAATGTTGAACTAAAGTCTACAAAGAGGACTTTAAAATTTAAAAAAATGTAAAACATTTTTAAAAAATTTTTTAAAAAAATTAAAAAAAGATTTTAAAAATGTATAAATTAAAATAAAGGTGAACCGCTCAAATTGATGTTTGTGTTAAAATCCCTTTACAATAAAATCACTAAATAATAATACAATAAAGGTAAAGGTAAAGGTTCCCCTCGCACATGTGTGGTAGTCGTTCCCAACTCTAGGAGGTGGTGCTCATCTCCGTTTCAAAGCTGAAGAGCCAGCGCTGTCCGTAGATGTCTCCGTGGTCATGTGGCTGGCATGACTCAACACCAAAGGCACACAGCATGCTGTTACCTTCCCACCAAAGGTGGTCCCTATTTTTCTACTTGCATTTTTTGCCTGCTTTTGAACTGTTAGGTTGGCAGAAGCTGGGACAAGTAACGGGAGCTCACCCTGTTACGCGGCACTAGGGATTCGAACCGCTGAACTGCCGACCTTTCAATCGACAAGCTCAGCATGCCTAGCCACTGAGCCACTACGTCCCCTTTAATAATACAATACAATTCTTTATTAGCCAAGTGTGGTTGGACACACAAGGAATCTGCCTTTGGTGCATATGCTCTCAATGTACATAAAAAGACAAGATACATTCATCAAGAATCATAAGGTACAATACTCAATGATAGTCATAGGATTCAAATAAGTAGTCGAACCTTACTAGGAAACAATCAATATCAATCGTGAGGATACAGCAACAAGTTACAGTCATACAGTCATAAGTGGGAGGAGGAAATGGGAATGGGAAGTGATAGGAACAGAAATAACAGAAATCAAGCTGAAAATATAGAACACTGTAAAGGCTAAATTTGCCCTTGATAAAGGTCAATGGAATTCACGAGGGGCTGGACTTGTGGCTACGCAATGTTTTCTGAGGTTTTCACGGGTGTTTGTATACAGGTCTTTGGTTGTTCGGGTTTTCTCCCGTGTAAGATTGGAAGTGTCTTGGCGACGTTTCGACGAAGTCTCATTCGTCATCTTCAGGCTTCAGCTTGAGAGGGATCACCCCTCTCACCTGTCATTGCCAATCTCTACATGGAACACTTTGAAACCCAAGCACTAGAAAAATCTGATCACAAACCCAAACTCTGGCTCAGATATGTAGACGACACCTTCATAATCTGGCCACACGGGAAAGAAAAACTTGACAACTTCCTCACACACCTCAATAGCCTACACCCCAAAATACAGTTCACCATGGAAACAGAAGTTAATAACCAACTTCCTTCCTGGATGTCTTAGTCTACAGAAACCCAATGGCTCCTAGGACACACCATCTACCAGAAGAAAACACACACAAACCGCTATCTGCACTCTCACACCACCACCCAGCACAGATCAACTCCGTAGCCAAGACACTCATCTCCAGAACAAAATGCTTAGCTGATGAACAACACCTAAAACCCGAACTAGACACTCTCACTAACGTACTAACATCCAATGGATTCCAAAGAAATAAGATTACCAAGCTAATCCAAAAGAACCCCCACTAAAATCCAAGACAGAGAACAAGAAAACGGCACAGCCCTCCTCCCATATATAAAAGGCACCACAGACAGAATCAGCAAGATCCTCCACAAACACAACATCAAGACAGCATTCTGCACAAACAGAAAAATATCCACCATCCTAAGAAACCCCAAAGACAAAATTGAGTTAGAAAATCAAGGAGTATATGAAATCCCATGCACCGCCTGCCCCACCACATACCTTGGACTAACCAACAGAAGAATAAGTGCACGATTGAAGAACACAAGAACTCATTCAAAAAGAGGAACTAACTTCTTCCCTGGTCCAACACTTTAAAGTCACAGGACATGATATTGACTTTAAAAAGACCAGAACTATCGCCAAAACTGAACACTTTAACAACAGAATAATCAGAGAAGCCATTGAGATAGAAAAACGCCCACACAGCATGAACAAACGAGATGACACCTCCGCCTACCAGCCATTTGGAAACCCGCCTTATTGACAAACGAGTCCCTAACACGAGGAATGACACCAGACCCACACTCACGAGGTCCACACAGGATGTCACCACCACATCCACCCAGAAAGCAGACCCAAACCCACACTGATCATGAAGCACGACCAAGGACCAGAAGCCAGACCGCAGCTGCAACATTAGCCATTTCAAACCCCTCCAATCCATTCATGCAGCAGACTGACACCCACTATGAAGATGTAGCACGACCACAAAGCCAAACAACAGCTATGCAGCTCACCAGCTCAAATCCCCCTGCAGCACAGACTAGACTGAGCACAACCAAGCCCCCACCAACACAGGACACACCCCCAGCCAATCAGAGCACAGAAAACCCCCCATCCAATCAGAGCACAGCCAAGCTCCCACCCAATCAGTTCAAACCTCCACTAGCAGTTAAAAGGAAGAAACAGCTGCGATCACACATTGTCTCCAAGCAAGCTGAAGCCTGAAGATGACAAATGAGACTTCGTCGAAACGTCGCCAAGACACTTCCAATTTTACACGGGAGAAAACCCGAACAACCAAAGACCTATATACAAACACCCGTGAAAACCTCAGAAAACATATATATATATATATATATATATATATATATATAAAGCTCAGGAAGCTCAGAATGGCTGTTCCAATTCCCCCTCCCAGAGGGTTTGCAAATAAAAAAAGAAATGAAACCCTCTCAATCTTCATCCAGGAAATACTAAAGTTATCATCGATGTTACAACCTATAATACATAGCCAGTGATCTGTGAACAGTATGTCAGCTAATAAGCTGAAGAGGTTTGGTTTGCTGAGCCTCAAAGCCAAAGGTTTAAGCATAACAAAATTGTAATGTAGGTTCTTCTATGGTTGATACATGTGACGGTGAACCTATGCCACGGGTGCCCAAAGTGGCATGCGAAGCCATGTCGCCCGGCACGAACAGCCCTGCCTGTTTGTCTTCCTGGGTTTCTAGCATGCATGCACGCGCGACGATCAGCTGTCCTTTGTGCGTGCGGCAGTACCAAGAACAGGTGTGTATGTGCTCGCTGGCCAGCTGATTGTCATGTGTGCATGCGCGCCTGAACTCAGAAGTTTGGCTTTTCCAGAATGCGATCCCTTCACGGCCGCGGCAGTGCCGAAAACCAGCCTGTGCATGCATGCCGGCCAGCTGATTGTTGGGAACACGTACGTGCTAGAACCCGGAACTTCAGCTTTTCTGGAACACAGCCCCAATGAGCGTGCACGCATGACATTTCCACTCGACCTTTTCAGCACTCAGTTCCGAAAATGTTCACCTTCGCTGATTTATACCATTTCTTATTATCTCCAGGTTTACTGCATAAGAAAATAAGAGAAAGAAAAGGAAGGTAGATTAATTTTTTTTCTCTTTAAGCTGACTTCTATAAAAACTTTAAAGGAAGCCCTTTTTTAATTATGAACCTTGAAATGCTCCGATCACTTGCTGCACCCATAAACTGAAACTAAGTGTACTAACTCACCGGATCCTTGAGTTAAAGGAGGAGTTTTTACAGCAGAGGTACCTTTAGACGATGTTGAATTATTGCAGACATTACTTAACACGATTAAAAAGTCAATTTAGGATCTGGTATATCAGCCTCATTAGTTCACTTTCAAGACTTCTACTAAAGATGCATCCTCTATGCTTTATGCGTCGGGTAAAATGCCCAGAAGTACAAACAACATTAAAAGGTAAAGGTAAAGGTTCCCCTCGCACATATGTGCTAGTCGTTGCCGACTCTAGGGGGCAGTGCTCATCTCCGTTTCAAAGCCGAAGAGCCAGCGCTGTCCGAAGACATCTCCGTGGTCATGTGGCCGGCATGACTCAACACCAAAGGCGCACGGAACGCTGTTACCTTCCCACCAAAGGTGGTCCCTATTTTTTCTACTTGCATTTTTACATGCTTTCGAAACTGCTAGGTTGGCAGAAGCTGGGACAAGTAACGGGAGCTCACCCTGTTACACAGCAGCACTATGGATTCGAACCGCTGAGCTGCCAACCTTTCGATCAACAAGCTCAACGTCCTAGCCCCTGAGCCACCGCATCCCTAACAACATTAGGTTGTTTAATTGTCAGCAGGACACGTTGCAAAATGAGGATTGTTCTACGAGGCATCCTGTACCAAAAAAAACAAGACCATCCACAAGACGGATTTAAGGAGTTCTGTTCTACATTTGACACAATGGGGTATGATGGAGTTTGCATGTTACTCATCTCTGTTTCTCCCCGGACTCCAGAGAGGTGTGTTTCCTAACAAGCGGTCATAAATCGCAGAATGTGAGGTTACCCTTGAGACTTTCAAATGGCCTGCGGATGGCATGCCATCTATCTCAGGGAACTTGATTTAGGGGCAGCAGGGACCATCCGCGACAATACTTAGCATTATTTTTTAAGCTGCTGTGAAATCAATTAGAGCGTTTGGGAGGTGCTGTACACTGCCTTCCTGCTCTCCATTGCTCATTCAAGTTTGCTTGTCTAAGGGAGGGTGATGGGGCGGAGCGGGGGGGGGGGAGCAGACAGTAAAGTGCTCTAGCAGAACAAAAGGGAATTATACAATTGCCTGGACTGACTCCTTCTTAGCGAAACTCACCAGGAAAAACTGGATTGTAACCGCTAGACAAATCAGACATATATATGTGTTTCAAGGGAGACTGAATGAATGAATGAAGACGTTTCCACTTTAATTAAACAGATGGAACTTTATTGTAGACAGACCGAAGTCTTCCGTATGTTTATTTTTCTGGGCAAAACCACAGCCATTTCAATGAGATCTTAATTATTGATTCCAATATCTAGCTTGCTTTTCCTCTGGAGTTCAGACGTGGTCGGTTCCGCTTGACTGGATCTCTTCAAGACATGCCTAGCCATCCTAAGTTACTTTAATTTGGATTGCTGCGCTCAACAGAAGGCTGGGCTTGATGACCTAAGAGCCATTTTCCACTGCTGCGATTCTCTATTTCTCTTCCGTTTCTCTTTCTGCCTCGCTTTTTTTTTTTCTTTTCTGCCAATAACTCAGTGAAGAAGTGAATGCTGCAAAATAGCCATTAGATCCAAACCAGGAGTAAAATCTGCTTACCTTCCCTACCAGTTCGGAAGTGAATGCAGGAAGTAATGGCGGCCAGGTGGGTGGGGCGGAGCCTCGAGACATCATCACTAACAGTGCTCCAAACCACCGACTGTCATTGCTACCATGTCAAGGTTCCAGAAAAACCTCTTCTGCATAAAAAAAACTCAGAAGCCATTGTTTTTCAGAGTTCTTTACTAGCATGAGGAAACTGGCACACGATGAGTGAAATTCCAAAACTGAACTTCCGGATTCTTTTCCCAGTTATACAAACCCCAAGAGTCCCACCCCCCATAACCCCTTTGCTGGTCACATGGTCCCACGTTCTCCCAGTTCATTCGAATATTTTAACATAACATAACATAACATCAGAGTTGGAAGGGACCTTGGAGGCCTTCTAGTCCAACCCCCTGCCCAGGCAGGAAACCCTATACCATCTCAGTCAGATGGTTATCCAACATTTTCTTAAAAATTTCCAGTGTTGGAGCATTCACAACTTCTGAAGGCAAGTTGTTTTCTCGCCACTCCTCCTGCAGATGTGAACACCATCCGACCTTGACCGCTTGAAGAATGTTACCATACCCCTCAACCCCCCTTCTTCCCCTCAGGGGAAAAATGTGGCAGCGTCTGGAACCCTAAAGTCTAGTATGGTTTCCAGGCCTGACATACCAGTTTGGCCGAACTGGTCCGAACCGAGAGCATTTCACCCCTGATCCAACCCCCCTTAGGAGACAACTTCATTCTCAAGTAAAGAGGATTTGAAACTATTCTCTTTAAGGATGCTGAGAATTCAAGATGGCTGCCTGACTATCAGTGGAAGAATATAACAAATATCCTTTCCATTTACTATTATGTTGGAGAAATGTCTCAGATGCATGTCAGTTAAAGAGTCATTCCCTTAAATTTACGTTTAAATGGAAGATTGGATTCATATTCTAATATAGAAGATTCTCAAAGTGAATGTAAAGATAAAACCAGAAACTTTTCTCTTGGGTTTAATAGAAAAAGACTTTTGGGGGGGGGGGATTGCCATATGTTGATGGCAGCAAGATTACTTTATACACACACAAAAATGGAAGGACGCTTTAATCCCTGCAATAGATGAATAGTTGCAAAAGTTGATGGAGTTAGCAAAGATGGCTAAACTGACTGTTTCGATTAAAAAAAACAACAACCCACAAATACCTTTGTTTCTAGTTGGAAACCACATCTGGACTTTGTGCTTGAAGTGGGGAAAAAATAAAACTTTGATTTTGTGTTTTACTGATTAGATAGATTTGTTGTTATAGAAATGGCTAGTTTATACTATTATGTAAAAGTAAAACGTTGAGGTTCAAAGACTGTAGAATAGAATAGAATAGAATAGAATAACAGAGTTGGAAGGGGCCTTAGAGGTCTTCTAGTCCAACACCCCAGTTCAGGCAGGAAACCCTACACCACTTCAGACAAATGGTTGTGCAATCTCTTCTTAAAAACTTCCAGTGTTGGAGCACCCACAACTTCTGTAGGCAAGTTGCTGCACTGATCAATTGTTCTAACTGTCAGGAAATTTCTCCTTAGTTCTAAGTTGCTTCTCTCCTTGATTAGTTTCCACCCATTGCTTCTTGTCCTGCTCTCAGGTGCTTTGGAGAATAGCTTGACTCCCTCTTCTTTGTGGCAACCCCTGAGATATCAGAAGACTGCTATCATGTCTCCACTAGTCCTTCTTTTCATTAAACTAGACATACCCAATTCAGCAACGGTTCTTTATATGTTTTAGGTTCGATGCTATTTCTTAATTTATTGCACCAAAAGGAATCTGACATCATTGTCTCTTCTTTCTTTTTCACTTCTTCTCTACACTTTTCTCTTCCCTTTTCCTTCCCCTACTCTTCCTATTATTTGCTTTTGTATTTACTGTATTTTTCAGAGTATAAGACGCTCTGAAGTATAAGACGCACTTTAGTTTTGGGAGAGGAAAATAAGAAAAAAAAAATCTGCCTCCGCTTACCAGCATCCATCAGTATTCATCTGGCTAGCAAACACTCTGGTCAGCTTCCGCACATTAGCCTGATTCAGCACAAGCAGCTGATTGGCAGGTGGATCTGCCTCCTGGAATATCCCCAATCAGCTGTTCTCAGAGGTGAACTTTAGCAACCAGTTTAGAATAGAATAGAATAGAATAGAATTTTTATTGGCCAAGTGTGATTGGACACATAAGGAATTTGTCTTGGTTCATATGCTCTCAGTGTACATAAAAGATACCTTCATCAAGGTACAACATTTACAACACAATTGATGGTCAATATATCAATATACCGTATATACTCGAATATAAGCCGATCCGAGTATAAGCCGAGGTCTAATTTTACCCCAAAAACTGGGGTAAACTGGGACTCAGTATAAGCGAGGGTGGGAAATGAGGCAGCTACCGGTCGTGAAACCCTCCTCCTCGGCCGAGAAGGCTGGCGGCTCCCGCCCGCCCTCTCACTGCACCGCAGGGCTCCCCCGCGCTAAAGCAAAAGCCCGCCAAGTTCGCGCCGGCCGGTATAATGTGAAAAAAAGAAGAAAAAAAAACTCGAGTATAAGCCGTATATACTCGAGTATAAGCCGAGGGGACGTTTTTCAGCACAAAAAACGTGCTGAAAAACTCGGCTTATACTCGAGTATATACGGTAAATCATAAGGATTGCCAGCAACAAAATTACAGTTATACAGTTATAAGTGGAAAGAGATTGGTGATGGGAACGATGAGAAGATTAATAGTAGTGCAAAATAGTTTGACAGTGTTGATGGAATTATTTGTTTAGCAGAGTGATGGCCTTCGGGAAAAAACTGTTCTTGTGTCTAGTTGTTCTGGTGTGCAGTGCTCTATAGCGTCGTTTTGAGGGTAGGAGTTGAAACAGTTTATGTCCTAGATGTGAGGGGTCTGTAAATATTTTCACGGCCCTCTTCTTGATTCGCGCAGTATACAGGTCCTCAATGGAAGGCAGGTTGGTAGCAATTATTTTTTCTGCAGTTCTAATTATCCTCTGAAGTCTGTGTCTTTCTTGTTGGGTTGCAGAACCGAACCAGACAGTTATAGGGGTGCAAATGACAGACTCAATAATTCCTCTGTAGAACTGAATCAGCAGCTCACTCTCACTACACTCTCACTGCACTCTCACTACACTCGCAAGCACCTCGTTGAGGCAGATATGCAGCTTCAAAAATGCAGCTGATCCTCACAGGGTGCTCCAGTGAGTACAGCAGGGGAAGCTCAAAATCAGTCCAACAAAGTAGCAGCTGTTCCAGATTGCCATTTTGTCCTCTGCACCTTGCTTTTTCACCCACCAAAGGCTCCGTTTGAGAGGATGTGCGGAGGCCGGCGGCTGGGCGAGACTACATTCGGTGTATAAGACGCACCCAAATTTTCACCCTCTTTTAGGAGGGTTAGAAAAATGAGGTATATATTTGATATTATAAACAAAAAGGGAAAAAAAAGATGGTTTGCATAAATGGAAGATTGGTTTCAAGACTGGAGGAATGATAATGCCCAAGGAGCTTTACTTCCAGATCAATGGTGGGTTGCTACCGGTTCTCCCCGGTTCGGGCGAACCGGTAGCAGTGGCAGTGGGAGGCTCTGCCCACCTGCCTGTACGTCATCAAATACGATCTGCGCATGCGCAGAAGTGGTGTGTGAGCATGCTCGCACGTGAGAGGGAGTGAACCGGTGGGAAAGGTAAGTGAAACGCACCCCTGTTACAGATGCAAATGGACTGCTAATTTCAACTTCTCCAGACAGAAGTTCCTTGTAGCAAACTGTGGATTGAAGAGGTCCGGATTCAATTCACAATCAAGAACATTAAACCACTCGGAGTATTCTTCCCATCTCTTTAAAAGGAAAGTTCTTGGGAGAAAGTGAGTGGAGAAATATGCCTTCCTTTCCTCACTCTTCACAAACCCACGCATAAAAACTACACAGAACTCATGCACAACGTTGCCCCAATCCCTCAATCTTGATAGATGGTGTTCAGTTCTTTTGTTTCCATATAAAAGTGGGCGCAGGTGGATATATATACAGTTTTTCAGGTTGTGTTTTCCTCCCACTTGAGGTAATTCTCAATGAGTTTAGCTGTCAACTTCCACCCCCTTCAAATCTCGCTCTTAACATAACATAACATAACATAACATCAGAGTTGGAAGGGACCTTGGAGGCCTTCTAGTCCAACCCCCTGCCCAGGCAGGAAACCCTACACCATCTCAGTCAGATGGTTATCCAACATTTTCTTAAAAATTTCCAGTGTTGGAGCATTCACAACTTCTGAAGGCAAGTCGTTCCACTTATTAATTGTTCTAACTGTCAGGAAATTTCTCCTTAGTTCTAAGTTGCTTCTTTCCTTGATCAGTTTCCACCCATTGCTTCTTGTTCTACCCTCAGGTGCTTTGGAGAACAGCCCAACTCCCTCTTCTTTGTGGCAGCCCCTGAGATATTGGAACACTGCTATCATGTCTCCCCTAGTCCTTCTTTTTGTTAAACTAGACATACCCAGTTCCTGCAACCGTTCTTCATATGTTTTATCCTCCAGTCCCCTAATCATCTTTGTTGCTCTTCTCTGCACTCTTTCTAGAGTCTCAACATCTTTTTTACATCGTGGCGACCAAAACTGGATGCAATATTCCAAGTGTGGCCTTACCAAGGCATTATAAAGTGGTACTAGCACTTCACGTGATCTTGATTCTATCCCTCTGTTTATGCAGCCCAGAACTGTGTTGGCTTTTTTAACAGCTGCTGCACACTGCTGGCTCATATCTAGATGGTTATCCACTAGGACTCCAAGATCCCTCTCACAGGTACTACTATTGAGCAAGGTACCACATATACGGTACTGGTGCATTTTGTTTTTGGCCTAAATGTAGAACCTTACTTTTTTCACTGTTGAATTTCATTTTGTTAGATAGCGCCCAATGTTCAAGTCTGTCAAGATCTTTCTGTAACTTGAGCCTATCTTCTGGAGTGTTGGCTATTCCTGCCAGCTTGGTGTCATCTGCAAATTTGATGAGTTCCCCATCTATCCCTCGACCAAGTCATTGATGAAGATGTTGAAGAGTACTGGGCCTAAAACAGAGCCTTGGGGTACTCCACTGCATACTTCCCTCCATGTGGATGTAGTTCCGTTGAGGACTACACGTTGAGTGCGGTTGGTCAGCCAGTTACGAATCCATCTGGTGGTGGTGCTGTCTAACCCACATTTATCTACTTTATCTAGTAGTAGGTTATGGTCTACTTTATCAAATGCTTTACTGAAGTCCAAGTAAATTATATCAACAGCATTCCTCTGGTCTACTAATTTTGTCATTTTGTCAAAGAATGCGATAAGATTAGTCTGGCATGATCTGTTTTTGACAAACCCATGTTGGCTTTTGGTTATTACTTTGTTTGCTTCTAGGTGTTCGGTGATTCGTTGCTTGATTATCTTTTCCAGAATCTTCCCCGGTATTGAGGTCAGACTGATAGGTCTGTAGTTTCCTGGATCTGTTTTTTTTCCTTTTTTGAAGATGGGAACTACATCAGCTCTCTTCCAGTCCTCTGGCAGCTCCCCTGTGCTCCAGGATCTTTGAAAGATATAGTTCAGTGGTTCTGAGATCACGTCTGCCAGTTCCTTCAGAACCTTGGGGTGTAATCCATCCGGTCCTTCTTTTATATCTTCCTATACAAGACAAAACTCTAGGGTGGCTTACTGGGTAAGACGCTGAGCTTGTCGATCGAAAGATCAGCAGTTCGGCGGTTTGAATCCCTAGTGCTGCTGTGTAATGAGGTGAGCTCCCATTACTTGTCCCAGCTTCTGCCAACCTAGCAATTCGAAAGCAGGTAAAAAATGCAAGTAGAAAAATAGGGACCACCTTTGGTGGGAAGGTAACAGCATTCCATGCGCCTTTGGCATTTAGTCATGCCAGCCACGTGACCACAGAGACATCTTTGGACAGCACTGGATCTTCAGGTTAGAAACGGAGATAAGCAATGCCCCCTAGACTCGGGAATGACTAGCACATATGTGCAAGGGGAACCTTTACCTTTACCTATACAAGACAACTTTTCTAGCTTTCCTTTGTTACCTTGGTGTGTGGTCCCTGTCATTACTCAGTTGGCAGAATAATTGATGAAACTGATCAGGGGGTGGATTGAAACACTGAGGTTCTTATAATACACTGTCATTTTGTCAAATCAGAAGAAATAGCAACAAGAATCAGAAAGTGCTCATATTTGGCCACAGTCCAATATAGCACGAGCTATTATGACAATTAGGGATATGGGGAGTGAATTTCTATGAGGTTGCTCTCACCTTCAAGTATCTAAAGAGACTCTCCCAAAGGTGCTTTTTCAAAAGCCAACTGGACTTTTTTTTTCCCTCTGAAGATGTTTCACTTCTCATCCAATAAGATTTTTCAGTTCTATTTGAAGAGAGAAACACTGGGACTTTGTGACTGTTTGTCGTATCTCGCCAAGCAGTTGTCTTTATTAGACAACTTTACACCAACAATTTAGAGATTTGTCTTGCTGTCCACTTTGACAACAAGACAATTACCTAATTTTTATTATTATATTGAATCTCTAAAATCATTCAAAGTATCAAATTCAATCAAAACTCTTCGAATAAACTGGAAAAGATTCAGACATGTTGCAGAAATTTCACAGACTTTTCCAACTTTGATTTTTTGAATGTTCCCTGAATGTATTAAATTCTATTAATAGAAGATGATAGATGATAGAGTAGAGATAGATATATAGATAGATAGATAGATAGATAGATAGATAGATAGATAGACAGATAGACAGACAGACAGATGATAGATAGATAGATAGATAGATAGATAGATAGATAGATAGATAGATAGATAGATAGATAGATAGACAGACAGACAGACAGACAGACAGACAGACAGACAGACAGACAGACAGATAGGTTAGATGGATAGATAGATTGATAGATGATAGATAGATAGATAGATAGATAGATAGATAGATAGATAGATAGATAGATAGATAGATAGATAGATATAGATGATAGACAGAAAGAAAGAACGAAAGAAAGAAAGATAGATAGATAGATAGATAGATAGATAGATAGATAGATAGAAGATAGAGATAGATGATAGACAGAAAGAAATAGATAGATAGATAGATAGATAGATAGATAGATAGATAGATAGATATAATGTATGATAGATAGATAGATACAGACCAATAGACAGACAGAAAAGACAGACAGAGACAGATAGATGATAGATAGATAGATAGATAGATAGATAGATAGATAGATAGATAGAAGATAGAGATAGATGATAGACAGAAAGAAATAGATAGATAGATAGATAGATAGATAGATAGATAGATAGATAGATAGATAGATATAGATGTATGATAGATAGATAGATACAGACCAATAGACAGACAGAAAAGACAGACAGACAGATAGATGATAGATAGATAGATAGATAGATAGATAGATAGATAGATAGATAGATAGATAGATAGATAGGTAGATATAGATAGAAAGATAGATATAGATGAATGATAGATAGATGATAGATATAGACAGATAGACAGACAGACAGATAGATTAGATAGATAGATAGATAGACAGACAGACAAATAGACAACAGATAGACAGATAGATAGATGATAGATAGATAGACAGACAGACAGATAGATGTTAGATAGATGATAGATAGATAGATAGATAGATAGATAGATAGATAGATAGATAGATAGATAGATAGATAGATGATAGATATAGACAGATAGACAGACAGACCGACCGACAGATAGATAGATAGATGTTAGTTAGAGAGAGAGATGATATAGAGCCATTCATCCACAGTGTAACTCTGTGAGTGATATGGCTGGTTTCTAAATAAATAAATATAAAAAGAAAGAAAGAAAAGAAGGAAGGAAGGAAGGAAGGAAGGAAGGAAGGAAGGAAGGAAGGAAGGAAGGAAGGAAGGAAGGAAGGAAGGAAGGAAGGAAGGAAGGAAAGAAGGAAGGAAGGAAGGAAGGAAGATAAACCAACCAAATATATAGGGTAGACAATTAATGATAAGGCCACACATATTGAGACACTAACTCATCACTCTTGCCAAAGTTTGAATGCTTTAAAGCAAAACGTTATCTTGTTTAGGGAAATGGATGCATCGCCCTTAATGAATTCATACATGATTTCTGGGAGACCAAGAGAAAAGATTTCTCTGTCCAACACCTACATTTTTGTTTTACTTTTAATAAGAAACTCTTGACCTGTACTGTTTTATGTTTTGACTCTGAAACCTTTGGATATGGTTCCTTAAAATTTTAACATCTTTTTACACAATTGTAATTTTAATGAGAAAGAAGAAATCATTAAATACATAACAGTGAGTAATTGTATCAGGTGTCTGTAAGTGTGAATTTACTAGAAATGAAATGAACTATTTTTTTTCCTGTCCTCATAACGTGTTATGTTTACCTTATTTGTCTTGACTTGACTTGGATGACTTGACTTGGTTGGCTTGACTTGACTTGGTTGACTTGACTTGGTTGACTTGACTTGACTAGACTTGGTTGACTTGACTTGGTTGACTTGACTTGGTTGACTTGACTTGGTTGACTTGACTTGGTTGACTTGACTTGACTTGACTTGGTTGACTTGATTTGGTTGATTTGACTTGACTAGACTTGGTTGATTTGACTTGGTTGACTTGACTTGGTTGGCTTGACTTGACTTGGTTGACTTGACTTGGTTGGCTTGACTTGACTTGGTTGGTTTGACTTGGTTGACTTGACTTGGTTGACTTGACTTGACTAGCCTTGGTTGACTTAACTTGGTTGACTTGACTTGGTTGACTTGACTTGGTTGACTTGACTTGACTAGACTTGGTTGACTTGACTTGACTAGACTTGGTTGATTTGACTTGGTTGACTTGACTTATTTTTTTTTGAAGAATGGCTTTTGCAACCTAGCCAAATTGTGTCTTTCAGCTGGAAAAAGATGTGAATTTGGACTCAACATCATTTTTCGTTGGATAATGCTGAGCGAAGCAGCAGCAGCTGAGAAACTAACTGGCCAGAGTTAGCCTGTTGTCTGATGGAGCTCACACACGCATCCATACGAAGAAATGACACGTCCTTGGTTTTAATCTGAAAAAGGGATTGGCTGTAGCAGAAGAATCACCAAATTAGGAGCTGTTTGTGAGTTCAAGTCTGCATCGTTCTTGAGCTAGACAACATATCTCATATTTTTTTTTATTTTTTTTTATTTTTAGTTCTGAAGGGGAGTCAAGGAGAAAAAAAGAAATCTCTTGGCCTGGCTTGGTGTGAAACAAAAGGAATTCTTCGTTTCAAGTACACACATCATTTGTTAAAAGCAATATTTATTTGAGATGAAAGCCGTGTAATAACAATGAGAAAGACATTCCGTGGATGAAAAGCTACACAAAGCCAGCTGAGTGCTTTAAGATGAGTGTGATGTAAACAGAGGCCCGTCTTCGGTTTCTGAGGAGACTAAATGTGCATTGTTAGCAGGTGGTCTTTCCTGGAGAATGTTTGTTTGGATCCTGGTTACATCGGAGGATCATCATAATGCGTAGAGGGATAACAGCGTTGGCCGTTTTGGAAATGGGCTTCTTTGCCTTTGTTTTTTTGGGGCAGGGGGGGATTGAGTAGTTTATCTGAAGAGCTGGGAAGCTGGTGAGAGGATCTCCATTTTCTTTTTACCCTAAATTCCCTGAGGGACACTTTAAGGAGGGAAAAATCTGTTCTCTCTCTTGTGTGCTCCCTCTCTCTCCCTCCCTCCCTCTCTCCTTCCCCTCTGCCTTTTTCCTCCTCCCCTTCTCCTTCCCCTCCATCCATCCCTCTCTCTCCCTCTTTCTCTCTCCCATTCCCCTCTCCCTTTTTCTCCTCCCCTTTCTCTTACTCTTCCTCTCTCCCTTTCCCTCTCTCTTTTCTTCTCCCACCTCTCTCCTCTCCCTCTCCCTCTCCCTCTCTTTCCTTCTCCCTTCCTCCATCTCTCCCCTTCCCTTTACGTCTCCCTCTCCCTGTCTTTCCCCCTCTCTGTGTCTCTCTTGCCTCTCCCTCTTCCTGTCTCGCTCTTCTACATCTCCCTCTCCTACATCTCCCTCTCTCTCTTTCCATCTCTCTCTCTCTCCCCCCCCTTTCTTCCCTCTCCGTCTTCCTGTCTGCCTCTCCTACATCTCCCTCTCTTCCATCTCTCTCTCCCCTTTCTTCCCTCTCCGTCTTCCTGTCTGCCTCTCCTACATCTCCCTCTCTCCATCCTTCTTACTCTCTCTTTCCTTCTCTCTCACTCCCTCTCTCCCTCTCCCTGCCTTCCCCTCCTCCTCTCTTCCCTCTTCCTCTTCCTGTCTCCCTCTCCTTCATCTCCCTCCCTCTCCCTCTCTCTTTCCTTCTCTCGCACTCCCTCGATCCCTCTCCCTGTCTTCCCCCTCTCTTCCATCTCCCTCTTTCTGTCTCCCACTCCTACATCTCCCTCACCTTCTCCATCTCCTTTTTTCATCTCTCCCTATTTCCCTCCCTCTCTCTCTTACACTGCCAAGTGACTCTGTTATCTCCCTTGATGCTGATGAGTCACCCAAGGAACAAACAGTACTTCAGCTCTAGTTAAGTAGTTGATTTGCCTGCTACAAAGAGGCATAGCCTCTGGCTCCTGGAGCTGAGCCAGGGAAGCCGGTGCTCCCGAGGTAAGTCCTGATGGCCCTTCCCCCTCACTTTCCAAGTCATTTTCTGGCAGGGGGCCCAGCTCAGGGGGGTGCAGACACAAAAATTAGATATCTTGCTCGAAACCTCTGTGAGCTGTCCCCATTGCCCAATGTTTTAAACAAAGGTATAACATAAATAGCTTTAGACGTTGCTATCCTAGAAGGCAATGCAAAATCACCAATGAACACGAACTTCTTAGTGCTGGCCCCTTATTTCTCTTCCTCCGAATGCTCGCCTGCCTTACACAGTATAACCTTTATACTCCCGGGAGAAATTTTTTTTTTATCCTTCCTTGAACATCAATTGCAGTCCTGCTGATGGTTTTCACTCAAAGGTGGAAAATGCAGTGGAAAATGTTTGCCTCGTTTTACTGGCATTTTCCTCAAGCATCTCCATTCATAAAATGATTTAGATCTCCGGCTGGCCTGCTTGCAGCAAGCAGTTGTGTTTCCAGAAGCTTTTTTTCTTTTTTCTTTTTGAAAGAAAAGACTAGGGCTAACCTTCTCCAGGTGGTGCTATCCAGATGTGGATTTCCCCCCCTCCCCTAAATTACAAAACGGCATTAAATGGAAGCTGTTCCA
The DNA here is from genome assembly GCF_028640845.1 of Ahaetulla prasina. Classification (NCBI taxonomy): domain Eukaryota; kingdom Metazoa; phylum Chordata; class Lepidosauria; order Squamata; family Colubridae; genus Ahaetulla; species Ahaetulla prasina. The sequence continues at coordinate 91,706,787 of NC_080545.1, forward strand.
GGAAACGAGGCAGAATTTTCAGGCAGGGTTTTTAAAAGCGCCAGAGTTTCACCCCTCTATTTATATATTCTCATCCCTGACAACAATAATTCTCTGATGTTATTTGCCAAGCTGTCTACAAGAGCAAATTTGTTCTATTTAGCTTTTCTGTCTTCTTTAGCATTAACCCACTCGCTAGTCTCACTCAACCTATTCCATTCCTTTCCTCTCCCTTAAAATATATATTTTTTCATAACCATGCAAGGACAGAATCATCAGTTCTGTCCTGACTGACCTTGTGTATTAGTTACTATAACACAACAACCATTCAAATACTTGTTAATCTTCATAATCTGAACAGATGATGCCAACAGCCTCACGTTGCTCTCTGTGGCGTGTTATTTCTCTCTCTCTGTGTGTGTTTTAAAGACACCCTCCTTTTTGAAATCAGACCCATGTCCATTTATGAAATGAAGCTTGTTTTTCCATTGTTTCTTGGCAGCTTCAATCATACGATGGTTTTGGTCAGGGTTGGGCTGCTGGGGGTTCGGGAGAACCTCTAGCTAAGATTCTGTGCAGTTTGGAGAATCCCCAAATCCCACTCCTGGCTGGCCCTGCACACCCGTCCCGTCCTCTCCCAGGAGTCCCCATGCGGCCCATTTTGGATGCAGGTAAGTCCAGGGTGCGCGCAGAGGGTGAAAAGAGCCTCTGGTGGCTCAACGGACTAAGACAGTCTGTTATTAACACAGCTGCTTGCAATTACTGCAAGTTCAAGTCCCACCAGGCCCAAGGTTGACTCAGCCTTCCATCCTTTATAAGGTAGGTAAAATGAGGAGCCAGATTGTTGGGGGCAATAAGTTGACTTTGTATATAATATACAAATGGATGAAGACTATTGCTTAACATAGTGTAAGCCGCCCTGGGTCTTCAGAGAAGGGCGGGATATAAATGCAAATAAAAAATAAATAAATAAAAAAAAACGGGCCTACCAGAAGTTCGGGAAGGTTGGAAATGGGCCCATTTCCAGCCTCCAGAGGGCCTCTGGAGCCTGGGGAGGCCGTTTTCACCCTCCCAGAGGCTCAAGGAAAGCCTCCAGAGCCCGGGGAGGGCAAAAACACAGCTGTGGTGCAGGAGGCCACCATGGGCCCATTTCCAGCCTCCAGAGGGCCTCTGGAGTCTGGGGAGGCTGTTTTCACCCTGCCAGAGGCTCAAGAAAAGCCTCCAGAGCCCAGGGAGGGCAAAAACACACACACACCGCTGTGGTGCAGGAGGCCACCATGTCCATGTCCATCCAGCAACCAGGCTGAGAACCCCTTTTTGAAGCCCACCCCAGGAAGGGACCTTGGAGGTTTCTAGTCCAATCCTTGCCCAAGGCAGGAGCCCTTGTACCATCCAAATGGTTGTCCATTCTATTTTTGAAAACCTCCAGTGATGGAGTGCCCACAACTTCAGGAAGGAAGCTATTCCATCAATTGTTCTCACTGTCAGAAAATTTCTCCTCACTTCTAGGTTGGATCTCTATTTAACAAACTTCCACCCTTTACTTCTTGTCCTGCCCTCTGATGCTTTGGAGAATAAGACCCCTCTTCTCTGTGACCACCCCTCAAGTACTAGAAGACAGCTACCATGTGTCCCTCATCCTTCTCTCTGTCAGGCTAAACATATCTAGCACCCTCAATGGTAAGTATTTGTGATGTAGTCTTAGATCCCTAAATTTCTGGCTTGGATTGGATATAATAATAATAATAATAATAATAATAATAATAATAATAATAATAATAATAATAATAATAATAATAATAATAATAATAATAATAATAATAATAATAATTTAATTTGTATACCGCCCTTCTCCTGAAGGACTCAGGGCGGTTTACAGCCTGGTAAAACAACAATCAATAACACAATACAAATAAAAGAATAATTAAAAAAACTTATTCAAATTTGGCCCCAATTTAAAATACATTTAAAACCATAAAACCCAATTAAAAATTAAAAAACCCAATAATAAAATCTAAAAATTCTATGCCAGTCCTGCGTGGAAAAATAAGTACGTCTTCAGCTCGCGGCGGAAGGGAGTTGTCGGAGTCCAGGGGGAAATTCGTTCCATAGGGTAGGAGCCCCCACAGAGAAGGCCCTTCCCCTGGGGGTCGCCAACCAACATTGCTTGGCTGACGGCACCCTAAGGAGTCCCTCTCTGTGAGAGCGCACGGGTCGGTGGGAGGCAAACGGTGGCAGTAGGCGGTCCCGTAAATAGCCCGGTCCTAAGCCATGGAGTGCTTTAAAGGTGGTAACCAACTCCAAGATGGCACAGCCGAAGGCTGCCATGGTGAAATGCACGCTAATGGTTTCTTTATTTTTAATTATTCTCTGTGACTCACTACGAATTTCTTACTCACAAGACCATCTGCTAAGAATTAAGCAACGTTTCTTTAAGGAGAAACTTTCTGTGCTCTCACCCTTCCCCACCATCTTTACAAACATGGAGGAGATTTTAACACAGGAAGAAGCAATTTCCCCGGAGCTATGGATTACCAAGAAAACCAAATGGAGGAAATGGAGACAAGGTAAAAGGGCAGGAATTTTAAACAATCTAAGGAATAGGGGAAATAGAACTGCTCTGCCTTCCTGACAAATTTACATTGTAAATTTTCAGATACATTTCTTTATGTTTCAGATACAGAGAGCAGACAGATTTGCAGAATCATCAGGTAAAAAGAAGGGAGGAGACTTATGCTTATATATTAACAACAGCTGGTCTCAGGATATAACTATAATATATAAATTCTGTAATGAAAACTTAGAGTCTTTACTTATCAACTGTAAATCATTTTACTGTCCACGCAAGGTCTCCTCATTTCTACTAATTGCTGTTTATGTCCCCCTACAAGTCTGTGTAAACAAAACATTATGAACTCTAGCTGACCAGATTATGGAGGCTGAAGCCAAATACCACGATTCACTGGCCATTATTATGGGAGATCTAAACAAAGCAAACTTAAGGAAAGAGCTACCAAAACACTTTCAGCATGTTAATTGCCCCACTAGAGGCAAGAATACTTTAGACCGTTGCTACACAACACTAAAAGATATTTATCGGTCCTTACCATGAGCAGCTGTGGGACACTTTGATCATTGCATGATTCACCTTGTACCTGCTTACAGGCAAAGACTTAAAACCACAAAACCAACAATTAAATCAGTGAAGACCTGGACTGAGGAGGCAAAGTTAAAGCTACAGGCCTGCCTTGACTGCACTGATTAGAATGTTTTTGAAAATACGTTCTTGGCAAACGTTCACAAATCATAAAAATAAATGCAAGACGTGGACGAAGCAGAAGACGAAGCTACCAATGTTGTTTTCCGGCAAAGCCCAAATGCCATTGCTGGTCTGTTTTAAACTTTGGGGTGGGGGGCAGTCATCTCTTGGCCGTACTCCTGAGTTGTCCTTTTTGCTTGAGCTGCTCTTGCCTTCTGGCAGCTCTTCTCATGCGTGCATTAGGAACAGGCTCCTCCTGTTCCTATGCCTCACTACTATCAGTCTCTGGAGGTTCTGGAGTCCGGACCTCACTTCCCGATGGCTCTGGCCTCACCTCAGCCTCATCACTGTCCAACTCTATTGCCAGCTTCTCAGGCTGCTAACGGACCTCAACACTTTTTCTTGTCAAAAGGGTTTATTTGTTTGGGCCATAATAAGTTCAGTAAACACAGAACCCAGATACTTCCTTCCTTTTTGAAATTAACCCCACATCACAGGGCTAATCAGGTTCTGACATGTTCTGGAGAATTGGTAGTGGAAATTTTGAGCAGTTCAGAGAACCGGTAGCAGAAATTTTGAGTAGTTCGGAGAACCGGCAAATACCACCTCTGGCTGGCCCCAGAGTGGAGTGGGAATGGAGATTTTGCAATATCCTTCCCCTGCCACGCCCCCACCAAGCCAAACTAAACCCACCAAGCCATGCCCACAGAATCGGTAGTAAAAAAAAATTTGAAATCCACCACTGGTTTGGAGAATTTTTTTTAAAAAAAAACCCTGATAGGCTTATGTTAAGGTTTGCACGACACTTTTTTTTTATTCAAAAAGTTTTACAGAAAATTTTTTCCCCTTTCCCCCCACCCCCCCTCCCCCCTCCCTTCACAACCCCCCTCCCCCCCAACTTTCCGGAACGAGCACAAGGTATAGTTAAAAATAAAACAAACATATGCTGAAAAAAATTTGTCCCAACTTAATTATATCCCTACAATCATCAGTTCCTAACTTCCCCCGAAAACAATCAAAAATAATACATCATAATTATTCAAAAGCAGTCTGATAACTCTTAGTCTGATATCTACTTTGAACATAGTCAGTCCATTTTTTCCATTCCTTTAAGTATCTTTCTTGCGTATTGTCTTTCAAAAAGGCTGATATCTTCGCCATCTTAGCCAAATTGGCAACTTTCAATATCCATTCTTCTATTGTAGGTACTTCTTTTTTCTTCCAGTATTGTCCTATTAGTAATCTTGCTGCTGTTATTAGATTTAAAATCAATTTAGTCTCAATTACTGTACAGTCCGTAATAATTCCCAACAGAAAAAATTGCGGCAGGAACTTTATCTTCTTTTTCAAAACATTTTGTAAAATCCACCAAATTTTTATCCAAAAGGCCTTTATATTCTTACAAGTCCACCAAATGTGAAAATATGTAGTGTCATCACAATTACATCTCCAACATTTTGCTTGCATATCTGGATACATACACGATAATTTCTTAGGATCTAAATGCCATCTATAAAACATTTTATAAAAGTTTTCCCTCAGATTCTGTGCCTGCGTGAATTTAACATTTCTAACCCAAATTTTTTCCCAAGTTTCCAATAATATTGGCTCCTGAAAATTTTGTGCCCACTTTATCATACAGTCCTTTACCAAGTCCCTTTCAGAATCTATTTCAAGTAACACATTATACAATCTCTTTATATGCTCCTGAGACTGATTTCTAATTTGCTTTACCAAATTTCCCTCGTTCTGCTCTATACCAATTTTCTGATCTTCCTTCCATCTAGCACATAGTTCGACACTTTTTATGTACAATCCCTGCAGTGATGGGTTTCAATTTTTTTACTACCAGTTCTGTGGGCGTGGCTTGATGGGTGTGGCATGGCTTGGTGGACATAGCTCCCTCCCCAATCCAGGGGAAGGTTACTGCAAAATCCACATTTCCTCCTGATTAGCTGGGACTTGGGAGGCAGAGAATAGATGGGGGGGGGCGGGACCAGTCAGAGGTGGTATTTACTGGTTCTCCGAACTACTCAAAATTTCTGCTACCGGTACTCCACAACTGGTCAAAACCTGTGAAACCCACCTCTGAATCCCTGATCAGATTTACCTGGAGAAAGGCCGTGTACATTTTCACACCTGAAAAGCAACTCAGCTCCCCTATCTTTCTTCTGTTCAGCCAACTACAGTCTCGATGGCAAGTTGTCCAAAAGCAAACTTGCGTTTTAAAGTAAAATCCTGCTGGCCATTGATTTCTCTCTCTCTCTCTCTCTCTCTCTCTCTCTCTTTTAAATGTGATATTTGTTGCCTGTTAATTATAATCCACTGCTGCTAGAGACTCTAGGAAGCAAACAGTGTCACCATGTGGTTTCTGATTAAAAGGAAGAGGGGGAAAAAATGATAGCATTGGATCACTTTGGAACGACGAAAGATAACTCGGGGTTCTGTCATAGAAGTTTGTCCCCCAAACTTCATTTTTTTGTTTAGTCGTTGAACCCTCAAGATTCCTAGTAACATCGCCATCTTATTCAAATTTGAGAAATAGAATAATTCTCAAATTCTAATATTGCATAAGTGCAGAAGTGCACTTATTGTGCACTTATAAGTTACAATATTGTGCACTTATAAGTGCACAATATTGCATAATCGTGCATAAGTGCACAAAAGTGCCCACCGTTCCTGTCCTATTGTTTTTCTATCATTATATTTGCTTGTATATAATGTTGTGACAAAAATAAAGAAAGAAAGAAAGAAAGAATCTTCATATCCCCCAGCGAAGTTGGAGAAAGCTGCTACCTTCTGTTAGCAAAGGTAATTTTAAGGTTCATGCAAGCTACTTCAAAAATTTTTGCAAGCAGATACCATTCAATAAATATTTCAAACGTGGAGGAACCCGCAGTTAAGTAAACACACTTTCCCTGTGTTTTTCCTATTTCATATTCAAGATTATGAGGGTCGATGGTTTTTAGGGAATAAAATAGTTATTATCACAATTCCTTATGCCTTCTCTTCTCCCCCATTTTAAAAAGAACTGGACACTAATTCTGTGCCCGAATGATTTATTTATGGAATACAGGCAGTCCTTGACTTAACGACCACAACTGAGCCCAAAAATTAGGTCACTAAGTGAGACATCTATTAAGTGAGCTTTCCCCATTTTACGACCTTTCTTGCCACACTTGTCAAGTGTATCTCTGCAGTCGTTGAGCTAGTAACAATGGTTGTTAAGTGAATCTGGCTTCCCCACAGACTTTGCTTCTCCGAAGGTCGCAAAAACGGATCACATGATCCCAGAACATTGCAACTGTCGTATATATGAGTCACTTGCCAGTGTCTTAATTTTGACCACATGACCACACGGGTATGTTGCAATGGTAGGGGAAGCCGCTGTGGGGAAGCTGTTACCTTATGCCTCCCATCGACCCGTACGCTCTCACAGAGAGGGCCTTCTCAGGGTGCCGTCCGCCAAACAATGTCGGCTGGCAGCCCCCAGGAGTAGGGCCTTCTCTGCGGGAGCACCGACGCTCTGGAACGAACTTCCCCCTGGCTTACATCAAGTGCCTGATCTTTGGACCTTTCGTCGTGAGCTAAAAACATATTTATTCATTCAAGCAGGACTGGCATAAATAGTTGATTTTAAATTGGGGTTTTAATAATATTTTAAATTTTAAATTTTTTAAATTATCGGCCGTTTAGTAATAGTTCATTTTAAATTCTTTTAATTGTATATATTCTGTATTTTATTTTGGCTGTACACCGCCCTGAGTCCTTCGGGAGAAGGGCGGTATAAAAATTTAATAAAATAAATAAATAATAAATAAATAAATAAATGGTAATAAGTGTGAAAAACAGTCATAAGCAGTGGTGGGATTCAGCCAGTTCGCACCACTTTGGGAGAACCGGTTGTTAACTTTCTCAGCAGTTTGGTGAACTGGTTGTTGGAAGAAATCATTGGGGCAGAGAACCGGTTGTTAAATTATTTGAATCCCACCACTGGTCATAAGTCACTTTTTTCAGCGTCATTGTAATTTTGAACGGTCACTAAATGAACAGTTGTAAATTGAGGACTACCTGTAGTTTAATTCAGGGGTCTCCAACCTTGGCAACTTTAAGCCTGGTGGACTTCAACTCCCAGAATTCCCCAGCCAGCAAAGCTTCATTCACTACACCAAGTTGCAACTAGTTTTAAAGAAAGAAAGAGAAATTTTTTTTTCCATTGGTATTGGTAGAATTGTTTATTTTTTAAACGATTTTAAAAGCATATGAAGAAAATACTTAGCAATTAGATGATCTATCCACTCTTTAAAACAAATGATGTTGCATAATTTTTTATGCAAAAATTGCAACCCCTTGCAGGTGAAATTAAAAACGGTGTTGTTTCTGAGTTTGCATATGTGTCAAATTTAAATTTGTATTTGTGTTTAAACGAGAGGTAATAGAGTAGGCTTGATTAAAGAAAGAAATGAAATGAGATTACACACTAAAATAGCTGTCCTGTAGTACAAGGTTTCTAAAAAAAAAAGATGTTTAAAGAAAACAATTGTTTCACATGTCAGTAGATTTTCGAGCAGAACTATTTCACGGTATAAATTAATAATAATTTAAGAGGAATCATTGTTAATCTTTGTTCTAAAAATTTAAATAAGTAGAATGTGGAAACAATTTTGACTGAAGATGTTTAGCAGACTTAATTAGATTAACTTCTGCTAGAAACAAACAGATTTTGCATTGCCCTAATAGATGTTCTTGAGAAGAATTAAGAATGGTTTATAAGAACTAGTAACAATTGCTCCTATATAATTAATATTAAAAACTATTGCAAGTTAACACAGGTTTCTCTCTAACCTAAGGTAGAATAGAATAGAATAGAATAGAATAAAATAGAATAGAATAGAATAGAATAGAATAGAATAGAATAGAATAGAATAGAATAGAATAGAATAGAATAGAATAGAATAACAGAGTTGGAGGGAACCTTGGAGGTCTTCTAGTCCAACCCCCTGCTTAGGCAGGAAACCCTACACCACTTCAGACAAATGGTTATCCAACATCTTCTTCAAAACTTCCAGGACTGGAGCATTCACAATTTCTGCAGGCAAGTTGTTCCACTGACTAATTGTTCTAACTGTCAGGAAATTTCTCCTTAGTTCTAAATTGCTTCTCTCCTTGATTAGTTTCCACCCATTGCTTCTTGTCCTGCCTTCAGGTGCTTTGGAGAATAGCTTGACTCCCTCTTCTTTGTGGCAGCCCCTGAGATATTGGAACCCTGCAGTGGTAGGATTCAAGTAATTTAACAACCGGTTCTCTGACCTAATGATTTCTTAAAACAACCAGTTTGTCAAACTGCTCAGAAAGTTAACAACCGGTTCTCCCGAAGTGGTGCGAACTGGCTGAATCCCACCACTGGAACCCTGCTATCATGTCTCCCCTAGTCCTTCTTTTCATGAAACTAGACACACCCAGTTCCTACAACCGTTCCTCATATGTTTTAGCCTCCAGTCCTCTAATCATCTTTGCTGCTCTTCTCTGCAGCTATTATAACACATTTTTCAGATTTTGAAAATGCAGTCGAACAATTATACTATGTAGAGAGCAGTGGTGGGTTTCAAATTTTTTTACTACCGGTTCTGTGGGCATGGCATGGCTTCGTGGGCGTGGCTTGGTAAGTGTGGCAGGGGAAGGATACTGTAAAACCTCCATTCCCTCCCTGCTCCAGGGGAAGGTTACTGCAAAATCCCCATTTCTTCCCAATCAGCTGGGACTCGGGAGGCAGAAAATAGATGGAGGCGGGGCCAGTCAGAGGTGGCATTTACCAGTCCTCTGAACTACTCAAAATTTCTGCTACTGGTTCTCCAGAATTGGTCAGAACCTGCTGAAACTCACCTCTGATAGAGAGGTTACAGAAATCTGAACAAAACCACTATTATTCTCAAAAAAGACACGCACAAAATGGCTTTATGTTAGGTGAATTGTTCAAAACTCTGTGTACATTTTCAAAAATTGTAAGCAACAATGTATACTTTAGGACAACTATGTACAAACAGGCATAAAATGTCAAAACAAATAAACACACAGGACCACAGAATGGGATGGGCAGAAAGCATGAATGGAAATAGAAGAAACAGAGAGAAACATTAAATATCTGCCTATTTATTCCAGTCTTGAGATAGCACAGGGTTTCTTGTGAAAAAGAATGCAATAACAAACAGAAACACCATCATTTTAACATTCACAATGGCAGAAGCTCATTTTTGTTGGTGTAACAGGTAAAAATAAACAGCAACTTACAGTGAATAGCATTTCTTAGTGGCAACAGAACAAAATCAACTTCATCTGTAGGAAGCAGAGGAGAATGTAATGAAGAACTGAAGAAGCCTCTTGGATGAGAAGTGAAACATCTTCAAGGAAAAACAAAGAAAGTCCAGATGACTTTTGGGGGGAAAAAAAGCACCTTTGGGCTACAAGATAATAATTTGAGAGAATTAACTTCATATATTCAATGTTTATAGAGATTCTCAATCATCCAGGTTGTTCCTTTTCCAAAAGATAACTGGACAATATTGGGTTTTTTTAATATTGTTTTATTTGGTTCCTGGTACCCTGTTTCCCCAAAAATAAGACCCAACCAGAAAACAAGTCCTAACATGATTTTTAGGATACTTGTAATATAAGCCCTACCCCCAAAATAAGCCCCAGTTAAGATTGTCAGCCAGATGGGTGCATTTAGTACCGTATTTCCCCCAAAATTGGGCCGGGATAGCTCAGGCAATAGAGAAGCCTGTTATTAGAACACAAAGCCTGCAATTACTGCAGGTTCGAGCCCGGCCCAAGGTTGACTCAGCCTTCCACCCTTTATAAGGTAGGTAAAATGAGGACCCAGATTGTTGGGGGGGCAATAAGTTGACTTTGTAAAAAATATACAAATAGAATGAGACTATTGCCTTATACATTGTAAGCCGCCCTGAGTCTTCGGAGAAGGGCGGGGTATAAATGTAAACAAAAAAAAAAAAATAAGACCTAACCAAAAAATAAGCCCTAATGCATCTTTTGAAGCAAAAAGTTTTTGCAAAAAGTCTTATTTTTGGAGAAATATGGTATGATTTGATTGCTTATTTAGTAACCCATGACTATCACAAAGTGTTGTATCTTATGATTCTTGATGAATTTATTTTTTCTTTTTATGTACACTGTGAGTATACGCACCAAAGACAAATTCCTTGTGTGTCCACACTTGACCAATAAAGAATTCTATTCTATTCCCTTTCACTTCTCATACAAGAAGCATCTTCATTCTTCAGATTTTAGTTCTCAGAGTTCAATTCTTCAGTTCTCTTGGAAGACTCTGAGAACTAAACTCTTAAGAAGCTCCTTGGATGTGTAGCGAAATGTTTTCAATGGAAAAAAAAACACCCAGAAAGTCCAGTTGCCTTTTGAAAAAGCACCTTTGGGAGTTAATATTCTCAAAAACAGTTAAGATAAAAATGTGGGGAAATTACATATAATTTCAAAGTGGATCCCAAGTGGTGGGATTCAATTTTTTTTAACCACCGGTTCTGTGGGCGTGGCTTGGTGGGCGTGGCATGGCTTGGTGGACGTAGCAGCCTGGTTTTCATGCAGCCTGGTTCCCCTGTCTCCCCCATGGTCAGACTGCCAAGCCACATAGATTGGGGACCACTGGTCCATAGGATGTTGCACAGGCCACATATGTGGCTACGAAGCCTCACTGTTGTAGCCTGTTGGCTGCTGGCCCCTCCAACAGCTGAATCAGAGGAGGAGGCAGCGTGGAAGTCAGGGCCAGCATCAAGGCAATCTGAGAGCTCCGAGAGAGAAGAGGGAATGGGGCTGGGAGAGAGAGAGAGAGAGCCTGGACCGTCCGTCAGCCCTCAGATGGAGAGTCAACAGCCCCCAGGTCTGGAGGTGGCTGATGATAAAGAGGAGGAACAGCTGGGTCCAGTGCCTGATGTGTTGTGTCTTGCCCGCTCTCACCGCAGCCGGGGCCTTCTTATCTGCTTCTGAACGCTGAGGAATGTCCTAGTATACCTCCCAGCCCCAGCCCTGGCTCCATGCCCAGACAGGCTGAGGAGGAGGAAGCACCTCCCGGCCCCAGCCCTGGCTCCATGCCCAGACAGGCTGAGGAGGAGGAAGCACCTCCCGGCCCCAGCCCTGGCTCCATGCCCAGACAGGCTGAGGAGGAGGAAGCACCTCCCGGCCCAGCCCTGGCTCCATGCCCAGGCAAACGGAGCAACTAGACCCCTCCCCCTCCCCCACAGCATGTGAGCCTGAGGGAGGTCAATTACCAACAGCTGCCGACTGGAGTGACCCTCGCTTCAGAAGAATTGATAGGCGGCGGCATCAGAAGGAAGGGAGGGGCAGGCCTGGATAAGTGCTGAGTCATGGAGCCACACCCCATGGCCTATATAAAGGATCTGCTTTCTGGCATTCTCTGAGTCAGGCAAAGTCGAACATATCTTACTGAAGTCACTTTCTGGTCTCCTGCCTGCCTTGAGGACTTTGCTAGGACTTTGGCAGAGCTGCAGAGGCATGCCTGATTCAGATTTCCCTGACCCGGCCGTCAGCGGAGGAGTGGGACACGACATGACGTGTGGATGTGCAGAAGAGGAGAGGAGAGCAGTGGAAATCCGTGGGCTGATCCTTGGGAAGGAAGAGCCACTGCTGCTAGCAAGGTCTCACCCTAGCTCTGGGGATAAAAGGCAGGGGGCGGAGATGAATAGATGTGGCAGACAACTATTGATCTCCCTGCCGAACAGATTTGTTAGCCTGCATTGAGAGAGAAACTTTTTGCCAGGGCTGTTGGCGTTCCTGATAAAGGAATCATTGATTTAACGACAGAGGGTTTGTCATATTTGCGAGCCAGGTCAGAACACTTACGATAAAATTCTACTGAATTCCGAGACCAGCTGACCTGGAAATCATTGTACCGAAAGGGCGTTTTTAAAACAGAAAGGGAAAGCTGGGGTTTTGTAAATCTACATTCTGCAGTCACATCCCTTTTTGCTGTTTTTGCTGCAGTGTGAAACAGGCTTGACACCCAGCCCTGAGAACGAGACTTGCCATAATCTAGAACAGGGGTCTCCAACTTTGGTCCCTTTAAAACTTGTGGACTTCAACTCCCAGAGTCCCTCAGCCAGCAAGGCTGGCTGAGGAACTCTGGGAGTTGAAGTCCACAAGTCTTAAAGGGACCAAAGTTGGAGACCCCTGATCTAGAACACTTCAGGCTTTCAGCTCAGAAATAAATCAATGCCATTTTCACTGCCTTTTACAGGTAATCCTCGACTCAAGACCACCATTGGAGCCAGACTTTCCATTGCTAAGCAAAGGGGTTGTTCAGTAAGTTGGGCCTGATTTCACAACCTTTTTTTTTTTTTTTAATTAAGCGATGATCTGTGTGGTTATTAATATGGCTTTCCCAATGGACTTCTTTGCTTGTTGAAAGCTGGCTGGGAAGATTGTAAATGACGATCACATGACTCTAAATTCACACCGGTCGTGATCACATGACCACGGCAGTGATGGGTTGCTACTGGTTTGCCCCAGTTTGGGCGAACTGGTAGCAGCAGTGGAAGGAGGCTCCGCCCACCCACCCACCCACCCAGATGTCATCAACAACGCTCTGCGCATGCGCAGAAGTGCCGTGCCCTCACACACAACTGGCAGTGCCGGGATTTGAAACCAACTACTGGACCACAGGAATATGATGGTCATAAGTGCGAGGAATGGTTGTATTTTAAGTCCCTTTTTCAGCGCTGTTGTAGCTTCACTTGCTAAATGAACAATTCTAAGTCAAGGAAATCTCTGATGAAGATTTCTCTTCCTCTTTAAGGAATTATACTGCCAAGCAGGTGGCAGAGCCAAGAGATTTTTCTGCTTGCCAGTCTAAAAGAACTAATTAGTCTGGGTGACTTAACAAGGGCTTTTAAAACCATCAGACGTGCAAGGCTAGTTCAGACGGTGCCACATGGCTTCGGTGACCCCTTTTAATTCGTTCATCCCCCCACTTTTCCTCGGCTGCCGTTATCGACAAGGGTTTCTGAATTTCCGCGAGGACAATGGAGCACTCCGAAACAAAAGAGGGAAGCGTGTGATTTTGCTCTATGGGGTTATCGTCTTGCCGCTGACAAAAGAAGTAATTAGGCTGAGATGCTTTGGGAAGAATAATGGAAGCTTTGTAGAATGTGGAAGAAGATCAATGCAGAAAATAACGTCGCGTTATCTTCGAAGATCACTTCCTTTCGCGGCTCGGTTTCTGTATCCAGTTTTGGTCACCCCGTTACAAAAAAGACGTTGAGATGTTGGAAGAAGTGCGAAGAAGAGCAACTAAGATGATCAAAGGCCCGCCCGGAGACTAAAACATATGAGGAACGGTTGCAGGATTTGGGTTTTGCTAGTCTAGAGAAAAGGAGGATGGGGGCGGGGGGACATGACAGCAGTATTCCAGTATTTGAGAGGCTGGCACAAAAAGGAGGAGATCAACCTATTCTCCAAACCATCTAAAGGCCAGACAAGAAGCAACGGGTAGAAACTAATCAAGGAGAGAAGCAACCTAGAACTAAGGAGAAATTTCCCAACAGTGAGAACAATTAATCAGTGGAACAACTTGCATCCAGAAGTTGTGGGTGCACCACTGGTGAATTTCAAGAAGAGATTGGACAGTCACTTGTCTGAAATGGCAAAGGGTCTCCTGCTTGAGCAGGGGGGTTCGACTAGAAGACCTCCAAGGTCCCTTCCAGCTCTGTTCTAATTGATTGATTGATTGATTGATTGATTGATTGATTGATCTTCTCAACCTTTCCTTTTTTGGCCAATGGCAAGAAATGATTCCGATTCCCAAATGATCCATTTAAGGCAACTTTCCCCCACCCCCAAAAAAAGTTTATTTTATTTATTTATCTTTTAAAGTGCTGCCCATCTCCTTTATGAGATGGCTCTGGGTAGCTTGCTTATTTGTTTGTTTGTTTGCTTGTTTATATTTGCTGTTTTTTCCTAGAAGATAACTCTGGGTGGCTTATTTATTTATTTATTAAATGTTTAAATTTGCTGGGTTTTCTTGGTACTTTAGACACGGGCGCTCTACGGTGCTTGGAGTTCAGGTTATGAACAGAAGCTGTGTCAGCTCTTGGTTTCACCGGAGAAACCAACAATATTTTATTTGTTTGTTTAGCAGATTGATATGGCTGCCCAACTCACACGCCAGTGACTCCGGGTGCCTTACAACCAGTGGTGGGTTGCACATTATGTTGATAACCAGTTCACCGTGTGCGCACATGCTCAGTTCGTGCATGTGCGCGCCCAGTTCATGCGTGCGCCTGCCTCTGCACATGTGCCCAGCCTTCTGTGCATGTGCTTTGCTTGCGTGCGTGCCTTCCATACATGTGCCCGGCCTCAAAAATGTCCCTGAATAGGACGACATAGAGCCGGGGTGGGCCCACCTGCGATTTCCGCTACCGGTTCGAGCGAACCGGCTGAATACCATCTCTGCTTACAACATTAAAAAATCCACAACATTATAAACCACAAAACCTCACCTCACCACATGGCATCATCAATATAATAAGATCTATTTCATTTTCCAGCAGTAAAAGTAAAACAAAAAACAAAAAAAAAACGTAGTTGCAAGAGCAATAGCGTGCAACTATTGGACACAAGCTGCCAAAATACGGGCTGCATGTTTTAATCCCAAACTCTCAGCGCAGGGCAAAATGTTCCATTTATTTTTAATTGTAATGTCTTCACCCCATATAGAAGTAAACCAGCTCAGCTTCTGTGCATAAGGAATGATGTCACAAGCCCTTCTGGTAGGGTAGAAAGACCTTATGTGAAAGTGTCTTGTTTTATACACATTATTTTTTTAAAAAAATATTTTTAATCCCATTTTCGTTATTTTTTTTAAATAAATAACTCAAGGCAGCCAGCCTGCTTAATATTCCCTCCTCCTCCTGTTTTTCCCACAGCAACAACCTTGTGAGGTAGGCTGGACTGAGAGAGAATGATTCGTCCAAAGCCATCTAGCTGGCTTTCATGTCTAAAAAATGGTGGGACTAGAATTCATTGTCTCCTGTGATGATTGGTCCAAAGTCACCCAGCCGGCTTTCATACTTTAAACACGACTAGAATTCATTGTCTCCTGTGATTGGTCCAAAGTCACCCAGCCGGCTTCCATACTTAAAACACGGCTAGAATTCATTGTCTCCTGTGATTGGTCCGTAGTCACCTAGTCGGCTTTCATGATTAAGGTGGGACTAGAACTCACCATCTTCTGCTGATTGGTTCAAAGTCATCCACTCAGCTTTCACGCTTAAGGCAGGACTAGAACTCATAGTCTCCTAGTTAGGCCAAAGTCACCCAGCTGGCTTTCATACTTAAAACACAACTAGAATTCATTGTCTCCTGATGATTGGTCCAAAGTCACACAGTCATCCTTCATGCTAAAGTGGAACTAGAACTCACAGTCTCCTGGTTTCCAGGCCAGCACTTTTAACCACAACATCAAAGAACTGTAATTTTCAGAGTATAAGACACACCTTCTCCCCTCCTAAAAAAGGGTGGAAATGTTGATGCGTCTTATAGACCGGATATGGCCATTTTTGGTCTCCTGAACCACCACCATCCACATATCCCGTTTTCACCAAAAATGGGATGTGCAGAGGGTTTGGGAGGCCTGCAGACTGCTCCTGGGGGCCAGGGCGGGCAAAAACTGGACACGCGGAAGCCAAAAACTTTTTTTTTCTTGTTTTCCTCTTCAAAATGTTGGTGCATCTTATAATTTTGCTTCTCATGAATATTCAAGCTCTGAGAAATACTTCATGAAAAGCTTTTCTTGCTCTTCCATGTTTTCTTTTGAGTTTGGCTGATGTTCTCGATGTGTGCCCTTAACACATACACCCAAAAGTGAATTTGATCAGGGGAGTATTCTTCCATACAATTAGAACATAACGTTGATTCACTAGAGGCAATTCCTGGTTCCATGACTATTTCTTTGACAACCCCAAAGTTATCACAGTGCTTACAGTAGGTTATGAGTGGTCCTCACACTTATGACCATCACAGCATTCACACAGTGATCAGAATTTGGGTCCTGGCATACAGCTATTGTATGTACAATATGTCTTCAGCATTCTGGTGTTGACTGAACACCATGTGCAACTTTCCCAGGGGTTTTTCAAGAAGCAAAATCTAGAATAGAATAGAATAGAATAGAATAGAATAGAATAGAATAGAATAGAATAGAATAGAATAGAATAGAATAGAATAGAATAACAGAGTTGGAAGGGACCTTGGAGGTCTTCTAGTCCAACCCCCTGCTTAGGCAGGAAACCCTACACTACTTCAGACAAATGGATATCCAACCTCTTCTTAAAAACTTCCAGTGCTGGAACATTCACAACTTCTGGAGGCAAGTTGTTCCACTGGTTAATTGTTCTAACTGTCAGGAAGTTTCTCCTTAGTTCTAAGTTGCTTCTCTCCTTGATTAGTTTCCATCCATTGCTTAGGCAGGAAACCCTGCACCACTTCAGACGAATGGATATCCAACATCTTCTTAAAAACTTCCAGTTTCCATCCATTGCTTCTTGTTCTACCCACAGGTGCTTTGGAGAATAGCTTGACTCCCTCTTCTTTGTGGCAACTCTGAAATATTGGAACACTGTTATCAGGTCACCCCTGGTCCTTTTTTTCATTAAACTAGACATACCCAATGGGGAAGCCGGATTTGCTAAATGGCCACATGGTTCCCTTAACAGCTGTGATGATTGGCTTAAGTACCATGGCAAAAAATGGTTGTAAAATCAGGCACTTAACAACAGCATCCCTTAACGATGGGCATTCCAGTCCCTCTTGTGGTCATAAATTGAGGAACACCTATATATCCTTTGGAGATGGCATTGCTTTGCAAAACAGATCTTCAGCTGTCCTGCCCACAGATCCTGGCTGGAAATAGAAGTGCATACCACACAGTAGGGCATCATTATGACTTGTTTAGGCTTAGGGTGTTGGTTTTGTTCTCTAGCCGTGTAAACTATGAACACACTCTTGTGGGGCAAGAGGAGTGAGGCATGACAATCTTTATTTCTCTGCTATGTGTCATTTCCATCCTAGCCTTCAAGGGGGGGAACCTCCTAATTTATTAACCTCATATGAAAGGAAAAGTGAAATACTAACTAATATGTTTTGTTTTGTGGACTTATGTAGCTGAGCGAATGTTGTGTCATGGTTTTCGTTGCTAACACCCTGGAGCAATAAATTAACCCAGCTCTCCCACCTCCCTGACTAAATAAATAAGCAATTTATAACTTGATTTCATTGTTTGGTTTGGCCACATCATGGCTGATGACTATGTGTTCCTGGTACCACACAGTAATTAAGCCTTTGGTGGTGGTGGTGGTGGGAACGCCATAGAAGGACAAGTAATTCGTACAATGTTCCTTCTCGTTCTTCAACACCCTTTTCTAAATGGCTTGTTAAAGAAAAACAGACATTCTCGTCCTTTCAAAAGGAAGCTTGCTCATATGTCTGCTGGCCAGCGTAGATGTCCTTGCAGTCATTCCTTTCACCAACTGTGGGCGACTTTGTGGTGGTGACAGGGACCTATTGGCTACCTGTGGCCTTTCCAGAACATGCAGGGTTCTTGATGATCAGTTGCTAAGCCACGTGTGACTCCATGCCAGGCTGTCCTATCCTCCTCCCATGTCTCCTGGAGTTTGTCCAAATCCATGTTCATTGCATTGATGGCACTATCTAATTGTCTCCTCCTCTGCTCTCTCCTTCTCCTTTTGCTTTCCATCTTTCCTAGGGTTGGAAGAAATGTCCATCCGGGTTCAGTTCTAAGCCACTGAACTGGGAACATGGAGGCTGATTGGAAAGAGGGTTTAATGGTGAAGCAGGACCACATGGGTTCCGGGTAGCTGACCACAGGGAGAGGAGAGTGAGAGGTTTTTATATCTTCTCTTGGGTTTTGCACTTGAGCTTCCTGTTCCTGTGCAAGAATGTGCATTCTATTGGCTGTTGTAGGGGTTATGTAGAGGTCATAGCTGAGGTTGTCTGAGCTCCCAGGTTTGGTTGAAGTTCGGACTGCTCAGATGATGCAATGAAGAGGCTTGTGTTCTGAAAGGGTATTGGGCCATACCTACTGTGGTTGAGGGCGAATCCTACCTTTGTTGGATCTTGGGTGAGGGTTTTTGCTTATCAATAGAGGAATCTATCTCTTTATCTCTTAAGTGCTGACATCTGCTGTGGGCTAGTAAGGAAGGTGGGGGCTGCTTTCTCCCTCTAAAAAAACATGTTTCTCCATTTCTCATCCAGGGAAATATAATATTCTTCCTTTTTACTTTCTCAAAATAATTCATTCTTCTAGGAGAGTGATGGGTGCTAACCTTTTATACCAGCATCAAGGCCTTTTTCTAAGGAGTCCTCTCTTCTCATTTGGTAGCCGAAGCATTTGAGCTTCAGCTTTAGTCTCTGTCCTTCCAAAGAACAGCCAGGGTTGTTTTCCTTTAGGATTGACCGATTGGATCTCCTTGCAATCCAAAGGACTCATAAGAATCTTCTCCAGCGCCACAGTTCAAAAGCATTGATTTTTTTTGGTGCTCAGCCTTCTTTACGGTCTAACTCTCAGAACATCCTGGAGCCACACTCAAAATGTAAACTCAAATTTCATTGCATTTTAAATTGCGTCGGCTAAATCCTATCGATGTGCTTCTTTAGCGTGAACTGCATCCGCTTGTACTTAGAGAGCATTAAATATTATAAAACGTAACTTTGGCCGCATCCAAGACGTTTGTGTGCAGAGCGTAGTCCTGGAGTTTCAATTTGTCTATATCTGCTTTTGCTGCTTTTACACCGATTACTCTGTGCGGATATTTACACTCAAACTTTAAAACAACACAACTAAACATGTGCATTGTGCATTCCACCTGAATCAGGGGTGAAATGCTCCCGGTTCTGATTGGATCTCGCGATCTGGTAGCGATCGTGGCTGGTGGTTCAGCGGTCCGGTAGTAATGGTGGAGCGAAGCTCTGCCCACCCGCTGGGTGTCATTACTTCGTGGTTTTAACCAGGAAGTAATTACTTCCTGGTTTTAACCAGGAAATAATGTGTTTTGTGCATGTGCAGAAGTCTGCACTCGCATGTGACGTGTGCGGCGTGTGCACTTCTGAACCAGTAAGGAAGGTAAGTAGATTTGACCCATGCCCTGAATCAAGAATTTTACAGCAGATTCCGATATCTTATTCTCTGTATTGCTGGGATTAAAACCTTTGACTATGGAGACAATGATTTAGGTAGGTGATAGCTTTGGGTACCATTCAAGATGCTGGCTGTCAGCTTTAAAGCAATAGAGGCAGTGGTGGGATTCAGCCAGTTCGTACCACTTCAGGAGAACCAGTTGTTAACTTTCTGAGCAGTTTGGTAAACTGGTTGTTGAAATAAATCATTAGGGCAGAGAACCGGTTGTTAAATTACTTGAATCCCATCACTGAATAGAGGGCATGGGGCCATGTTCCTTGTAGAACTACCTATCCCTGATGGTTTTTGTCTGCCCTACCATCTCACAGAAGGTGCACATTGTCCTGACCTAGGCTTCCTTCGAAAGTGTAAAGCACAATCTTAGTCCCGCAAAACCTCTTTTATTTATTATTTTTATTATTATTTTTTTTTTATTTTTTTTTTTGCAACAAACAAACAAAAAGAAAATACATTATTACACCCTTGTGCTATACATAAAAGGAAGATTTGGGTCTTCGGATATATCCTCATGATTGCCAAAATCCACGTTCTCGAGGTACAGGTACTGAAGCGTCCAATGTTCCAAGCGCAAAGTCCACAAATGGTTTCCAAGTCTTCCAGAAAATATCTTCTTTATACACACCACTTCTAATTTTAATATCACATGTCATTTTATCATTTAAAGCTAATTTCCACATTTCAGAATTCCACTCTTCTATTCTAAAAATCACATCTAGTTTCCAATATCTAGCTATTATAATTCTACCTATTATAATCATAATTCTAATCAATTCTTTTTCATATTTTGTTAATTCTATTTCCTTAATTACCAACAATAATATAGTTTCCACTCTCAATGTTATTACTTTCCCCATCATTTCAAATATCATTTTCTCCAATTGTTGCCAAAACTTTTTAACCTTATCACAATTATACCACATATGTTCATAAGTCCCCAATTCCAACTCACATCTCCAACATTTTTTACTAGTTTTTTTATCCATTTGTGACAATCTTACTGCAGTCAAATACCATTTCCAAACAACTTTATAATTGTGCTCTTTAATCCTTATAGATAAAGTTCTCATAATTCTACTCTTCCAATTCACATTCCAATCTGATTCTGGTATTTCAATATTAAGATCTTTTTCCCAATTTGTCCTCATCACTCTTTGTAATTTTTCATCAGAATTTATAATCTTATAAACCCTACTAACGAGTCCCTTTAGCCCAATTTCATCTTTCATAATCCGAGATACTAAATATTCAAATTCAGTTTCACATCTATTTATCGAATAATTTTCCTTTAGTTTTTTGTCCATTTTTCTATCTGTATTTTTCAAACCAACTTAACCCTAATTTTTCAATAATTTCTTTATTCCTCCTTTCATTTCCCATAACTTTTATCCAATCTTTAATAATTTCTATATTTTCCTCTTTAATCACTTCATTACGTTTTATATTATTTTAATCGGCCAAATTCCAGTTGTCTCCCCAAAAGATTATATCCGAATTAAAATTTTAACAAATTTGTTCCACATTTTACTTAATCCCTTTAACCAATAACTTCTACTTACACATTTTAAATTTGCTTTATCTAAAACCACCTTGATCCAAATTTCTATATCCCTTAACTCTAAATCTCTCCAATAATTATCTTCACCTTTAAGTATTTTTACCACTATCCGGATACCATACGCACAGTAATAATTAAATAATTTGGGGATTCCTAATCCACCTTCCTTTTGATTTTGATACCACATTTTCTTCACTAATCTGGGTCTTTTGCCACCATTGCAAAATTTATCCAGTTTTTCTGATATCCTTCAATATCTTTCTCTGTCAGATTTAGTGGTAGCATCTCGAATAAAAAGTTGAACTTGGGCAGCATCATCTTACACATTGCAATTCTACCAAACCAAGACAACTTTAAAATTTTATATTTATCTATCTTCTTCTCAATTTCGTTAATCACCACATCATAATTAAGTTTTTCAATTCTTTAACCTTAAGTGAAAGCACTATACCCAAATATTTCAATGTGTTTTAATCCTTATAGATAAAGTTCTCATAATTCTACTCTTCCAATTCACATTCCATGACATTATTTTTATAACTCCCATTTAAAAATATAAATTTTTAATCCTTATAGATAAAGTTCTCATAATTCTACTCTTCCAATTCACATTCCATGACATTATTTTTATTATTATTTTAATCGGCCAAATTCCAGTTGTCTCCCCAAAAGATTATATCCGAATTAAAATTTTATATTTATCTATCTTCTTCTATCATTTTGTCAATATTTCCATAGCCAATAAAAATAATGTTGGGGACAGGGACATCCTTGTCTCGTACCAGCTTCTAATTTTATCTCTTTCCATTTTAATTTTTATAATTTTTATATTTATCTATCTTCTTCTCAATTTCGTTAATCACCACATCATAATTAAGTTTTTCAATTCTTTAACCTTAAGTGAAAGCACTATACCCAAATATTTCAATGTGTTTTAATCCTTATCCCAAATTGCTCTTGCATATTCTCAGACTCATTACCATTACTATCCATCAATAATTCTGACTTTGACCAATTTACTTTCAATCCTGTCATTTCTTCAAATTCTATCAAATGCTTATATATCTTTTCAAATCTTTCTCTACATTTTTCAAAATAATTAAAGTATCATCCATACAAATTTATCTTATACCCTTATATCCTTCTAATTCTTCATCTTTTCTATCATTTTGTCAATATTTCCATAGCCAATAAAAATAATGTTGGGGACAGGGACATCCTTGTCTCGTACCAGCTTCTAATTTTATCTCTTTCCATTTTAATTTTTATAATTTTTATATTTCCTACTTGATAATTTTAATACTCTTCTAACAATATCACTCATGTATCTACCCTTCACATTCCAATCTGATTCTGGTATTTCAATATTAAGATCTTTTTCCCAATTTGTCCTCATCACTCTTTGTAATTTTTCATCAGAATTTATAATCTTATAAACCCTACTAACGAGTCCCTTTAGCCCAATTTCATCTTTCATAATCCGAGATACTAAATATTCAAATTCAGTTGTCTCCCCAAAAGATTATATCCGAATTAAAATTTTATATTTATCTATCTTCTTCTATCATTTTATTTCTTAACATATTAAGCTCCTGAAGAATTTTTTTCTTTAGTAAGCAAAATTGATTTTCCAATTCTTTAACCTTAAGTGAAAGCACTATACCCAAATATTTCAATGTGTTTTAATCCTTATCCCAAATTGCTCTTGCATATTCTCAGACTCATTACCATTACTATCCATCAATAATTCTGACTTTGACCAATTTACTTTCAATCCTGTCATTTCTTCAAATTCTATCAAATGCTTATATATCTATCTATAAATCTATTTAATCTATTACTTATAATAGCAGTAAATATCTTTGCATCCTGATTAATTAAAGAAATGGGCGATAGGACTCAATCCTTTCTAAATCTTTATCTGGTTTAGGAATTAGGGATATCACCGTTCTATTCCATGACGAAGGTACTTCCCACCATGTAATATTCCATTGAATAATTTTTGCAGTCTTGGTATTATTAATTCTTTAAATTCTTTATAAAACTCAACAGGTAATCCATCCTCACCTGGAGCTTTCCTAATTTTAATTTTTATATTTATCTATCTTCTTCTATCATTTTGTCAATATTTCCATAGCCAATAAAAATAATGTTGGGGACAGGGACATCCTTGTCTCGTACCAGCTTCTAATTTTATCTCTTTCCATTTTAATTTTTATAATTTTTATATTTCCTACTTGATAATTTTAATACTCTTCTAACAATATCACTCATGTATCTACCCTTCACAAAGCCTACTTGATTATAACTTATATATCTTTTCAAATCTTTCTCTACATTTTTCAAAATAATTAAAGTATCATCCATACAAATTTATCTTATACCCTTATATCCTTCTAATTCTTCATCTTTTCTATCATTTTGTCAATATTTCCATAGCCAATAAAAATAATGTTGGGGACAGGGACATCCTTGTCTCGTACCAGCTTCTAATTTTAATTTTTATATTTATCTATCTTCTTCTATCATTTTGTCAATATTTCCATAGCCAATAAAAATAATGTTGGGGACAGGGACATCCTTGTCTCGTACCAGCTTCTAATTTTATCTCTGATTAATTAAAATCTAAGTCCACCATAACTTCTGCATGATCAGAATCTTTAAATTCCCACATCTACCTTATCCACATTATTCAGCAAATCTTTAGAAAGAAAAATATAATCAATTCTAGAATATGTATTATATATCTTAGAAAAAAAAGTGTATACTCTCTCAATTCCTTTAAGCTGTCTCCACACATCAACCACGCTTCAAGCATCCACATATTTAAAATCCCCATTTATTTGCTCCTCCACAGCGGGTGGGATTAGTACTGTCTATTTTATCTCTGATTAAATTAAAATCCCCAGCCACAATTACTTTCCCTACACTTTCATTCTCCAAAATTTTTGTTATTTTTTCAAGAAATTCTCTTTGTTTTTCATTCGGTAAATATAAATTAACAAGTGTCACTTTTTCCTCATTAAGATTTCCAACAATTATTACATATCTTCCATCTTCATCCAAAATTACCTTATGTTTTTCAAAGTACACCCTATCTGATATCAGTGTTGCAACTCCTCTAGCTTTTGAAGTTCCAAATGCTTTTTCATATATTTGCATACCTTTTATATACATTCTATTTGAATCTTCAGATTTCTGATGGGTTTCTTGTAAAAATAAAATGTCTGGTAAATCCCTTTTAATCTTAAGCTCCAATCTTCTTCTTTTAATCTGATTCCCTGTACCCTTCACATTCCATGACATTATTTTTATAACTCCCATTTAAAATATAAAATTTTAATAAAATTATGTAGAAGAGATGGAGAAGCAGAGAGAGTGGGGGAAAGAAAGAGAGAGGAGAAAGAGAAAGAAAGAAAAATATAATCAATTCTAGAATATGTATTATATATCTTAGAAAAAAGTGTATACTCTCTCAATTCCTTTAACCTCTCTCCACACATCAACCACGCTTCAAGCATCCACATATTTAAAATCCCCATTTATTTGCTCCTCCACAGCGGGTGGGATTAGTACTGTCTATTTTATCTCTGATTAAATTAAAATCCCCAGCCACAATTACTTTCCCTACACTTTCATTCTCCAAAATTTTTGTTATTTTTTCAAGAAATTCTCTTTGTTTTTCATTCCGTAAATATAAATTAACAAGTGTCACTTTTTCCTCATTAAGAGTTCCAACAATTATTACATATCTTCCATCTTCATCCAAAATTACCTTATGTTTTCAAAGTACACCCTATCTGATATCAGTGTTGCAACTCCTCTAGCTTTTGAAGTTCCAAATGCTTTTCATATATTTGCATACCTTTTATATACATTCTATTTGAATCTTCAGATTTCTGATGGGTTTCTTGTAAAAATAAAATGTCTGGTAAATCCCTTTTAATCTTAAGCTCCAATCTTCTTCTTTTAATCTGATTCCCTGTACCCTTCACATTCCATGACATTATTTTTATAACTCCCATTTAAAATATAAATTTTTTAATCCTATCCCCGCATCTTCCTTTCTGTGCCCCCCACCACCCGACATTAAACTACCATATAAACAACAATAAAAAAAAAAAAAAAAAACAAAAAACAAAACAAACAATAAAGTACAAACAATCTTCTTCCCCCACATCCTCATCGGTTTCGCCTCTATAAAGAGAATGGGGGAGAGGGGACGTGCCAATGCCCGGGGCACTTCTTTCGGGCTGTCTATTTAAATTCATCACTCAAAAAAAAAGATAGCGATGACCCGCATTCAGCTTCATATTTTCCAAGACTCTTATCTGCTTCTTCTCCTACTGTATCCTCACGACTCTTCTTCTGTTCAACCAACACAGGTGATATTTCTTTCCTCTTTAACCCTTTAGAGTCTTGCCCTCCAATAGCCCCTTTTTCTTCTTCTGAGATTGATGTTTCCACGTATGTTCCACCCATCTGAAGCATTTGATCTTTTATCTCCATTAAATCCTCCATCTCAATCAGTCCAAGCTCGCGTAAATATAATAATGCATCTATATCTGGGGTGATTGAACACATCCTTTCTTTATAAAAAAATTTCAATTGTTGTGGTGGCCTCCAATTGTATTTAATTCCATTATCTCTCAAAACTTTTGTAATTGGTTTTAAAAAAAATCTCCATGCCCTTTCTTCTCTTGATATATCCGGGAAGACTTGAATAGTCTTCCTTCAAACTTCAAAAGCATCTCCCAACTCTCTTAACTTGGCCATAACTTCCAACTTATCACCAAGATTTGCGAACCTGACAAGCACATTCCTGTTAGAACCATTTTGCCTTCTATATCCAATTCTAAAACGCTTGCCAGGTCTGCTATTGTGAACGTAAGTTGCGTATCCAAATCATTAATCCATTTCAAAACCCGCTGTTTCAATTTATCTTCCTTTCTTCCGAGATTCCTCTGATAACAAAATTATATTTCCTCATCTCTTCTTCCAAAAGACAAATTCTCTTATCTTGCTGCTCATTTTATAAAATATTTTGCCAATTTGCCGATCTACTTTTGCCTCATGCACATGCAGCTGCTCCATTTCATCTTTAATCATTGTCATTTCCTCTTTTTGTTTAGCAAAGTTATCATCCATATCTTGCTTTAAATTTTGCACTTCGGATGTCAGTTTAAATGTCAAATTATCTATACGCTCTGATAGTGCTGCTATTTTTTCCCCAATTTTATTTAAAGCTGCAGCAATTTGCTGCGTTTCTGAAAGTTGTTGAGTCATTTTGAAAAAAACAAAACCAAAAATTTCTCAAACTGGGATTCCAATTTTCAAAGAGTCTTAGTGAAGATCAAAGGACAGCAGTCAAACCAATTTTACAGAGGGTCTTGATGAAGATCAAGGACGACAATCTTTAATTGAAGCGAAACGGCTTATTTGCACTCGTTAGTAGCTTATCAGTAACTTATGAGTCATATTCACTCCACAAAGAAACACAATTACCTCACAGCTTAATCAGCGCCATTTTTCTCCACGTCGGCAGAGAAAAAAAAAAACCAGCTTGAACTTCAAAACAAAGTCCTTTTTGTTTTCTGTAATATAAACAAGCTATTAATTTCCTCTCAAAAGAAAAATAATTAAAAAAATTATCCACCTAATAAAAGCTTCTTCAGCCAGTCAGCCAGTCAGTCCAGCACAAAAGATCGATCTCTTCAATTAAAATTCTTCTCATTAGCAAATTCAGTCTTTGATATTCCTTAGCCTCAGCATTTAACACAGAACACGATAATTATAATAAGGAAAGCAAAAGACAGCAGTTTATTCCAAACTCATTGTATCTGCCAGTTCGGTCATCCCACGCAGTAAAAACTCCTTAATTCAAGCAGTTTCAGATGACCTACCAGTTTTAAATTCAGTCTGCTGGGCTATTAACACTTCCACTTCATGATTTATTAACTTTCATCCATAACGGTGCATTCCAAACAGCATTAATCCTCATAAATCTTCATTATTAAGCCCTATGAAGTGAAGGAAAGGTCCTTACCCCACCACGGTCATGGCCACGCCCCCACCTCCTTCGAAAGTGTAAAGCACAATCTTAGTCCCGCAAAACCTCTTTTATTTATATGACTGTAAATTGCTTTCATTTAGAGTCCACAAGGCTTGATAAACAGTCTTTCAGAGGAAGGTTATCAACACCCAACTATCTCACGTGGAACGCTGCCAGAGAGTTAATTTCCAGACGCAGGGCAAGGCCAAACTTGGCACGGAGTCACAAGCAGAAGTTTCAAATCTTGAATCGGCCAGATGAACTAATTGCTTCCTGCAAAAGCTCACGTCCCGTTCGCTCTTCTTTTATGTCTTCTGGGAGGGGCCAATCATCTCCAAGCCTTACTTCCAAGTTGACTCTGTTTTCTTAATTGTTCCTGTCTCTTGGCAGCTCTGCACATACGCATACTGGGAACAGGCTCACACTGTTCTTCTGCCTTGCTGATGTCAGACTCCGGAGTCTCTGGAGGTAGCAAAGAACTACCAGATGGTCTTGGCCTCCTCTGCCTCCGACTCAGAGCCATTATCCAGGCCTTCCCCAGACTCCAGGACTGGCCCACATTCCTCCCCAACCTCCTCACTTTCCAAATCTGTTGCCAGCTCTGCTGGCCGCTAACAGGCCACAACACACATGATCTGGGTACCATCAGCGAAGCCATATCATATTTGCATGTGTATATGTGTTTGTATCTCCCTCTCTCTCTCTCTCTCTCTCTCTCTCTCTCTCTCTCTCTCTCTCTCTCTGCAGAGACAGTGCCTTTATTTTGGCACATGTCTTATCAAAAAGCCTTCCCTAAGAGTTAAAATTTTTTGCAAAAAAAAATATGAAGAAAAATTGAATGTGATTTATAGTTTTGATAATACGAGCCATGGTGGAGTGGTTAGAATGCAGTAATTGAGGCCACTTCTGCTGACTTCTGGCTGCCTACAATTTGGCAGTTCGAATCACACCAGGCTCAAGGTTGACTCAGCCTTCCATCCTTCCGAGATGGGTAAAATGAGGACCCAGATTGGTGGGGTCAATATGCTGACTCTGTAAACTGCTTAGAGAGGGCTGTAAAGCACTGTGAAGTGGTATATAAGTCTAAGCGCTATTGGTATTGGTATTGGAATAGGATAAATTATAGACAGAAGAGTAATATAATGTAACTTTAGAGAGAGGGGTTGAAATGTATTTATACTTAAAACTGCTAGACAGAATATCAGAAGCTCCTTCTCTGCATTTTTCTTTCTTCTGTCTTTATTTTTCTTCAACATTTTTTCCCCTTTTCTGGCACTTTCTTTTTCTTTTTCTTTTTCTTTTTTTTTTTTTTTTGCATTTATATCCCGCCCTTCTCCGAAGACTCAGGGCGGCTTACATTGTGTTAAGCAATAGTCTTCATCCATTTGTATACTATATACAAAGTCAACTTATTGCCCCCCAACAATCTGGGTCCTCATTTTACCTACCTTATAAAGGATGGAAGGCTGAGTCAACCTTTTCTTACTTTATCTTAGTCTTTATTCATTTTTATCTTCTTGTTTAAAATTTTTAATAAAAATTATGTAGAAGAGATGGAGAAGCAGAGAGAGTGGGGGAAAGAAAGAGAGAGGGAGAAAGAGAAAGAAAGAAAAAGAAAGAGAGGCTACTAACATTCTGGGAAACTAAAGATCTGGCTTTGAGGTCAGGAAGAGGATAGAACCCTGTAGATGTGGATTTTTTGATGAGCTGATAATGAAATTTTTAGGGGCCTCATCCCAGTTTCTTGATAATAGACCTATTTGCTTTTATTTCTGTTCATCACCCAGAGTTCCTTGGATAGATGGGAGCTATATAAATTTGTTAAATAAATAAATTTGCACATTGTACAGTGTAAACTTTAATGAGTTGAGATCAATTGTTTCCATAGTGATTGGGTTTAACCAAGTCAATTAAAAACCTAATTGCTTTGTTCACACAACACACTAAGCTTAGTTTGTGCACTTTAGCAAATAACTCCCTAATACATTCAAAAATCTGAAAATGCCAAGATACGGGGTTATTTTTTTTTTAAAACAAAGTATCATTTCTTACCAATTCTAGCCACGTATGGAATAAAGCAAATACATATTTTGCTCGCAAAATCTAGTTTTCCTTCTCCAAGATGTAACGTTCGTTTAAAAATAATGTGAAATCTGTAAGTAGTTTCCTTTCTACATAGACATCAAAAAATATGCATTAGATATGTCAATGTTACACCGCTAATCAGATTCGGCTTCAAGATGAAATCTCTACAGGCCAAGTAATGTAAATTGAGAATCAGGGAGCTTGAATGTGTAAACTTTTACAAGGCAATTCAAAAATAGGCACAAACGAGACATTGTTCAATGCCACCAGACCTGTTTCCGTCTCAAAATTGGCAAGTAGTACCGAATTCACTCTGGAATATTTTGCTCCTTGCCTAATGCAAGTCGCAGGGATGGTTTTGAGAAAAGAAGGGAGACACAAAAAGGATGGATATGCAACGGAGAAATTAGGAAACCCCATAAGGCAAAGCTTAGTCCTACGAATCTTTTGACTGATGAGTTTGGTTTCGTTGTGAATGGACCATTTGCAAAGAATACTGCGAGTCCCAAAGCATTAATTCTTTTCCTTCTCGTAGACAAAGGGAACAATTTCCGAACAGAAAAGTTTTCATACTGTTGCTATTAACTTCAATGAATTATGTGGGTGTAAACTTCCCCCTGCATCACCCAGAAAATTTTCCATTCAATGGCTCGTTCCTATGTATTTTCAGAATGTTTCTAAACAGCTTCCTTGAAGTCTTTAAAGAAATATGCACCAAGTAACACTCGCATTTCTTCGTTTTCTGAAAGAAGGCAGAACAAATACAAAGACTTTGTGGTCTTTTGAAGACTACTTCAGATGCTCTTTGATTTCTGTTGGTTGGCAGAACTTTTCAGCAAAGTTCGTTTTTGGAGGATAGGAAAGAAGATTTCCCCCCCCACATGCATTTTTCATAGAATCATAACACTGGATGGGACCCCAGAGGTCTTCTAGTCCCACCCCACTTCACCAAGGCAGGAGACTTTATTCCATTCCAGAAAATGGCTGTCCAACCTTTTCTTTTGATTTTTTTTTTGATTTTTTTTTAATACAGAAAATTAAAATACAAACTCCAAGGGGAGGGGGGTGGGAATGGAGAGTTTACAAAACAAAACTAAATAAAGACATTTAAAATGTGGAATAGAAAGTCAATAAATAGAAAGTCAATAAATCCCTCTTCTTTGTGGCAGCCCCTGAGATATTGGAACACTGCTATCATGTCTCCCCTAGCCCTTTTCATTAAACTAATTAATTGATTAAAGTTCTAAGTTGCTTCTCTCCTTGATTAGTTTCCACCCATTGCTTCTTGTCCTTCCCTCGGGTGCTTTGGAAAATAGCACCTGAGGGTATAGAATAATAATAGAATAATCCTTCTGTTCATTGGGCTAGGTAAAGGTAAAGGTTCCCCTCGCACATACGTGCTAGTCATTGCCGACTCTAGGGGGCAGTGCTCATCTCAGTTTCAAAGCCAAAGAGCCAGCGCTGTCCGGTCTCCGTGGTCATTTGGCCGGCATGACTCAACAGCAAAGGTGCACGGAACGCTGTTACCTTCCCACCAAAGGTGGTCCCTATTTTTTCTACTTGCATTTTTTTTTAAATTTACATTTATATCCCGCCCTCCTCCGAAGACTCAGGGCGGCTTACAGTGTTGTAAGGCAATAGTCTCATTCTATTTGTATATTTACAAAGTCAACTTATTGCCCCCCCAACAATCTGGGTCCTCATTTTACCTACCTTATAAAGGATGGAAGGCTGAGTCAACCTTGGGCCTGGTGGGATTCGAGCCTGCAGTAATTGCAGGCTGCTGTATTTTAATAACAGGCTATCTTACAGCCTGAGCCACCACGGCTTATGTGCTTTCGAAACTGCTAGGTTGACAGAAGCTGGGACAAGTCACGGGAGCTCACCCCGTTACACGGCAGCACTAGGGATTCGAACCACTGAGCTGCCGACCTTTCGATCGACAAGCTCAACGTCCTAGCCCCTGAGCCACCGCATCCCCTGTGCATGGTCATTTAAGCCTCCAGTTCTGGCCCTCTATATAGCTTTATCCTGAGGCCCACTTTTTTGTGATTCTGGTAGTGTCCTTAGCTTTGCCACAGAAACACCTACACACCATATCCTTTCTCAGATGTTCTTAGCAAATAGGTTTTCCATAGTTTTTCTCTCCTTTCTGTCTTGTGATTGTCATGGTTACCTATCAACTCTCTTCTCTTTTTGTCTTTTATACTATTTTCTGAAATGTCTCCTTCTCCTCGGACCAGATGCTACCCAGCACCTGTTGGCTTTTCCCCAGAGATCCCTCCAACAAGCTGCTTTGGTCTTTTGGGATGTGATGTATTTTGGAAGGACGGGTGCCATTTTGATTCACGTGGAGTCCATCTCTCTTGCAAGGAATCAAGGCTTCTACCCTCAATTGAGGCTTCTCCCCTCAATTTCTCAGCACCTAGCAAATCCAAATTCATCTCCATGACATCACTGGCTGATCCAAGCATTGTACCCCACCCATGTAGCTAGTCCTGTATATAGACTATATATAGGGGCATGCATAAGAGCACAAGCGTGCCTACCGTTCCTGTCCTATTGTTTCCTTTCGTTATATCCAATTAATATAGTTATTACATAATCATACTTATATATATATATATGCTTATATATTGTATAGTTATTTCATGCTTATGCTGATATATACTGTGTGACAAAATAAATAAATAAATAGATTAGATTAGATTAGATTAGATTAGATTAGATTAGATTAGATTAAATTAAATTAGATTAGATTAGATTAGATTAGATTAACCGAGTTGGAAGGGACCTTGTAGGTCATCTACTCCAGGGGTCTCCAATCTTGGCAACTTTAAGACTTGTGGACTTAAACTCCCAGAGATCTCTGGGAGTTGAAGTCCACAAGTCTTAAAGTTGCCAAAGTTGGAGACCCCTGATCTAGCCTACCCCCCCACCAAGCAGGAGACCCTACATCATTTCTGACAAATGGCAATCCAGTCTCTTCTTGAAAGCCTCCAGTGACGAAGCTCCCACAACTTCTGAAGGCAACTTCTGTTCCACGGGTTGATGGTTCTCACTGTCAGAAAATTTCCCCGTATTTCTAGGTTAAATCTCTCCTTGATCAGTTTCCATCCATTATTCCTTGTCTGGCCTTCAGGTGCTTTGGAAAATAGCTTGACCCCCTCCTCTCTGTGCCAGCCCCTCAAATACTAGAGCACTGCTATCATGTCTCCCCTGGTCCTTCTCTTCACTACACTAGCCATGCCCAGTTCCTGCAACCGAGTAGCTTTTTGAGAATGTTGCCTTAGTAGTCCTGGACCTCAATTTAAATTTAACTTCTAGGACCAGGTGACTTTCCTAATGTCATTTCCTGAAAACATCCACTGTCTTCTCCCTATCACAATGAAGGCAAGCAATGACATGTGCGATGACAGCAACATGCAGATACCGTGACATCTCCTCGTATCAGATATTGTGAACGAGATATGCAACTGTGGCATTATATGGTGCTGTCACTGGCACATCATTGTAGCTTATTATGGGATGCAAGTGTTCCCATCATCAACCAATAGCTAATGTAAACAGTGTACACATATCCACAGCCCTCAGACTAATGAAGGAAGTCACCATGTGATACAAGGAGAAGGAAGGAAGGAAGGAAGATATTTGATGCTCTCCGCCAGAAAGTCACTTGTGCTTGCATTGCTTTTCTGCTCACTCATGGTCATTCTTTCTCTCTTTAGGTAAAGAAATATCTGTGAAATGAGGACTCAACAAGGCCCAGGGTGCCTACCATATTTTTCGGAGTATAAGCAGGGGTGAAATCCAGCAGGTTCTGACAGGTTCTGGAGAACCGGTAGTGGAAATTTTGAGTAGTTCGGAGAACCGGTAGCAGAAATTTTCAGTAGTTCGGAGAACTGGCAAATACTGCCTCTGGCTGGCTCCAGAGTAGGGTGAGAATGAAGATTTTGCAATATCCTTCCCCTGGAGTGGGGTGGGAATGGAGATTTTGCAATATCCTTTTCCCAGGAATGGGGAGGGAATGGGGATTTTGCAGTATTTTTCCCATGCCATGCTCCCCAAGCCACACACCCCAAGCCACACCATGCCCACCAAGCCATGCCCACAGAACCGGTAGTAAAAAAAATTGAATTTCACCACTGAGTATAAGACACACCGGAGTATAAGAGTATAAAAACCTTAGTTTTTGAGGAGGAAAATAAGAAAAAAGCTGATTGTCAGTTGGATTGGCCTCCTGGAATACCCCCAATCAGCTGTTCCTAGAGGTGAATTTTAGCAACAGGTTCCTTGGTTGTGAGCTTTTTTTTTTTTTTTGCTTTTTTTCCTGCCTCTGAAACTGTTTCAGAAAAAAACTTTTTTCTGCCTCTGAAAACCTCCAAAACAGAACTTCAGGGGGAAAAAAGCCTCTGAAGCTTTGTTTGGGAGCTTCTTTTCTGAAGCTCTATTTGGAGGCTTCTTTTCTGAAGCTCTGTTTGGAGGCTTTTTTTCTGAAGCTCTGTTTGGAGGCTTCTTTTCTGGAGCTCTGTTTGAAGGCTTCTTTTCTGAAGCTTTGTTTGGAGGCTTCTTTTCTGAAGCTCTATTTGGAGGCTTCTTTTCTGAAGCTCTGTTTGAAGGCTTCTTTTCTGAAGCTCTATTTGGAGGCTTCTTTTCTGAAGCTCTATTTGGAGGCTTCTTTTCTGAAGCTCTGTTTGGAGGCTTCTTTTCTGAAGCTCTGTTTGGAGGCTTTTTTTCTGAAGCTCTGTTTGGGGGCTTTTTTTCTGAAGCTCTGTTTGGGGGCTTCTTTTCTGGAGCTTCTTTCAGCCTCTGCAACCTCCGTTTGAGAAGCTGGGTGGGGCTACATTCAGAGTATAAGACACACCCAGATTTTCACCCTCTTTTGGGGGGCAGGGAAAGGTGCATCTTATACTCTAAAAAATATGGTAATTCCTTTCTAAAGTTTCCCTGCAGTACATACAAGCAAATAACTCACAATACCCAAATACAGCAAAAGGGGAAGACAGATTGTAGCAGTCACATCTGTCCTTCTATCTCGTCAGCTGCTTTCTAGCTGCCCATGAAAATCAGACGAGGATGTAAAAATAGGTTGAAGGGTCAGTGTTTGAGACTCCAATTTTTCTCGGCTGATTAAAATGATTTTCAAATCACTGCAGCTACATTTCTGCATCCTACCTGCCCTTTTCAAAACTCCTTGTAGGGGAGAAAAAGAAAAAAGAACCGCACTATCATTTCTGGACACATTTTGTCAACGCCCTGTCGAAGTCGTCTTTTTTGTCTTAAGTTGATTAAGGAGAAGCAAAAGGTTTTAGTAGAAAAGCTAGCATCAAAACAGAGAACCTGTTGTGTCTCGCTCGCTCCCCCTGCCGCAGCCGGGCCCCTTTTATCTCCTGCCGGACGCTGATAGTTCGGAAGAATGTCCTGGCATGCCTCCAGTCCCCAGCCCTGGCACCATGCCCGGACAGGCCGAGCAAGACGAAGGGCCTGACGTGCCTTCAGCCCCCAGTCCTGGCACCATGCCCAGGCAAACGGAGCAACTAAACCCCTCCCCCACAACATGTGAGCCTGAAGAATGTGAAGCCAGTCATGAGCTCAGATTACCAACAGCTGGAGGCTGGAGAGATCCTCGCTTCCGGAGAGTAGAGAGGCGACGTCAGCAAAAGGAAGGGAGGGGCAGGCCTGGATAAGTGCTGAGTCATGGAGCCACACCCCATGGCCTATATAAAGGATCTGCTTTCTGGCATTCTCTGAGTCAGGCAAAGTCTACCTTGAATTGCTGAAGTCACTTCCTGGTCTGCCTGCCTGCCTTGAGAACTGCTAGGACTTTGGCAGAGCTGCAGAGGCACGCTTGATACGGACTTCCCCGACCCGGCCGTCAGCAGAGGAGTGGGACACGACATCGTCTTTTTTGTCTTAAGTTGATTAAGGAGAAGCAAAAGGTTTTAGTAGAAGAGCTAGCGTCAAAACAGAGAACCTTACAACTCTGCCTCGGCGTAAATGCTTAATCTGATTCAGAGAGTTTCAAATGTAGTTCCAGGATGACTGCTAATCAGTTTGATTAACCTTTTCTTCACCTTTTGCAGTACTACAATATTCTTTTGGAGGTCCGGTGTCCAGAAGGATCCACAACATTGAAAGTCTAGCTGCATCATGGACTTACACAAGGGCGTTATTATAACTGGTTTCTATTTCTTGCTACTTGAAATAGAGATAGCTGTACCTCTAAAGAAATATGAGTGGTCCCTTAGCTCTTTGTACGGCTCCTTCTTTTGCAGGACTTCATTGCCAAAATACTTCAAGTTTCCTTGATTTAATGTACTTCCTTTAATATTATCAGATTACAGATTGACAGAGTTGGAAAGGACCTTGCAGGTCATCTAGTCCAACCCCTTGCCCAAGCAGGAGACCCTACATCTGCCTCAGTGGTAAAATGTAAAATTTGTTACTACCGGTTCTGTGGGCGTGGCTTGGTGGAGGGGGGGGAATGTGACTGGGTGGGCATGGCCAACTATTTTTTTACTTTTAAAAGCATTTTTCTACAACCTCTTCAGCCGAAGAGGTTGTAAAAAATGCTTTTAAAAGGCTCTGATGATCCCAGCTGAGTTGCCTGATTGTCAGAGGCTTTTGTTTTCTTTTAAAAGCATTTTTTTGGCCTTTAAAAGAAAAAAAAGCCTCTGATGATCCCAGCTGAGCTGCGCGATCATTAGAGGCTTTTTTTTTTACTTTTAAAAGCATTTTTTCTACAACCGCTTCAGCTGAAGATTAGAGATTACAGATTAACAGAGTTGGAAGAAAAAATGCTTTTAAAAGGCTCTGGCGATCCCAGCTGAGCTGCGCGATCATCAGAGGCTTTTTTTTTTACTTTTAAAAGCATTTTTTCAGCCAAAGAAAAAATGCTTTTAAAAGTGAAAAAAAAAACACCCTCTGATGATCACGCAGCTCAGCTGGGCATGGGGGTGGGGCAGGATTTTTTGCTACCGGTTGTCTGATTCACCCGCCGCCATCATTACTGGATCAGGCGATCCAGTCCGAACCCGGAGCATTTCACCCCTGATCTGCCTCTACCTAGGATTGAACTCACAACCTCCTGATTGTAAGGCAAGAGCTCTACCTCTAGCCCACGGCAGCTGGCTATCACAACAGCCCATTTGCTCAATGTCTTTGCCTGTAAGGCAGGGCAATTGATTATGCACTTGGAGGCTGTCACAGAGGAGTCCAACTATTCTCCAAAGCACCTGAGGGCAAGACAAGAAGTAACAGTGGGAGATCATTAAAAAGAGATGTCTGTGGAAATTCTCATTCATCCAGGTCATGGTTTTCCCAAAGGTGCTTTTTCAAAAGGCAACTGGACTTTCTTTTTTCCCCCCACTTAAAGACGTTTTCACTTCTCATCCATGCAGCCTCTTCAAGAACTGAAGAAACTTCCTGGATAAGAAGCAAAACGTCTTCAAGGAAAAACAAAGAAAGTCTAGTTGTCAGGGTTCCAACGGATGTCCTAATTAAATCATGAGCCTCGAACCAAGCTTCAGAAGAAATCCAGTTATTTATTAGGAGCTCCATGGCGGCACATTCCCAAATGAAGACAACTCTGACCCCACATAATTTATGGCCCTAATCATGACCCTGTTTCCCCCTCTCCCCCGCAGGGTGTGTCATCAATCACATTCGCCAATGGAGCAATTTTGCGGGTTGTAGAGATCACTCCTCTCTGGCTGTTGTGGGTAACCCTGGGACACAGCCTTGAGAAAGATATATCTGGAATGTGCTCCTGCCTTGGCTGCCGTGTTGCTTCGTCGGTTCCTCCTCCCCCTTGCTTATGGTAACTCGAGAGCAAGCCAGGGATACTTTGCGAGTTGACACCAGTTGCATTTTGAAAAAAAAAACACCTTTGGGACATTAAAGACAGATCCAACCTAGAACTAAGGAGAAATTACCTGACAGTGAGGACAATTGATCAGTGGAATAGCTTACTGATCTGGATATTGTGGGTGTTCCATCACTGAAGCTTTTCAAGAAGAGACTCGACAGCCGTTTGTCTGGAATAGTATAAGATCTCCTGCCAGATTTAGACTTAGAACTTAGACTTAGAATAACTTTATTGTCACTTTGAATGTACACGAATTGGCATACATTAAAATGAAATTTCGTTGCATATTTCTTTGCATACAGGGATTGGACTAGAACCTATGGCACATATGCCAGAGGTTACATGCAGCGCCCTCTCTAATGGCACATGAGCCGTCACCCCAGTTCAGCTCTGCCACACATGTGCGTGCGCCTCCCACCAGCCAGCTGGTCTTTGGGTCTCTGCAGGGCATGCGCAGGGGGCATAGCATGTGCGGGGAGGGCTTGCATGCATGCGCAGGGTTGGGAGAGTTTAGGGGGGCAAGCACATGTGGGGCGCATGCACATATGCGGGGGGCCATGTGGGGGGCTCATGCACGGGGGCCACTTGCACATTGCATTTTCCTTTGGGCACTTGATCCAGAAAAGATTAGGTATCACTGGACTACAAGAACTCCAAGATCCCTTCAAACCAGTGGTGGGATTCAGCCAGTTCGCACCACTTTGGGAGAACCGGTTGCTAACTTTCTGAGCAGTTTGACAAACTGGTTGCTAGAAGAAATCATTAGGGCAGAGAACCGGTTGTTAAATTACTTGAATCCCACCACTGCTCCAAACCTAGTTTTCTATGCCCTTCTATGCTGTCTTTATAAGGGTAACTCTATGAATACAATATTCCTATTGTATACTGTACACCAAGGGCAAAATTAGTTTTAAGATCATGGAATATATTAAGTTTTAATGAACTTCCACTAATTTTTATGATCAAAATAATGGTGGCTTGGGAGCGTTTTATTGAGTTTGTTGAATACTAGTTGGGGAGGAGAAAGGTTTTTGTTGTTGTTGTTAACCAGAATAACCATAATTAGACTTTGTGGCATTTAATTGTTTTGCAGGTGGGATGAAAAATCTGGCACGAGAAGGAATTAAAAGAGCCTGCCAATCATATCTCCACGTTACAGTGCAGTTGATCGGAATCGATCATGGGTTGCTTGATCAACACTTCTAGTATTAAAGTAAAGAAACTGTTGTGTTCCAAAGTTTTAACTGTTGAACATCCCTGCCCATGAAATATTTATCTCGTCTTTGTGGATTCCCTCTGCAAAAAAAACCCATCTGCTTCTTTTCTCTTCAATCTATGGGAAACTTTAAAATGATCTCTGCGGCTTTGTTCAAACATGCTTATATTTTTGCAACACCGATGTACATTCACAACAAGACCATTTCAACTCACAGAAACATTTGATCCTCAGCCTTGTTTGTGTTGAACCCATGTTTAGATACCCAAGGAGAACAAATGAGAATGGGTTGATAAATGTTGTTGATTGATCTCCTGAAATTCAGGCCTTCATTCATTCCCCAGGAGGCCTCAAGATTTATTAAACTGAACTCACCAGGGTCATTGTCTGAACTAAAATGTTATGAAGGTGTTTCTCGTCTATTAAAAAGAATCATTAGACAAAAATCACATAAAATCCATGTCTTTGTAGTCTCGACAGAGGAGGTCTTTCTAAAATATCTAAAATCAATCTAGGAGCTTCTTGATTTATTTTATTTTTTTAAAGAATGAGAAAACGGGGGGGGGGTGTTTCCCCATTCCCATTAAAAAGTGACTTTTTAATTTGGAACTTGAAATATTTTTGACAAAGTAGACAAAAACCTGCAGAGCAGAGGTGGGTTTCAGCAGGTTTTGACCAGTTCTGGAGAACCGGTAGCGGAAATTTTGAGTAGTTTGGAGAACCTGTAGTAAAAATTCTGATTGGCCCCACCCCCATCTATTCTCTGCCTCCCAAGTCCCAGCTATTCGGGAGGAAATGGGGATTTTGCAGTAACCTTCCCATGGAGTGGGGTGGGAATGGAGATTTTACAGTATCCTTCCCCGCCACGCCCACCAAGCCACGCCCACCAAGCCATGCCATGCCACGTCCACCAAGCGACGCCCACAGAACCGGTAGTAAAAAAAATTGAAACCCACCACTGCTGCAGAGAGGCTAAACTTTCTCCATTGTTTTTATATAACATGCGGTGTTTATAATGTTCTTCTCTTGAAATGCAATGGAGGTAATTTTGGAGTACGATGCTCCATAAATTATATGGAGACTTATATCCTATGGGGTGGTAAAAAATGAACTGCCCATGTTGTCTAGAGCTGTGAGAACTGTTAACAACAGGTTTCACATGCACATGTCTCCTCATGATTTTACTCAGAAGGAAGTTATTATAGGATACACAAAGCAATTCCCCCTTCTTTTTCACTCAGAAGGTACTATAGAGACCAGAAAAAGATGCTGTTTGAATGGAAGGCGCTAAAGAACTTCAGTAAAATGAAATAAATAATTTGGCATGACGTTTGTGATCAATCCATAACTTGTTTAGATCTGGTCTGTTTCTACATCAACAAACTAGTTATAAGCAGTGGTGAAATCTAACTTTCTTTCCTACTGGTTCTGTGGGCATGGCTTGGTGGGCGTGGCTTGGTGGGGTCATGTGACTGGGTGAGCGTGGCTATGTGACTGGGGGATTAAAAGACAGAAACTCTGCTGGAGCAGGGTTGGACTAGATGACCTCCAGGTCCCTTCCAGCCCTGGATTATCCTCTGAAGCTGCGTCTAGTGCCAGGTTTGTAGTCCTTCCTTCCTCTCCTTTTTCCTCCCTCCCTCCCTCCCTCCTGCCCTCTTTCTTTCTTTCTTTCTTTCTTTCTTTCTTTCTTTCTTTCTTTCTTTCTTTCTTCCTTCCTTCCTTCCTTCTCTCTCTCTCTCTCCTTCCCCCCTCTCAAAAATGAACCCCCACCCCCCCATTTTTTGCCTACACCACCCATTTTTTGCCTAGCAGGTTTCAGCTTTTTTACCTTTTAAAAAATGTTTTTAAAAGTAAAAAAAAGTCTCTGATGATCAGGCACCTCAGCTGGGATCACCAGAGGAGCCTTTTAAAAGCATTTTTTTACAGCCACTTTGGCCGAAGAGATTCAGACGATCCCAGCTGAGCCACGCGATCATCAGAGGCTTTTTAAAAAAAACTTTTAAAAGCATTTTTTTTTCATCTGAAGAAAAAATGCTTTTAAAAGTAAAAAAAACCAACTCTGATGATCGCCTGGCTCAGCCGGGCATGGGGGAGGAGCAGGGATTTTTGCTACCGGTTCTCCAAACCACCTGCCATCATCGCTACCGGATCGGGTGATCCGGTCTGAACCGGGAGCATTTCACCCCTGGTTTGGTCAACATGCTAACCCCACTCCTATAAAAGCTTTAACCATGACTAGTATGTTGTGTGAATGCAGCCACTAAACCTAGGTCTGGTTATGCGTGTTGTGTGAATGTTCCCTTTGTGGGTTTCCTCCTCCTGTCCTGACCACGGTTATACACTTTGCATTTATGCAAAGGAATGAGCTCTGTGCATCCCACAGTTGTTTTCCTCAGTTTCCCCCTCCAGATCCTGTGGAGAAGAAAAAAATCTATCATTTTTGACCGCATCGCTGAGAATTGTCCACGTTTTTCTTTCTTCCGCAAACCAGGACAGTGAGAAGAAGATTTGCTTAGAAGAGAACAAGCCAATTACTCCAATGTAAAATGTGTTAATTAGGAGGGGGGGAAGGAGAAAAAAAGAAGAAAAATGTGTGAGTGAGCACATTAATGGGGAAAAAAATGCATGCATAGATCCTCAAATCCAGATTTTCGAAGAAAAGAAGAGAGAAGAAGCATTGCAAGCTGATTTTTATCTCTTCAATCTTGTTTTATTTCTTGACATTGTTTCTTACAAAAACTAAAAATAGAGGCTTTAAAATGCTTCCTTTGCCTTTAAAAATTCACAGATGGCATGAAGAAGGTGTCTCTGGTTTTTAAAATTAATAGATCATTTGGAAGAGAGAAAAAACAACACCACGTAGTTTGAACTGTAATTGATAAGATTCAAAAATTAGTTGTTTGTTGAATTTTAGTATTCACTTTATAGGAAGAATGGTGAAATTGAGCCAGTTCTATCTGGCTCAGGCAAACGGGTAGCACCGCTGGAAGGAGGCTCCGCCCACCCACCTGGACATCATCACATCCCGTTTTGGTAAAGTGGCCAGATTTCAGCGATGGCAAAGTGGGACACCATTGACGGGGGGGGCTGCACATGTGCTCTGAGTCTTGCCACTGTCGTGCCCCACTCCTCCGCTGACGGCCGGGTCAGGGAAATCCGAATCAGGCATGCCTCCGCAGCTCTGCCAAAGTCCTAGCAAAGTCCTCAGGGCAGGCAGGAGACCAGAAAGTGACTTCAGCAAGATATGTTTAGACTTTGCCTGACTCAGAGAATGCCAGAAAGCAGGTCCTTTATATAGGCCATGGGGTGTGGCTCCATGACTCAGCACTTATCCAGGCCTGCCCCTCCCTTCCTTCTGTTGCCTCTGTCTATCAAGTCTTCTGATGCGTGGGTCACTCCAGTCTGCAGCTGTTGGCAATTGACCTCCCTCAGGCTCACACGCTATGGAGGAGGGGGAGGGGTCTAGTTGCTCCGTTTGCCTGGGCATGGAGCCAGAGCTGGGGGCTGGAGATACTTCCTCCTCTTCAGCCTGTCTGGGCATGGAGCCAGGGCTGGGGCCGGGAGGCATACTAGGACATTCCTCCGTGTTCGGAAGCAGATAAGAAGGCCCCGGCTGTGGTGAGATTGGACGAGACACAACAGCCACCTGCCTGAAGGAGGAGGAGCGGCTGCTGCTTCTCTGCTCTTCCAGGCAGGCTCGGCTCTCCTCGGCTCTCCTTTCCGCTCTTCTCTTCCTCTCGGGTGAAGTCAAACGGCGTCTCTCCTCCCTCTCGCGCCCCCTTCTCCGCCACTCCCCCTTCTCCGCCTCCTCCTCTTGCGTTGCCGCCTCCCATTTTCAGAATGGGAGTGAAACAAAAAAAAATCGGGACTTTTTGGAATTGCCACGGGACGCGGGACAAATTATTAAAAAGCGGGACTGTCCCGCCAAAAGCGGGACATCTGGTCACTCTACGTTTTGGCCCTCTGCGCATGCGTGTGTGCTCACATTTGCAAACCGGTAGTGAAGGTAAGTAAATTTCACCCCTGATAGGAAGTGATGTGAATGCAAACCAATTCACTTTTGTAAACTTCCTGTATTGTTGCTTACAAACTTCAGTGTACTAGTTCTCCAAAGCACCTGAGGGCAGGACAAGAAGCAATGGGTGGAAACTAATCAAGGAGAGAAGCAACTTAGAACTAAGGAGAAATTTCCTGACATTGAGAACAATTAATCAGTGGAACAACTTGCCTCCAGAAGTTGTGAATGCTCCAACACTGGAAGTTTTTAAGAAGATGTTGGATAACCATTTGTCTGAAGGCGTGTAACTTCCTGCCTAAGCAGAGTTTGGACTAGAAGACCTCCAATAGAATAGAAATAGCACTTAGACTTATATACCACTTCACAGAGCTTTATAGCCCTCTCTAAGCGGTTTACAGAGTCAGCATATCACCCCCAATAATCTGGGTCCTCATTTTACCCACCTCAGAAAAAAATGGAAGGCTGAGTCAACCTTGAGCTTGGTGAGATTCGATCTGCCAAACTGCTGGCAGCCACTGATCAGCAGAAGTAGCCTGCAGTACTGCACTCTAACCACTGCGCCACCGAGGCTCCAAGGTCCCTTCCAACTCTGTTATTCTATTCTATTCTACTTTTCGGCATATATTCCATTATAAAATGCTGACCGGTGGTGAATATAGTTCAATGACAACCGTTAAGATCACTAACCTAGGCCTATCAGATGACCACTAGGTGATAGCAAAGAGATAGAATTAAAATCATATTGCATAGTACTATTTGAACACCATTGGCATTGACAATTCAACATCAGTCAATTGCAAAAGACAGCTTTACCTAGAATAGCTTACATCCTGTGACCCCACTTCATTTCGGACATTAATACAATTGAGCGTGTCCAGAAATATTTTACAAGAAGAGTCCTCCACTCCTCTGATCACAACAAAATACCTTATGCCACCAGACTTGAAATTCTGGATTTAGAAAATTTAGAACTACGCCGCCTTCGGCATGACCTGAGCATAACTCATAAAATCATCTGCTACAATGTCCTTCCTGTCGAAGACTACTTCAGCTTCAACCAGAATAATACACGAGCGCACAATAGATTCAAACTTAAAGTGAACCGCTCCAATCTCGATTGCAGAAAATATGACTTCAGTAACAGAGTTGTTGATGCCTGGAATGCACTACC
The DNA here is from genome assembly GCF_028640845.1 of Ahaetulla prasina. Lineage (NCBI taxonomy): Eukaryota > Metazoa > Chordata > Lepidosauria > Squamata > Colubridae > Ahaetulla > Ahaetulla prasina. The sequence goes on from NC_080545.1 coordinate 91,750,247, forward strand.
TGACTCCATGGTCTCATCCCAAAATCCCCAAAACTTTAACCAAAGACTGTCTACTGTTGACCTCACCCCATTCCTAAGAAGTCTGTAAGGGGCGTGCATAAGAGCACCAGCATGCCTACCGTTCCTGTACTAATGTTCCCTTTGGTTGTATTCAATTTGTGTGGTTATTTCATGCTTTATCTTATATATATTGTTGTGTTTCACAAAATAAATAAGTAAAAATAAATAAATAAATAGATAATATCTGAGGAAGGAAGGGAGGAAGGAAGGAAGGAAGGATCTTGGGAAAGCTACTCATATATGCTGACATACCTAGATTAGAATTGTGCAGGAAATGATACTCTGTGATACTCTAGGAAAGCAAAAGTTGTACTTTGAAGAAGGGTAAAACACAGTATTGGCTCTTTTGAACTTTGATCTTGGAGAAGGCACCTAAGGACATCATGGATAGATTTTAAAAAAAATCTCAAAAAAATGGGTCATAGAACAAGCCCATCCAGAGTTATCGCTCATGGCACAAATGATGGGGATCAAATTATTATAATTTTACACATTATGTGAAGACATAACTCTCTAGAGAAATCTATAATAGACTTCTAGAAAGTTGAAAGAAAATAGAGAATGAGTAGCAGCAAGATGAATGGACTCAATTGCAACTGCAAGAAAAGCACCATAAAAACACTTAAATGGCCAAATTTACAACAGCAAATTGTTAGTTTTTGGAGAAAAACTTTATGCTCACTAAGATTTGCACCAACGGGACAGCACTCAATCAATTAATCAAGGTTGTATTCATATAATACACTTAAACTGTGTACAAAATTATTATATTTACTAGATTTGCCCAGTGCGTTGAAGTAAATGCTAACCCAATGGCCTAAATGCAAACAACCTGCTAGCCACAAAATCTAATCAAGATTATAATTAAACAAATTCACCAACTATGCACATACTAACCCTGAGTCTTTAACTGATTCAGTTAAGCATGTGAACACACAGGTCACTTGTTACTAATGCTATCTAATTTGCCTTATATTCTAAATAGCTTAAGTGTTGCACAATAATTTTATTGCTTTTTACTGATTATCTCACCCTGAGAACCATGGAGATGGAGCGGAATAATGTTAAATGCATCAAAGAAAATATCAGGGGGGAATTTTCACTGAAATTAAGAAGTTCCCCAAAAGTGCCATAAAATTTTGGGGAAGTGGTAACCAGTCTGCAGGATGGAAAGTATGTCTTTTCCCTATTTTTACCAGCTTATCCTAAATTTTCAATTCTAAAATAAATCTAAGAAGCCCTACACTGGAATTTAAGGCCAGGTTTTCACAACAACTGAAGGATAAAGGTAAAGGCTCCCCTTGCACATATATATGCTAGTTGTTCCCGACTCTAGGGGGCAGTGCTCATCTCCATTTCAAAACCGAACAGCCAGCGCTGTCCGAAGACCTCTTTGTGGTCATGTGGACGGCATGACTAAACACCAAAGGCGCACAGAACACTGTTCCCTTCCCAACAAAGGTGGTCCCTATTTTTCTACTTGCATTTTTTTTGTGCTTTCGAACTGCTAGGTTGGCAGAAGCTGGGACAAGTAACGGGAACTCACCCCGTTACGCAGCACTCAGGATTCGAACCGCTGAACTGCCGACCTTTTGATCGACAAGCTCAGTGTCTTAGTTCTGAAGGATAGGAGGCAGTTTTTCCAGACTGACACGTGTGTCATCCTTCGCTGATTAATTATGATGTTGCCAGAACCAACATCCTGTAGTTTACTGCTCAACAGAAGTAACTTAAAACCCCTACCCCCTGACGAAACGTTAAGGAATGACTATTTTTCAATTAATTACTTGTCAATGATCACTACCTAGTGTCTGAAGCACAGTTGTTGCTGTCATACTTGATGGTAGTCTTCATCAACAGGAGAAGGAAAGCAATACGGAGGCTGAATGGCTTCCATCTGGAATGAGCAAACTTCCACATGGGTGGCTGCAAACTTTAGTTGGGCTCCGCAGGGAAGTTGGCACCACTGTGATAGAGGAAAGCACACACATCATTGGTTCACACCTGTTGCTAGCTTGTTTTACCCAGCTGCTCTCTAGCTTCTAGTTCACTAGCAATGATTTTTCCAATTGCTACTTACTCAGACACTGAAAAAGGCAGGGGGAGGAGAAGGGTGGACGCCTTTGAACTATGGTGCTAGAGATGACTCTTGCACATTCCTTGGCCTGCAAAAATATCAAAGAAGTCCTAGATCAAATCTCACCAAAACTATTGCTCGATGCCAATGAAGGCTGGAAGGTCCCACTTCTAGGCTTAGAAAACTTGGAACTCCGTCGCCTTCGACAAGACCTAAGCTTAACTCACAGAATCATCTATTGTAATGTCCTTCCTGTCAAAGACTACTTCAGCTTTAATTGCAATAATACTAGAGCAACTAATAGATTTAAACTTAATGTCAACCGCTTTAATCTAGATTGCAGAATTTATTTTGTCACAACAATATATGTAGGTATCATACAAAAAGATTATATAGTATATAAACACATATATGAGTAAATATAAGGAGGTATAAGCATATATATAGGAAGAAGAAAAGAAAAACAATAGGACAGGAGCGGTAGGCACGTTTGTGCGCTTATGCATGCCCCTTATGGTCCTCTTAGGAATGGGGTGAGGTCAATAGTAGAAAGTTCTTGGATAAAACTTTTAGGATTATGGGAAGAGACCACAGAGTCAGGTAAAGTATTCCAAGCAAATATGAGTCAGCTGCCAGTCATAAATTAATTTTTTTTTAAAAAAATATTGTTTTAATATGATACACAATCTGACAAACACACAACAGATAACCTATCAATATTTCCTATTTCTAAACAGCGTTTCTTAGTGGTCTTCTTTTGCTTTTATACCTTTCCCCCCAAATCGCATTCGTTACTTTATTTTCTTTCTTATCCCCTTTTCTTTATTTACATTAAATTATCTAATACTAATAGCTTTACTTTTCTAGATTCTTATATATTTATTTACATATTATATATTTCTGTACATTCTAATTTCTCCCCTTTATTTTTTTTCTTTTATTTCTAGACTCAAGCCATTCATACCATTTAATCCAGATTGTATAATAATCTGCCTCTTCTTTCTCTTTAATTTATTTTGTTAACTCGTCCATTTCGGCACATTCTAAAACTTTCCCTATCACTTCTTCATCTGTCGGTATTTTTTCTTGTTTCCAATTTTGTGCATATGCTAATAAGATACCTTTTTTTGCTGTTGTAACTCTGAACAGTCACTCAGTGAATGGATGCAAGTGACGGACTATCTGCAATTTATGGGTTACAGAAAAACTCAGTTGTAATTCCAGTGGAAATCAAAGAACAAACAAATTACAATATAATATAAGAGGACCGATTCTTTTTTTTTTTAAAAAAGGCACACACGTTATACTGATCAGCAGTTGTGCCTTTTCCAATGTTTTGATGCTTTTGATTCTCCTAAATTGATTGTGTTTATGTGTCTAGCTTGGCTGTATGTATACATATATAACGGCACATTTAGACTCCTGAAATTCAGCAGGAGCTCTTTTCAAAATGAAGGAGAGATTCATTGGTTCACTCACGTCTCTGTGAGTCCAAGAAATTTGTTTCTTGCTCTAAAACAACTGTTCTTTTTCTTTTGGCTGCTACTCTCATAACTAGCCTTTTGCCAAACCTTCAAAGATTGGATGATGGTCTGTTGTACTTGATTATTTTTGTCAGCCTGCTGACCTAAGGTGCCCTTTTCTTGTGTTGATCCTTCTGTTTCCATTTTTCATGTCATCCAGCTTTTCATCTTGTCAATCAGCCTTTGACTTCCTGATTAAAGTGTCTGTCACAGGAGCAGTTTGGACTGCAGTCACTTGTTTAATTTGTTCCTCATGGCATCCACTAGCGTTAGTCATCAAACCCAGCTGTTCCCAAGTGCTTCCAGACTCACTTTTTCCCTACATGTGTTTGGATTTCACCTCTAGCATCTATGTTCAAGAATACCTAGTGCCTACAGCTCAGCTTTGCTTCAGATCGTCCCCAATAGTTTGACGTTCTGAAGTCCCCAGCCAGAATCAAACCCAGAAAGACATTCCGATCACAGCTTGATGTTATTTTTTTTTTATTTGCATTTATATCACGCCCTTCTCTGAAGACTCAGGGTGGCTTACACTATGTCAAGCAATAGTCTTCATCCATTTGTATATTATATACAAAGTCAACTTATTGCCCCCAACAATCTGGGTCCTCATTTTACCTACCTTATAAAGGATGGAAGCCTGAGTCAACCTTGGGCCTGGTGGGACTTGAACCTGCAATAATTGCAGGCAGCTGCTGTTAATAACAGACTGCATTAGTCTGTTGAGCCACCAGAGGCCCTATGGTGGCCTTATTATGGTAAATGAACAGACTCAACCAGGGGTGAAATCCTCTGAAATCCTCTGAAGTCTGCTACCAATTCTGTGAGTCTGCTACCGATTCTGTGAGTCTGCTACCGAGCATGTGTTTCGCGCGTGTGGGGGGGCAAAAAAGGAATATTTTGAAGCCTTCCAAGTCTGCAAAGGTAAGTAGAACAGCAAGGGGGGAGGAATCCGCTGTGCCACACGATTTAGATTAGCTAGAAAGCAGGAAATCCGATGATTCTAGCTAATATAAATCACGCGTCACAGCTGATCGTCACCCAGCTGATTGTCGGAAATATTGGTTCGCCCAAACCGGTAGCATTTTTTTACTATAAGTTCCCCTGAACCAGTCCAAATCGGTAGCATTTCACCCCTGGACCCAACATCTAAAACAGCCGGGGTTTTCTCTTTTTAACAGAGGACTCCCAAAAATGGCAGGAGACACATGAGGAAGGTTAAAGTTTCCCCTGTCTAATCGTTTCCAACTCTAGGGTGTAGTGCTCAACTCCATTTCTTAGTCAACAAAGCCAGTGTTGTCCAAAGACACTTCCGTGGTTATGTAACCAGCAGGACTATATGCCGATAAGCACAGAAAGTTGTTGTCTTCCCACCGAAGTGATACCTATTTATCTACTCGCATTTGGAAACTGGTAGGTAGGCAGGAGCTGGGTCAAGAACAGGAACTCACCCCATTGTGTTATGCTTGGGTCTCAAACTCAGGCTGTCAGCTTTCTAGCTAACAAGTTCAGCATATTTTAACCACTGAGTCATCATCTCCCCTAGGAGACACACAGCCTTATCTAAATAGCGATAGCACTTAGACTTATATATCGCTTTACAGTGCTTTACAGCCCTCTCTAAGCGGTTTACAGAGTCAGCCTATTTCCCCCCAACAATCTGGGTCCACATTTTACTGACCTGGGAAGGAGGGAAGGCTGAGTCAACCTTGAACCTGTCAGGATCGAACTGCTGGCAGTGTTGGAAGGGACCTTGGAGATCTTCTAGCCCAGAGGTCACCAACCTTTCGGATCTCAGGGACCACTAAATTCATAATTTTAAATCCCGTGGACCACTAATAAAATCTGCCTAATGACCAGCTGGGTGGGTGTGGCAAGGTAGTCATGTGACTGGGTGGGCGTGGCCAACTCGATGTCACTCACATCACATCGCCTTGTCAGCCTCTACTCTCTACTCCTCGCTTGTCCGCCCGGGCTCCTTAGGGCCCCAACAGTTGTTGAAGCTAAGCAGCCACCACGAGAAAGAGTTGGCAAAAAGCTCAGTTCAAATTGGATCTGACCGAGAAGGAGACTTAGCAGAAGCACCTCACTGAGGACTACTAGCATAGGCTTTCCAAGCAGAGGGAAGACCTGCGGAAGTGCAAGGCCAGGTACCGGTGCCTGGAGGCTCAGCGGGCTGAGATGGTCAGCCAATTCCAGGCCATGATGCAGTCTCCTTGGAATGAGACTGTTGTGTCTTGCCCGCCCTCAGAGCAGCCGGGGCCTTCTTACCTGCTCCCGAACACTGAGGAATGTATGCCTCCCGGCCCAAGTCCTGGCTCCATGCCCACACAAACTGCAGAAGAAGGAGCATCTCCCTGCCCCAGCCCTGACTCCATGCCCAGGCAAGCGACAGCTAGACCCCTCCCCTCCTCCACAGCATGTGAGCCTGAGGAGGTTTACTCTAACAACAGCTGATTGGAGTAATCCTCGCATCAGAAGATTGGAGAGGCGGAGGCAACAGAAGGAAGGGAGGGGCAGGCCTTAATGAGTGCTGAGTCATGGAGCCACACCCCATGGCCTATATAAAGGATCTATTTTCTGGCAGTCTCTGAGTCAGGCAAAAGTCAAACTTATCTTGCTGAAGTCACTTACTGGTCTCCTGCCTGCTCTGAGGACTTTGCTAGGACTTTGGGCAGAGCTGCAGAGGCAAGCCTGATTCGGATTTCCCTGACCCAGCCGTCAGCGGAGGAGTGGGACACGACAGAGACCCTCCAGCTCTTCGTCACCAGCAGCACTTTCCTCCAGCCTTCGCCCAAAGCCCTGCACCAGGAGGCTGAAGCAGACCTCACGTCAGAATTTCTATCCCCCTCTGACCCACACAAAAAGACTCTGAAGGGGGAGACTCTCTGCAGCAACATAAACGTTCATTGCATGTATCCAGCCCAGGAGCAGTAATCTGAGGACCCCTGATTTAGTGCAATATAAAAAACGCAAATAATTTTTCTGCAGACCACCGAAATTTTCTTGCAAACCACTGGTGACTACTGTTCTAGCCCAGGGGTCAGCAACCCACGGCTCTGGAGCCACATGCGGCTCTTTCATCCCTCTGCTGCGGTTCCCTGTTGCTGGTTGGCTCCACAAATGATAGGGCTTTCGGTTAGGACAGGCAGAGGAAAAAGGATGCCATGCTAGGAGGAAACTCTATGGTGGGGGAACCAGACTTCCGCTCAGCTCCAGAACTGAATGGGGGCTTCTGGTTAGGACCTTCATGGCTCTTGGAGTGTTTAAGGTTGCCGACCCCTGTTCTAGCCCAACCTGCTGCTCAAGGAAGAAAATTACCAGAGTTTGGAGAAAAGTTGTCCACAACAACACAAAGAGCCAATTGGACCTCAGCAGATCCCAGCCCTTCCCTGCCAAAATGCCACAAATCACACACAGAGTGAGACTTACAGGCAGGAAAAAATTGCCAAAATTCCACCTTAACCTGGGGTCAAATAAATAGGAAATTAGGTAGCTTCACCTGTAATTTAGGGATGAGATAAAGGCTGTTTCTTGAAGACAGAACAATTAGAAATGCATTTTCAAACTCCAGTAAAGGTAATGAGAACCCTTAGAAGAGGGGGAAATGTTGGCTTGCCCAGAAATGAACTGTTGTAATATGAAGAATATTGTGCTTTTCATTTATTTTGGGGTATTTACACTCTGTTGTATAACAAATTGTCTTTTGGCATCTGATAATCTTTCTTTTAAAAAGAAAATAGCCTGAAAATATAATCAGAAACAGAATAACAGAAGAAGAAAAATGTTGGTTGGATTGAAATACATTCTAAAATAAGATCAAACTAGGAATCAAACTACTTTTAGTTGCAGAAACATTTATTTCTCCAACCATAATGGGGCAACTAGCCATAGCCAACTCTCCGCAGGACAATTTAATGAATACAAAAGTTAAATTAATTTTGACAGAACCATGGCCATTAATAACAAAATAAAATCCATCCATAAATACAAGAGTTACAATAATTTCCACAAAAACATGGTCACCAATAATAAAAGTACATGAATGAAACAATTAATACAGAGTTGAATTGTCCTGCAGTGCATTGTCCCATGGCAAGTTGGCCACAGTTTTTTTTTTTTATTTGCATTTATATCCCGCCCTTCTCTGAAGACTCAGGGCAGCTTACACTATGTTAAGCAATAGTCTTCATCCATTTGTATATTATATACAAAGTCAACTTATTGCCCCCAACAATCTGGGTCCTCATTTTACCTACCTTATAAAGGATGGAAGGCTGAGTCAACCTTGGGCCTGGTGGGACTTGAACCTGCAGTAATTGCAAGCAGCTGTGTTAATAACAGACTGTCTTAGCAGTCTGAGCCACCAGAGGCCCTGGTAACCACAGGGTCAGTGAGTTGGCCATGGCAAGTTGGCTGTGATGAGTTGGCCATGGCAAGTTAGCCACAGTGAGTTGGCCATGGCAAGTTGGCTATGATGAGTTGCCCATGGCAAGTTGGCCACAGTGAGTTGGCCATGGCAAGTTGGCTGTGATGAGTTGGCTGCGGCAAGTTGGCCATGGCAACTTGGCCACAGTGAGTTGGCTGTGGTGAGATGGCCATGGCAAGTTGGCAGCAAATTGTCCTAGACCCTGTTCCAACTAATAGCTTTATTTTGGTATAAATATTTTGTGTACATTTTCATTCTAGACTTACATTCAATTAGGAGTTCGGTATGGAACCCAACCACTGTCCACCAAAGCAGCCTCAGTGTTTGAATGATATGAAACCATCTCCAGCCTGAAGCCAACCGATTCTCTATCCTTACTTAACAATTGCTCCATTTATGATCTTCTTTCTTATCTATTTATCAAACTTCTTAACCATCCATCTCCCTCACAGAGGGGCTCTCCATGGAACTTTGGATCCATGTACTGGAAGTCAGATTCATTGCATTCCTGTCTACAACAGGCAGTTTGGGAGTTGCCAAAGCCATAGCTTGAATCTCCATTCTATTTTGTCACTGTGTATGAGAGTTCATGACTGGGATAGACATGGCAAAAGGTCAGCCATTGGGGACTGGCTGGAATAGGACATGGTAACAAGGTCAGCCAATGTATAGGCATAGCAACTAAGTCAGCCAATGAGAGCTGTTTGGAAGCTGAAACAGCTTGGAGGCTGGGCATGGCTTAGGTTAATTGATATGTATAAATATAAGTTGTGTGCACCTATTATTATCCTTTTATTATTTTTATTTTTATTTTTGCTCCATTTATGATCTTCTTTCTTATCTATTTATCAAACTTCTCCCTCACAAGTAGAAAAAATAGGGACCACCTTTGGTGGGAAGGTAACAGCGTTCCGTGTGCCTTTGGCATTGAGTCATGCCGGCCACATGACCACGGAGACGTCTTCAGACAGCCCTGGCTCTTCGGCTTTGAAACGGAGATGAGCACCGACCCCTAGAGTCGGCAACGACTAGCACGTATTATTGTCCTTCCTTCTGTTAACTGTGCTTCTGTAATTGCGATTCTGAGAACTGCTCTTGGTATTATATATATGTCTCATGGGTTATTATGTATATAAAGAAGTTTCTTATTTAATGAATCCTGCTGCATCAGTTACCTGTGTGTGCTTTCTGGATTTGATTGCTGTTGTAAACTCTGACATATTTGAAGCAACCTCTGGGCATTGGCAGAGTGGATCCAGCTGTCCAAGCTTTCTGAGTGTTAAAGGTTCCAAAAAGTGGATTTTCTCTGGCCTTTTCATTATTAAGGGTTCTTTGTTGGGGTGGAGGGCAGGGCTTGAGCAGTCTCTAATCCATTGGGCTTGGAACCTCCACTCTGCCAAGATGGCCGAAATGCCATCGACAAGCGCAATCGGCGGTGATTGGGTTCCTGATGGGATAAAGTAGGTGGTTGGAAGGAGATTGAGTTGTCGAAGATAGGAGAGGGGGAAGAAATTGGAATAGGAACATCTGGGCCTGGAATGGAAGCATGGAGAGTGGGAGTGGCTATGGGGGAAGGCAAGCTCAGCTTGATGGCGATAGACAGAAGGAGATACGACATGAACTCAGGGACACAGGGGACACTGTTTGAAAGCGCCCCTGCTGCCTACTTCTTGACTTCCACCTTCCTTGATGGCTATCTGATCCCCAGTGGCCCAGGGCTTTGACTGTTGCTATTGAATGCCAGGTCAATGTATAACAGAGCTGTGCTCATTCAACAGTTGCTTAACAAAGCTTCAATGTTCATCGGCGAACTGGAAAATCTTTAAAATAGTCCACTTCCCCGTTAAAATTCGTATAGAGATTTCTCTCCCCCACCCCCAACCCACCCACTACCACCACACACAACCATTTTCAGTGTTTGAATAGAGTCCATAGTGCTCGGGTTTATATAAACAATGTTTTGCTTGGCCCGGAGTCAAAAGTCTGAACAGGACTTGTAGTATAGTCTTCTCACCAGAGAAAACCAAATAGTTTTTCACTGAGGTTTTTGGAAACAGGTGTGCCGAACAATTACAGAGCACTTTTCACTCCCAGGGGGCAGCTTTCCAAGAAATAATAATTTTTTTAAACAGGAATGTGTTGTATATCAAGAGTCTATAAGATGAGGCTGAAAAATGAGCTTCTGTAGCCGGGCTGTTTTTTTATTTTTTTATTTTTTATGGCTGTCGGGAGTTACTATTCTCTTTACTTCAGTTCTTGTTTAAGACACATACGGCTTTTGTAGGAATAAAATCCTTTCTGAGTCCTGTACAAGTCATAGGTATTCGGAAAAGCTACAAAGGAAGGGATACTGGTACAATGTCCCTTCCAGACACAGGTCGTATTCAGCCGGTTCAGACCGGTTCATCCAAACCGGTAGTGGAAATTGCAGGTGGGCCTGCCCACCCGCCCTGGCTCTATACTATCCTATTTAGGCAAATTTTTGAGGTTGGCCGTATGCACAGAAGGCAGGGGCGTGCACCAACCGGCCGCGCATTCACAAAGCGACCATGCACACGTGTGGCGAACCGGCAGTAACATAATGTGAACCCCACGGCTGCTTCCAGAGTATTATAGGTGATTGAGTGGAGTTACTCATTCTACTTTGCTGAACTGCAGATCCTGAGAGGGATTAGATTCAACCATCAGCTCTGATCAAGAATTTAGAACAGTGGTAGTCAACCTGGTCCCTTCCGCCCACTAGTGGGCGTTCCAGCTTTCATGGTGGGCGGTAGGGGTTTTGTCTGATACTGAAGCACTTTCCTTTTTTTTTATTTGACTTTTTAAAAAATTTTCATAGTATTATTTAAAAACATTTTCATTAGGTTTTCATAAAGTTCCCCGTGACAATTTAAATTTTGGAAAATATACTATTTGTATCGCCCGTGCATAAGTTTAGTTCACGTTATGTAAGTGAAACTAAACGGCGCTATATTGCGACTGCAAACGAAAGAGCCTCGTCCCAGAATAGCTCGCGCATCTCCCCCCACACCACCCATCTGTAACAGACAAGCAGAGCCGGTAGCCGGCGCCCCTCCCCAAACCCAATCCACGATGCGCAAGAGGCATGCGCAGACGACGATACACGGCGCATTACTGTGGAACCGGTAGGCGGTTAGAAAATTTTACTACTAACAGAGATACAAAAGTGGGCGGTTGGTGTAAAAAGGTTGACTATCCCTGATTTAGAAAGTTAGCCTTTCACTTAAGCTCAACTGCTGTCGGGTGTGAAAAATCAGGTCCATAAGCGAAGTCTCAGTTTTAAAAAGATTTATTGCTCATGACTATACAAAAGAACCTATTCAGTTAACGGTCAGCACCTAAATAGATAAAGGTTTATAGAATTCAAGAGGGGTTGAACTTGGAGCATTTGTGGACATGTAATGATTCTAGGCTGAGTCCTCTCTTGATTCTACCCCTCAGGCTCTGTTTCTTCTTCTCCTACAAATGCTTCTTGTGTACACAGTGACTCTCTCTTGACCACAAAAAAGGCATGAAATAGGTGGCACTGTGTATTAAATGATCTGAGGTTCATTAGAATAAGCTGGAAGAATCTGGCTCTGGGCATAAGACACAATACTGTTAAACTTCACCTTCACAGGTTCTGAAATCAGAACTGAGGAAGCTTCTTGGATGAGAAGTGAAACATCTTCAAGGAAAAACAAAATACAGTTGCCTGTTGAAAAAGCACCTTTGGGACGACCTCTTGAATGACACACTGGCCTTCCAGGACAGCCAATTCTTAGCAATAAATCACTTTAATTGAACCTTCATACTTGACCCCAAAGTGCTTTTTCAAGAGGCAACTGGACTTTCTTGTTTTTTTTTTCTTTTGAAGACATTTCGCTTCTCATCCAAGAAGCTTCTTCAGCTCTGACTGGATAGTGGGGGATGGAAGGATTTATAAGGACAACCATGACCTGGATGACTGAGAACCTCTAAAGATGTGACACCTGGCAGAAATTACATGAGTGACACATATCAACTTCTGCTCCAGTTTATGATTTGGCCTCCAAATTTTTCAAGATGGAGAGGCCTATTTTCTGGGTCGGTTGCTGAACCTTACTTTGCAGTGGTTCTCTTGAGTATGCCTGGCCCACTTATTCCTCCCGTAGAATTACCTGGATGGATGCTATTTATTTCATTTCATTTCATTTCATTTATTTGATTTTTATACCGCCCTTCTCCCAAAGGACTCAGGGCGGTGTACAGGCAGATAAAAACAGAAAAGACAATAATCTATAAAATGCAAAATTAAAAAACTTATTATACTTTGCCTAAAATTTTAAAATATATAGAAATTAAAACCCCGTTTAAAATTAATAATAAAACTATACAATCCATAAAATTTAAGCCAGCCCCGCGCGAATAAAAAGATGCGTCTTCAGTTCATGCGAAAGGTCCAAGGTCAGGTATTTGGCGAAACCCGGGGAAGTTCGTTCCAGAGTGTGGAGCCCCACAGAGAAGGACCTTCCTGGGGCCGCCAGCCGACATTGCTTGGCGGACGGCACCCTGAGAAGTCCCTCTGTGAGAGCGTGCGGGTCGGTGGGAGGCATATGGTAACAGTAGGCGGTCCCGTAAGTACCCAGGCCCTAAGCCATGGAGCGCTTTAAAGGTCATAACCAAAACCTTAAAGTGCACCCAGCGACAGGCAGCCAGTGCAGTCTGCGCAGGAGGGTGTTACATGGGAGGTACGAGACCTCCCTCTATCACCCGCGCAGCTGCATTCTGGACTAGCTGAAGCCTTGGGTGCACCTTAAGGGAGCCCCATGTAGAGAGCATTACAATAATCCAAGCGAGAGGTAACGAGTGCATGAGTGACTGTGCACAAGGCATCCCGATCAAGGAAGGGCGAACTGCCGAACCAGGCGAACCTGGTGGAAGGCCCCCTGGAGACGGCCGTCAAATGGTCTTCAAACGACAGCCGCTCATCCAGGAGGACACCTAAGTTGCGCACCCTATCCTTTGGGGCCAATAACTGCCTCCAACAGTCAGCTGCAGCTGCAGCTGACTGAATCGAGATGCCGGCATCCACAGCCACTCCGCCTTGGAGGGATTGAGCTTGAGCCTGTTTCTCCCCATCCAGACCCGACGGCTTCCAAACACCGGGACAGCACTTGACAACTTCATTGGGGTGACCTGGGGTGGAGAAGTACAGCTGAGTGTCATCAGCGCATTGATGGTACTTCACCCCAAAGCCACTGATGATCTCACCCAACGGCTTCATGTAGATGTTGAACAGAAGGGCGAGAGAATCGACCCCGCGGCACCCCACAAGTGAGGGCCCTCGCGGTCGACCTCTGCCCCCTGTCAACACCGTCTGCGACCGGTCGGAGAGATAGGAGGAGAACCACCGATAAACGGTGCCTCCCACTCCCAATCTCCCCAGCCGGCGCAGCAAGATACCATGGTCGATGGTATCAAAAGCCGCTGAGAGGTCTAATAGGACCAGGGCAGAGGAATAACCCCTGTCCCTGGCCCTCCAGAGATCATCCACCAATGCGACCAAAGCTGTCTCCGTGCTGTAACCGGGTCGGAAGCCGGACTGGAACGGGTCTAGATAGACGGATTCTTCCAGGTATTGGGGTAGCTGACGCGCCACAGCATTTCTACAACCTGCGCAACAGAGGGAGGGTTGGAGACTGGCCGATAGTTTCCCAAAATAGCCGGGTCCAAAGAGGGCTTTTAAGGAGGGTCTCACCACCGCCTCTTTCAAGGCGGCAGGGAAAACCCCTTCCAACAAAGAAGCATTTATAATCCTCTGGAGCCAGCCTCGTGTCACCTCCTGTGTAGCCAGCTCCAGCCAGGACGGACACGGATCCAATAAACATGTAGTGGCGGAGCCTCCCAACAACCTGTCCACGCCTCGGAGCCACAGGGTCGAACCCATCCCAAATAGGCTCAACAAGACGTGCCTCCTCTCCCTCGCTTGGATCATCCCAATTTCGGTCCAGACCATCCCGGAGCTGAGCGATTTTGTCGTATAGATAACCACTAAACTCCTCGGCACGTCCCTGCAACGGGTCATCCCGCACCTCCTGATGAAGGAGAGAGCGGGTCACCCGAAACAGGGCGGCCGGGCGGTTATCTGCCGACGCAATGAGGGTGGAGGCATAGGAGCGCCTCGCCTCCCTCATTGCCACTAGGTAGGTCCTAGAATAGGACCTAACTAGTGTCCGATCAGCTTCGGAACGGCTGGACCTCCAAGTGCTCTCTAGGCGTCTTCTCCGGCGTTTCATCTCTCTCAGCCCCTCGGAGAACCAAGGGGCCGGTCGAGATCTGCGCCGGGTCAGAGGCCGCAAAGGCACGACACGGTCCAAGGCCCCAGCCGCGGCCTGTTCCCAGGCCGCAACTAGTTCCTCAGTCGTGCCGCGGGCCAGATCCTCAGGGAATGGCCCAAGCTCCGTCAGGAACCTCTCAGGGTCCATCAGGCGCCTGGGACGGAACCAACGTAGAGGCTCCGTCTCCCTGCAATGGTGGGCGGCGGTTCGGAAGTCCAGGCGAAGGAGAAAATGATCAGACCATGACATTGGTTCTGTTACTAAATCGTCTAGTATCAGATCATTTAACCACTGACCAGAGATATAAATCAGGTCCAGCGTGCCTCCCCATGTGCGAGGGGCCATCATTTACCGTATCAGGTCCAAGGCCGTCATGGAAGCCTGGAACTCCCGAGCTGCAGTCGATGATAAGCCAGCTGATGGCAGTTGAAATCCCCATAACTATAAGTCTGGGGTCTCAACTGCCACAGTGGCAAATAACTCCAGCAGCTCGGGCAGGGCTGTGGTCACGCAGCAAGGAGCCAGGTACGTGATCAACAAGCCCAACTGATTCCTATGGCCCCACCTCACATAAAGGGATTCACAGCCGGCAATCTGAGGAACAGTGGCCTCCCTCGGCTCTAGATCTTCCTTAATGACAACCGCCACCCCTCCACCCCTACCCTGGGCCCTCGGCTGATGGAATGCTCGGAAACCTGGGGGGCATAGTTCAACGAGGGGCACCCCCCCCTCAGGCCCCAACCAGGTCTCCGTAATGCCCATAAGGTCCGCGGACTCCCCCTGAATAAGATCACAGATCAAGGGGGCTTTATTTACCACGGACCGGGCATTACATAACATCAGCCGAAGATCCAGGCTCTGAGGATCATGGCCGCCCGAGGAACGGGTAGGGACTAAGGGGCCGGAGCACGTGATCGCTTTTAGACATCGCGCACGTGCTCCCCAAACTCGATATGCCCCCCCCCTCCGCCATATCTGCCTCTCCCACTTACCGTACAGATTGAACCACCCTCTAGTCCTGGAACAAACCCCTCCCCCCCTGCCTTCAGACCAGATGTAGTAATGCCGCGAACTGGCACCGGGGCTGGATCCCTCCCCGACGGGTTCTCCCCCCCACCCGTCTTGTCCCTCCCCCCCTTTAAAAAACCCTTTTTTAAAAATCTATTTAAAAAACCCCATACATTCTTCTTAGCAGCATGCCACCTCTCTGGGTCCCAAAACCCTTCGTTGAGGTAGGCCCTCGATAACTTGGAGGGCCATTCCTGCGAGGCGGGGGAACCCCGCAGTTGTAATAGGTCGGTGGACGAATATCTCATGAGAATGTCATGTTCAAGACAGCAGAAAGTGTACATCCCAAGCCGGCATAGATGTTAAACAAGTTCTAGGCCCGCAGACTTAGCCACTTCGTCCCTATCCTCATCACAGACGGAGAAAGGGAGGCTAAAATGCCAAACCCACCATCCTTTGAAATCCGGGGAACCTAACCGGCCCAAGTCCAGATGATCCAGGAAACAGCCAAGGGGACCAGAGGTCTGGCCAAATCCAATGGCCTCCCTCCTAATAGTTGGTATAATAATATCCTCCTCGGTTGCCGACCGCTGAGATGACATAATGTCCCTCGGATACCCGGACTCACTCCGTCCTGAGGAAGGGGCTCGTACAGTTCGGTGGTCAGATGGAAAGCCACACGTAATACCGTTGCCGCTAATGTTGTCACTGCCGCCGCCGTTCCTATGGCCGCCATTATTCACGCTGGATCTATGTTAAGTTCATGATCCAGCCTGCCACAGGTGGAAATCCTGAGCATGCCGCCAGTGATGAAAAAAAGCCTAGGCCATTGATAGATGTTACGGCGCAGGCTAGGCCTAGCCAAGAGTCAGCTGGGGAGGGGAAATGGCCGATCTTCGGGCCCTCCAGAACCCAAGCCCGCACGGCCCACCACACTGCCGCCAACATTATGCGCGGCCAGGGATCAAACCAGGGCCTGTCCGGGCGGCTACCCCACCCCAAGATGGCCGCCGCCATCCGCTGACTCACCGGTCGATGGAAATGCGGCCCAAGATCTTGCCGCTGCTGGAAACTGCGGCAGGGGCTAAACATGCCCGAAAGTCAGCTGGGGGGGGGGAGAAACGGCCGATCTTCGGGCCCTCCAAAACTCCGGCCCGGACGGCCCACCACACTGCCGCCAGCATTCTGCTCACGGCCGGGGATCTCCAAGCCAGTCCGGGTCGGCCGCCCCAACCCCAAACTGGCCGCCGCCACCATCCGCTGCTCACCCAGGACTCGACCCGCCTCGGCAGCCGAGACCACCGAGGTCCAAAGACCTCGCTCTCGGCTGCCGGCATGTTGATCGACCTGGGGCCGAAGTCCATGCAGCCCGGCAAGCGGCACAGCGGCATCACGGCCGGGAGCACCGGCCGCTGCCCTCATGAGCCTCAGAATGCCGCCGCCGCCATTACACGCATGCGCAGAAGAAGCCTCAAATGATCCTGGAATGAGGCACTCTGGGAAAGGCATGTCGATTTCCAATTTCAGGAAAAGGTGCTGCCTCATATCCACCATCCAAATACCTTCTTATAGTTAGGAAATAATTCAGCAAGGGAGGAATGCATGAAAAGATTGTATCTATGGAAATTCTCAGTCATCCAGGTCATGGTTGTCCCAAAGATGTTTTTTTCCAAAGCAAGATACAAGTAGTCTTAGACTTACGACCTTCGCTTAGCAACCATTAGAAGCTACAGTAGACCTCCCTTGGAATATTTATGACACAATTCTGAAGTACCGACAACAGGGCCCATCCATCCGCCCATGGTCACATGACTGCATGTCAGGCGCTTAGCAACCAGTTCGCATGTATGGCCATTTGCAGTATCCTTGTGATCATATGACCACGTTTTACAACCTGGTTTGCTCCATGACTATCTTGTTAGAATATAGAAAATAGAACAACAGAGTTGGAAGGGACCTTGCAGGTCTTCTAGTCCAACCCGCTGCTTAGGCAGGAAACCCTTCACCACTTCAGACAAGTGGTTATCCAACATCTTCTTCAAAATGTCCAATGTTGGAGCATTCACAACTTCTGGAGGCAAGTTGTTCCACTGATTATGTTCTGTCCCCATCACCTCACCTAAGAAAACACATGTGCCAAAGAACGTCTGCCAGCAATTTATTTACAAGTTGGCCTGGTTTTCTTTGGCAGAGAAAAGTTCTGGCAGCTATTCTCCAAGTGCCTGCCAAGTTTCTTATCAAAAGTCAGCATGTTTACAGTCCATTGCTGGAGCAATCAGGAGTCTAAAGAATGGTTAAGAGTTACTCACGAAAATCCAAGCCTTAAATCCAAAAACTGTCTGAAGATCACACGATGCAGTTCACCCTTAGTAGCTTTTGTCCGTCACAAAGGTCAGATGGCAGCCCCACCTGCTTTTATTCCCTGTGGGGTGTGGCTCAGTGCCTCAGCACTCTCTGGGCCTGCCACACCTCTTCCTCTGCTGCGCATGCCTCTCTTGCTGACGCTGCCTAGGGTCAATCTAGGATTGATCCTCCTCGTCCTCTATCGTGAGGGCTCTGACATGCCTTCTTCCTGGCCTTCCACCGGCACTTGAGGCGTTGCCAGGAAGGAGGGACCTGGAGAGGGAGGCCTTGTTGGCTTCTCTCCCTCACTCTTCGAGTCATCCTCCTCCATGAGGACAGGCTCAGGGGCCGGAGTCACAACAGATTAATTGTTCTAACCATCAGGAAATTTCTCCTTAGTTCTAAGTTGCTTCTCTCCTTGATTAATTTCCACCCATTGCTTCTTGTCCTGCTCTCAGGTGTTTTGGAGAATAGCTTGACTCCCTCTTCTTTGTGGCAGCCCCTGAGATATTGCTATCATGTCTCCCCTAGTCCTTCTTTTCATTAAACTAGACATACCGGGTTCCTGCAATCATTCTTCATATGTTTTAGCCTCCAGTCCCCTCGTCATCTTTGCTGCTCTTCTCTGTACTCTTTCTAGAGTCTCAACATCTTTTTTACACTGTGGCGACCAAAACTGGATGCAGTTATTCCAAGTGTGGCCTTACTAAGGCCTTATAAAGTGGCCTTATAAACACTTATAAACACAAGGCCTTATAAACACTTCAAATATGTATTCCTTTTACATTGTTAATATGCCTTGTTTTTACTATATTGTTTCTAACCTGACTTATGGAGATTGAAATGATGCTTTCAGTATTATTTATAATTGGAGTGGTCTATAAACCAAGTGAAATAAATTATTAAATTAAATTAAAATTATAGAATAAAATAAAATAATAAAACTAAAAATTAAAAGGCACTGGGCTAGAAACCAAGAGACCCTAAATTTATTTGATTTATTTGTTAAATTTATTTGCTGCCTATCTTACTGTAGATGGCTTTACTCTACACAGCTCTAGTCCCACCTTAGGCAAGAAAGCTGGCTGGGTGATTTTGGACCAATCACCAGGTTACTGAGAGTTCTAGTCCCATCCTAGGCAAGAAAGCTGGCTTGATGACTTTGGACCAATCACCAGGATACTGAGAGTTCTAGTCCTGCCTTAGGCAAGAAAGCTGGCTGGGTGACTTTGGACCAATCACCAGGATACCAAGAGTTCTAGTACCACCTTAGTCATGAAAGCCAACTAGTTACTTTGGATCAGTCGTTCTCTCTCAGCCCAACACACCTCACAGGTCTGTTGTTGTGGGGAACATAAGAGGAGGAAGGAATATTAGGTATCTTTACTGCCTTGAGTTACTTATAAAAAATTATAAAGTGGGATATAAATAAATAAAAATAAAATAAATAAATGATGCTTAACTCCTAACAATTCTGGACAGTTCCAAATGAATAGATAAAAATCAATATTTTTATAATTTAATTTAATATTAATTTATATATTAATATAGGAATATTGACAATTCCTATTGTATCTTTCTCATTTTAGTTGCCTTACAAAATTATCTTTCACACCTTTCTTAAATCTGTTCAAAACATTTAGTTAATTGTCTAAAAGTTAATTTGAGGAGGGTGTTGTCTCCGTTCCTGAAAATACTACATGGGAATACAGTTATAATTATTCATATATTTCTTCCTTTATGTGACTATATTCACTTAGTTTCATCACATTCAATGCTTATTCGCTGTTCGTTTTTTCTTTACAAAAATTATTCTTTGTCAGAACAAAAAAGCCTTTTTCTATTACTCATTAGGCCTGCTAAGCTTAATTGTATTCATAATTATCATGAATTCAAACAGTTAAATACATTTAAATGAGCTCAAATTAAGAGGCTAAGACTTGAAATCTCTTCAGGGGGAAGAATAGAATGATTTAAAGGAATAATGGTGTCACAATAGTGACCAAAATCTGTAAAAAAAAGAAAAAAAGATTATTTCTAAAATGAATAAGCTATTTGGGATTTCACTTTATAATTAATCATAACGTTAAAATTTGCCAAATGGCTGACTTAGAAAAGATATAAGAGAAAAATAAATATAAGAACTGTTTATTAATAGGTTCATTCTTCTCTAGATAATTTGTTTTGTCATGTTTTTCATGCAATACGTTTTTGTTTTAGCAATGAATCTAAATCTCCAGAACTACCATTGTGTCTTTAGGCAGAATTCAATAGTTTAACAAGATCTTAAGCAAAAAAAATATAATAATAATAAAATAAAAAAAATTAAAAATAAAAACCTGAATAGGATTTCCAGAGAAAGAGAATTATAATCTCTCTTCTCCCTTAAATGGTGTGGCAAGCACAATAAAGTTATTATATCTGGGTTGAAGCCAATAAGATGACGGTCTCATCTTTGCTGCCATCTAGAGGCCATGTGTATTTCTGCAACACAGATTTGATCCCACTTCTGTGAACCACCACAATATGCAATGTGTTGGAAGAGAAAAAAAATGGCGGGTTCTGAAACTCAGTCTTCCCAAGCAGGAGGAAATGATTACGTCAAGGGTTTTTGCTAAGATGTGGAACCCCAAGAAATGTTTTGAGGATATGGTGGCCCAGTGGTTAGAGTGGAGCCTGGTGGCGCAGAGGTTAGAGTGCAGTACTGCGGGCTGCTTCTGCTGCCTGCCGGCTGCCTGCAATTTGTCAGTTCAAATCTTACCAA
The DNA here is from genome assembly GCF_028640845.1 of Ahaetulla prasina. Lineage (NCBI taxonomy): Eukaryota > Metazoa > Chordata > Lepidosauria > Squamata > Colubridae > Ahaetulla > Ahaetulla prasina. The sequence continues at coordinate 91,770,771 of NC_080545.1, forward strand.
GCTCAAGGTTGACTCAGCCTTCCATCCTTCCAACGTGGGTAAAATGAGGACCCAGATGATTGGGGGCAAGAGGCTGACTCTGTAAACTGCTTAGAGAAGGCTGTAAAGCCAGGGGTGAAATCCAGCAGGTTCTGACAGGTTCTGGAGAACCGGCAGCAGAAATTTTGAGCAGTTCGGAGAACCGGCAAATACCACCTCTGGCTGACCCCAGAGGGTGGTGGGAATGGGGATTTCGCAATATCCTTTCCCCCAGGTGTGGGGAGGGAATGGAGATTTTGCTGTATCCTTCCCCTGCCATGCCCATCAGGCCACACCCACCAAACCATACCAAGCCCACCAAGCCATGCCCACAAAATTGGATTTCACCACTGTGTAAAGCACTGCATATATATATATATATATATATATATATATATATATATATATATATATATATATATATTTGCTCCCACAAGCACGAAGCTGAAGCCTGAAGATGACGAATGAGACTTCATCGAAATGTCGCCAAGACACTTCCAATTTTACACCAGAGAAAATCCGAACAACCAATGACCTACATACAAACACCCGTGAAAACCTCAGAAAACACACACATATATATATATATATATATATACTTATACTTCCTTATATTACCTCATATATATGTTTATATACTATATAATCTTTTTATGTGATGCTTATATATATTGTTGTGACAAAATAAATAAATAAATAAACTGTAACGCGGTATATAAATCTAAGGACTATTGCTATTGCTATACTGCTGGTAGCTTAGTACAGAGAGGATATTATGGTTCATCACAGAGTCAGCCAGATGTTTAGACTGGATTTGGCATTTTTGTCCACCTATCGAGGCCTTCCCAAGGACCTGGGATAGGCAGATGTGAATGTTTGGATGGTGTTACAGATATCCTGGCAGGACACAAGCTGTTCTGAGTTCAGCTGTCCTTTGCAATTGACTGATGGTGAATTTGTCAATGCCAGTGGCATTCAGGTGATGTTCCAGATGTTTTGGGATTGCATCCAAGGCACCCGTTACTATTGATATTACCTTTGCTTTCTTTCGCAACAGTATTCTATTTCTATTTGCAGGTCTTTGTAGTTTGTTATCTTCTCCTTTCTCTTCTGTTCTGCTGTTCTTATTATTTGTTAAATTTCTTTGCCATTCTTCTCACCAATAAGACAACTCTGGGGTAAAAAAAAAACCAAAATATAAAACAAATTTTTTGCAATACATCCTCAAGCATAATAAGTGAGGAGTTTTGGAGGAAGACATGAGAACTTCGTTAAGAAGTTTTTAAGTTGTTTTATAGCTTTTAGACAGGATTTTAGAGAGATTTGTTATTCTTAGAATTTGTTGAATTCTCTTTGGGGATTTTTTTTTTTAGCTTTTTCTATTATTATTCTGTTAAATTGTGTCTGATTTTTGGAAACTGCCTGGACAAGTTCCTGAAGTTTTCTTGGCAAGAGTTCAGAAAAGGTTTGCCATTGCCTCCTTCTCAGGGCTGAGAGAAAATGACTGGCCCAAGGTCACCCAGCTGACCTAAAATGAGACTCATGGTCTCTAGATTGATGCCTTAATTACTACTGTATACTAAACTGGCTATCAGAGATCAATTACTTTGTTGGCGTTACTCCTGAGTTGTCCTTTTTGCTTGAGCTGCTCTTGCCTCCTGGCAGCTCTTCTCATGCGTGCATTAGGAACAGGCTCCTCCTGTTCCTCTGCCTCACTACTATCAGTCTCTGGAGGCTCTGGAGTCCGCACCTCATTTCCCGAAGGCCCTGGCCTCACCTCAGCCTCATCGCTGTCTGACTCCATTGCCAGCTCCGTAGGCTACTGACGGACCACCTTTTGCAACTTTCTGAGAAGAAACATTAAATAGGGAATCCAGTCACTAAAATTAAGATCTGCAGTGCTTCACTCAACAACTGTGGCCAGAAAGGTCGCAAAATGGGGCAAAATTCACTCAACAACTGTCTCACTTAGCAGTGGAAATTTTGGGCTCAATTTTGGTCATAGGTCGAGGACTTCCTTGTATTAGCAAATACAGTTTCAAGTTTACATTCAAAAATTCATTGTATTCACCTGAACAAAAATGGAACTGCCTGAAATTTATGAGGAAGAAAAGTTCAACTGCTGATTGATAAAATGATACTAAAAAATACCAAAAGAAAAAAAAAACCCTTAAAATACCTTGGATGCTTGAATATCTCCCACATGGCTGGATACAGACATATTTGTAAATATTTGGCCTTTGTGCAAACATTAAGACATTTCGGAAAGATGTGGAAATGGAAATTACTTTGATGGTAAATGATGAACAAACTGAGACTGTAAATCTGTGAAACTGGTTTTTCCTGCCTCAATGCAAAACCTTACATTTTTTCACCACTGAAAAATTTTGTGGTTTGCATTTTGTGGTTTGCTAAAGAATTGTTCTCCTGTAGCTATGTGTCTCAAATCTGTCTATAATTCAGAATGTGCATGCACACAAAAATCACACTGTTCAAATTGTGGGTTTGCAAATCAACTAAAAATGCACAAAAATCTGAAGCCATAAATGTATCGAAGCCTAAACAAAATATTAGAAAACCAGAACCTTCAAAAAAAAAAAAGACTAAAAATACTAAGCAAAGTGCCTTAAAAATATACTTCAGTATAGCTTTGCAAAACTTCCAGATTCGATAATGGCTTCATTCAGACTTGCAATAAAAGTAGTTCTGGATCTACATGGTGTTGGGTTTCTTAATCTAGTCTAATTAATAGGGCAGACTGGCCATTACTTTGAGTTTTTTGATTCCTTTCTCCCCCCATAGACCCCCTATCAAAGACTTAGCTTCAGTAAACTCCTTCCAGCTAATATGCCTGGGGACCATAATAACAGAATAATAGAGTTGGAAAGGATCTTGCAAGGTCTTCTAGCCCAACCCCCTGCTCAAGCAGGAAACCATATAACATTTCAGACAAATGGTTGTCCAATCTCTTCTTGAAAGTCTCCAGTGATGGAGCATTCGCAACTTCTACAGGCAAGTTGTTCCATTGATTCATTGTTCTAATTGTCAAAAAAAAAATTCCTTAGTTCTAGGTTGCTGCTGTCCTTGATTAGTTTCCATCCATTGTTTCTTGTCCTGCCCTCAGGTGTTTTGGAGAATAGATTGACTCCCTCTTCTTTGTAGCAGCCCCTCAAATATTGTAAGACTGCTATCGTGTCTCCCCTGGTCCTTCCTTTCACTACGCTAGACTTACCCAATTCCTGCAACTTTTCTTCATATGTTTTACCCTCCAGCCCTCCAATCATTTTTGTTGCTCTTCTCTGTGCTTTTTCTAGAGTCTCAACCAGGGGTGAAATTTTGAATTGCTATTTTGAATTTCACCCCTGGTCTCAACATCTTTTTTGGTATCATGGCGACCAAGATGCATTGTGACCTGTTTACAGAAAATGCATCTTTGGAGGTTGCTTATGTCAACCTACAGATTAAAAAGGTAAAGGTTCCCCTTGCACATACGTGTTAGTTGTTCCCGACTCTAGGGGTCGGTGCTCATCTCTGTTTCAAAGCCGAAGAGCCAACGCCATCCGAAGACGTCTCTGTGGTCAAATGGTCGGCATGACTCAACACTAAAGGCATACGGAACACTGTTTCCTTCCCACCAAAGGTGGTCCCTATTTTTTCTACTGGCATTTTTTTACGTGCTTTTGAACTGCTAGGTTGGCAGAAGCTGGGACAAGGAACGGGAGCTCACCACGTTACATGGCAGCACTAGGGATTCGAACCGCTGAACTGCCGACCTTTCAGTCGACAAGCTCATCATCTTAGCCACTGAGCCACCGCGTCCCTTAACCTACAGATTACATCCATGTTATTTGCAAAGCCGTTTTACAGCTTTGAACAAATTTCTATGCATGTTGAGCCAGCCTATTCTGGGGATATATTTAACATGGATCATTAGCGAATAAAGTTTCTTCTCAACACGAATAGCTAGCCTATATTAGGTGTTTATAGTTCAGCTGGATTTCTTAAGGTCAGTTTTTAATAGAGTCCTCCAACTGGGAGATGAAAGATAGCTGCCACACTGTTCAGGCTGCTGGGCTCCCAGCCAGACGGGGCTCCTATGGAGAGTGTCTCTACAAAGAGGCTACATGGAGGTTGCCATCATTTGTACGCTGGCAAGAGGCTTTTCTCATGCTACCGAGATGGTGCAAATTGCAGAAGCTAGACAGCCAGGCCCCACTTGGAATTGCCGGCTCCCGTACAAAGCCAGCTCCTTGTGACTTTCTTCAGTTTGAGCTTAGAAGCAGCTCATCCGATTTTGGGAGGACATTTGGGTATAGGGCGACCAGACGGTACCAAGTAGAAGCTGAAGAAAAGGATGCTGGGAATCTGAAATCATCTACCTGTCTCCTTCCTTCCTTCCTTCCTTCCTTCCTTCCTTCCTTCCTTCCTTCCTTCCTTCCTTCCTTCCTTCTTTTCTTCTTCCAGTCTTCCTTTTTTCCTTTCTTCCTTCTGTCTTTCCTTCCTCCCTCCTTCCTTCTTTCCTCCTCCCTTCCTTCCTCCCTTCCATTATCCCTCTCCTCCTCCTCCTTCCTTCTTTCTTCTTCCAGTCTTCCTTTTTCCTTTCTTCCTTCCTTCCTTCTTCCTTCTTTCCTGTTTTCTTCCTTCTTCCTTCCTTCCTTCTCCCTCCCTCCTCCATTCTTCCTTCCTTCTTCCTTCTTTCTTCTGTCCTTCCTTCCTTTCCCTCTCCCTTCTTTCCTCCCTCCCTGCCTCCTTTTTTCTTCCTTCTTTCCTCCCTCCCTCCTGCCCTTCTTCATCCTCCCTCCCTCCTTCCTCCCTCCTGCCCTCCCTCCCTGCCTCCTTTTTTCTTCCTTCCTTCCTTCCTTCCTTCCTTCCTTCCCTCCCTCCCTCCCTCCTTCCCTCTCTCCCTTCCTTTCAAAATTATTTAGATAATAATAAAAATTAAGCCAAGCAGAAATGTATAAATCTTTTGAATTTATTTATGTCCATTTCTTCTCCACCAAAAAATGTCCACTGAAAAAATGTTCCTGTTTTATCAAAACTGTGTTGGCTTTTTTTCAGTTTGGTCTGAGGGGGGACACACTACTTAAATAAATTTGGAGCTTAGCACTTGCTTGCTCTTCAGGCACTGGAGTCTGCTGAAGTTCCTTACTTGAAAAGGAAATAATATAATGGAGATGGAGAATTTTAAAAAATGGAGATGGAGATGGATGATGGAGATGGATAATAAAGATGGAAATAGAGGATGGAGATGGAGTTGGATGATGGAAATGGGGATAGATGATGGAGATGGATAATGGAGATGGAGATACATGATGTTGGTGGAGAGAGATGATGGAAATGGAAATAGATAATGGAGGTGGAGAGATGATGGAGATGGAGATAAAAATGGAGATGGAGAAAAAAATGGAGATAGAGATTGATGATGGAGATGGATAATAGCAGTGGTGGGATTCAGCCAGTTCGCACCACTTCAGGAGAACCGATTGTTAACTTTCTGAGCAGTTTGGTGAACTGGTTGTTGGATGAAATCATTAGGGCAGAGAACCGGTTGTTAAATTATTTGAATCCTACCACTGGATAATAGAGATGGAAGTAGATGATGGTGATAGAGTTGGATGATGGAAATGGGGATAGATGACGGAGATGTATAATGGGGATGGGGATGGGGATACACGATGGAGATGGAGATACATGATGGAGGTGGAGATAGATCACAGAGGTGGAGAGAGATGATGAAAATGGAGATGGATAATGGAGATGGATATACATGATGGAGATGGAGACATGATGGAGGTGGAGAGAGATGATGGAAATAAAAATGGAGATGGAGATAGACGATGGAGATGGAAAAGACAGAGATGTATTAACATAATAATATGTATGCCCAGTATTGTTATCTGTTATGTTTTAGCCTTTTGAGATTGTTCTAATTATGGACAGGGGATAACATAGAGAATATAGTTGCAAAACTCAAAAGGTAGCAACAAGAGTAAGACAAGAGCACAGTCCCAAATCTGCTCGAAGAATTTATTTATTTAAAAAGAGCCATCTGGTCATAGCCCCGTACCGGGAAAGAAAAATATAGAATTATTAGAAAACGCAACTCTAAAGACACAGCGAATCAAACAGCATTGGATTTTAAACTTCAAAAAGTTCAGAATGTTTCATCTATTATGCATTATGATTACAAATTCTATCTCAAAATATTTTACGCCACAATCCATAGCAAAAAAAAAAGGAGGGGGGAAGACCAGGGGAAACAGAATCCTACAACTTAACTGAAATGGAAAAAACAAAACATCAGAAACATTCTTTTTCTACCTCTTGGAAATGGGATGAATTAAACACACTTGTTGGTGGGTTGTCTGCTACCTTTTTTTTTTTTTTTGTAGTTAAGGTGGGGGGGGGAATAGGATCATACATTAGAGTCTGTTAGTCTGGTTAAATTGGAGGAAATTAACAGCACCGTTCCAAAATCAGCTTATCTATATTCATGAGGGTTAAGAAACGAGGAATTCCTCAACTCCACAAGAAGACATTCAATTTTCACGTCTCCATTTTCAAGTGAAGCTGCGCTGCATATAATTCTTCATTTTAATGGGACAGAACCTTGATCTTCTAATACCTGAGAGCTAGCCAAGGTATACATCAAAACAGCAGAAATAGTATTTGAAGCTCTCAATTTTTCTCCAAGGGGTCATACCCATTAACCCAATCAAAATGAAGCGGAGCTAAAGAAGATGGACGTGTTTTAGTTACAGACATTGTGTTTACTTTTCTAGAAAGATAGAGGACAGTACAGTGGTGGGTTGCCCCCGGTTTGGACCGGTTCTTGCGAACTGGTAGTAAAACTGGGGGGAGGCTCCGCCCACTGACCCTGACATCATCAGAAAGCTTCTGCGCATACGCTGGGAACCGGTGATAAAGGTAAGTAGAATCCACCCCTGGGACAGTATTAAAATACAGGTAGTCCTCAATTTATGGACACCATTGAGCCCCAAATGTCTGACAGACAGTTGTTAAGTAAGTTTTGCCTCAATTTGCCTCACTTTCTTGCTTCAGATGTTAACTGAATCACTGCAGTTGTTAGGTTAGTGACACGGTTGTTAAACAAATCTGGCTTCCCCATTGTCAGAAGTTTGCAACAAGGGATCACATGACCCCAGGACACCGCAAGCATCATAAATATGAGTCAGTTGCCAAGCATCTTAACTTTGATCATGTGACCATGGAGATGCGACAATGGTTGCAAGTGTGAAAAACATTCATAGCAATAGCAGTTAGACATATACCACTTTACAGTGCCCTCTCTAAGCGGTTTACAGAGTCAGCCTATTGCCCCCAACAATTTGGGTCCTCATTTTACCCACCTCGGAAGGATGGAAGGCTGAGTCAACCTTGAGTCTGGTGAGATTCGAACTGCCACATTGCAAGCAGCCAGCAGGCAGCAGACGTAGCCTGCAGTACTGCATTCTAACCATGGCGCCACTGTGGCTCATCAAACCTCTCTTGATGGCCGTTGTGAAAACAGGTTGCTAAAGTATAGCAGATCGTAGCTTTGGATCCAAAAGTAACTTTCCTCTCTAGTTTCTCCTCAGAAATAAAGTGTAAATAAGAAAAAGGACCCTCCATTCCCACCTGTATCTAGAAATTTGATTCAGACCTACAAATTCCTCAAGACTTTTTGTATATAGAACTCAAACTCCACCAATGTCACTATTTGGAGAGAAGAGTGTACTGTATAGATTTAATCTCACCTAAACAAAATGCACAGGTACCGTATATGTGGTACCTTGCTCAATAGTAGTACCTGTGAGAGGGATCTTGGAGTCCTAGTGGATAACCATTTAGATATGAGCCAGCAGTGTGCAGCTGCTGCCAAAAAAGCCAACACAGTTCTGGGCTGCATAAACAGAGGGATAGAATCAAGATCACGTGAAGTGTTAGTGCCACTTTATAATGCCTTGGTAAGGCCACACTTGGAATACTGCATTCAGTTTTGGTCGCCATGATGTAAAAAAGATGTTGAGACTCTAGAAAGAGTGCAGAGAAGAGCAACAAAGATGATTAGGGGACTGGAGGCTAAAACATATGAAGAACGGTTGCAGGAACTGGGTATAATTGCATGCGCGAGAATGGTAGCGGCTTAGAGGAGCCCGAATCGGCAGTAGCGGCTCTCCCTGAAATGGAGGCTTCGGGCTGACTCACCAGGCTTCTCTGGTCCCTCGGCGTGTGGTTCGATCTGTCTGGCTGCCACTGGAGAGGTTTGTGGCCTCTCGGTTAGGCGACAGCCGAGAACGGGCCGAGGGACGGAGTGGCGGTCCGGAAGGGGGCGGCCATCTTGGAGGAAGCGAAGCGAAGACGCGATGGAGGCGAGGGAGGCGAGGGAGGCCTGCTGTTCGTTGCGGGCTTCGGCCTCGGCCTCGGCTCTGGCCCTGCCTTGTCCAGCGGGGGGGGGCGGGGCGGCCCTGCCTTGCCCAGCGGAGCCCTGCCCAGCGGAGCCCTGCCCAGCGGAGCCTGCCCAGCGGAGCCCTGCCCAGCGGCCCAGCGGCGAGCCCTGCCCAGCGGAGCCCTGCCCAGCGGCCCAGCGGCGAGCCCTGCCCAGCGGAGCCCTGCCCAGCGGCCCAGTGGCGAGTCCTGCCCAGCGGAGCCCTGCCCAGCGGCCCAGCGGCGAGCTCTGCCTAGCGGAGCCCTTTCCAGCGGTGACCCCGGCGATCTTGGCCAAATTCCAGCGGCGTGAGATCGTCGGTGATCCCGGCCTGGCTCCGACGGCTTCGGGGTGTGGATTCGGCCTGGTTTCAGCTGGCGCGAATCCCGGCCCGTTTTTGCCTGTCGGTGGGCTTGCCGGCGCCTTCGGCGCCAGTTCCATCGGCGCTGGTTGCGCCCGGCGAGGCTATGTGGACCGCGAGGTGCCTGTCCAACGGCGCCCTGTATTTGGCAGCCCCACCGAGGATGGGTGTGGTAACGCCCCGGTGGGAGAGGAGGCCGGAACCGTGGCTGAGGTTTGTCCCCTCTTGTGGCCTGTTTGTCATCGAATGGCCCCTGGTGGCCTGGCTTGCTCCATCGTATTTTCCTTTGTGGCCTTATGGCCTGGCTTGCTCCATTTTATTTCCGCCCCCCCCTATCCCGGACCATGGGTCATCTAAACTGGGCGGTCATGCATGTCCATCTGCGGGATGGAGTGGATTGGACTGGATTGGACTAGCTTGGACTGGTCTAGGGACTTGGGCAGACCGCTAGCCATGTCTACCTGATTAAGATCTATTGTAGAACTGCTTTCCATAGGCACGCTATGGAGACTGTCGGCCTGTCTGTTCCTGTTTTGTCATCGCTATCCGGTTCCTGCTCCATTTGTCCTTTGACCAACTGGACTCCCGCTGGAAGACTCACCATTTCTATTACTTTGGGATTTTACCACCTTAGCATCCCTCGCCGATTCGCACTTTCCTATGCGCTACACTGCACGTGAACTCTTGCGCCTCGCAGGAATGGCCCATATCGCTACCAAGGGCCGGCCTCAATGACGGGTCTTGGGACCCACAGAGGTGGCATGCGAGAAGAAAGAGCCTTTGGGGGTTTTTAGATAGGGCATTTTTAAGGGGTGGGAGGGGTAGGGCGGGTGATGGGGGTAGCCCGTCGGGAGGGAAACCAGTTCCAGCGCATGCTCGTGGCGATTATCAAATGGGTTCGGAGGTTATGGGGGGGGAGGGTGTTCCTTTGTGTGAGGGTGAGTCTATTGGCACGGTAAGTGGGAGGGGCAGATATGGCGGAAGGGGGGGATCGTATCGACATAGGGGTCACGCGTTCGATGTATGCAGGCGATCGCGTGCCCCGATCCCCCTAACTTTACCCGTTCCCCGGATGGTCAGGACCCTCAGAGCCTGGGCCTTCGTCTGATGTTATGCAACGCACGGTCCGTGGCCAATAAGGCCCCCCTAATACATGATCTAATTCAGGGGGGTGCCGCGGATATTATAGGCGTTACGGAGCCCTGGTTGGGCAATGAAGGGGGTGTGCCCCTGGTTGAGATGTGCCCACCGGGTTTCCGTGCATTCCATCAGCCGAGGGCCCAGGGTAGGGGTGGAGGGGTGGCGGTTGTGATTAAAGAGAGTCTAGAGCCGAGGGAGACCACTGTACCTCAGATAGCCGGGTGTGAATCCCTCTGTGTGAGGTGGGGTCTTAGATGTCAGATGGGCTTGCTGGTCGCGCACCTGGCTCCTTGCTGCGTGACAGCTGCCCTGCCCGAGCTCCTAGAGGTGCTTGCCGGGTGGCGGTGGAGACCCCAGACTTTTAGTCATGGGGACTTTAACCTGCCATCTGCCGCTCGTCATCGACGGTAGCTCGGGAGTTCTTGGCTTCCATGACGGCCTTGGACCTGACTCAAGTAGTGGATGGCCCCACTCACATCGGGGTGGCACACTGGACCTGATTTTTGTCTCTGGTCAGTGGTTGAGAGATCTGGACTTAAAGGAAATAGTCATTGAACCTTTGTCATGGTCAGATCACTCTCCTTCGCCTGGACTTTCTGACCGCTACCCAACACCGCAGGGAGACGGAACCATTACGCTGGTACCGCCCCAGGCGCCTGATGGACCCAGAGAGGTTCCGGACGGAGCTTGGGCCATTTCCTGAGGGTCTGGCTCACGGCACGGCAGAGGAACTGGCTGCAGCCTGGGAACGGGCTGCGGCCGGGCTTTAGACCGTGTCGTGCCTTTGCGGCCTCTGACCCGCGAGATCCCAACCGCCCTTGGTTCTCCGAGGAGCTGAGGGGATGAAACGCCGGAGAAGACGCCTAGAGAGTTCCTGGAGGTCCAGCCGCTCAGAGGTTGATCGGACACTAGTTAGATCCTATACTAGGACCTACCTAGTGGCACTGAGGGAAGCGAGGCGTTGCTACGCCTCCTCCTCATTGCGCCGGCAGATAACCGCCCAGCTGCCCTGTTTGGTGACCCGCCCTCCTTCACCAGGGGAGCGGGATGACCCGCTGCAGGGACGTGCTGAGGAGTTTAACGGTTATCTATACGATAAAATCGCTCAGCTGAAGGACGGTCTGGACCAAGATTGCAGCGATTCGGACGGGACGCCTGAGGGCGGTCTTGGTGATGTTGTGGGATGAGTTTGACCCGGTGACTCCCGAGGACATGGACAGGTTGCTGGATAGATTGAATGCCACCACATGTTTACTGGACTGGTGCTGGCCACTCAGGAGGTGACACGAGGCTGGCTCCAGGGGATTACGAGTGCTTCTTTGTTGGAGGGAGTCTTTCCGGCCGCCTTGAGAGAGGCGGTGGTGAGGCCCTCCTCAAGAAGCCTTCCTGACCCGCTGTTTTAGGTAATTATCGCCCAGTCTCCAACCCGCTCGCGAAGGTTGTAGAGAGTATGGTGGCATATCAGTTTCCCTTCACCTGGAGGAAACTGTCTATCTGGACCTGCTCCAGTCCGGCTTCCGCCCGGTTACAGCACTGAGACGGCTTTGGTCGCGTTGGTGGATGATCTCTGGAGGGCCAGGGATAGGGGTTATTCCTCTGCCCTGGTCCTATTAGACCTCTCAGCGGCTTTCGATACCATCGACCATGGTATCCTGCTGCGCCGGTTGGGGGGATTGGGAGTGGGAGGCACCGTTTATCGGTGGTTCTCCTCCTATCTCTCCGACCGGTCGCAGACGGTGTTGACGGGCAGAGGTCACCCGCGGCGCCTCACTTGTGGGTGCCGCAGGGTCGATTCTCTCGCCTTCTGTTCAACATCTATATGAAGCCGCTGGGTGAGATCATCAGTGGCTTCGTGTGAGGTACCAGCTGTACGCTGATGACACCCAGCTGTACTTTTCCACACCGGCCACCCCAATGAAGCTATCAAGTGCTGTCCCGGTGTCTGGAAGCCGACGGGTCTGGATGGGGAGGAACAGGCTCAAGCTCAATCCTCCAAGACGGAGTGGCTGTGGATGCCGGCATCCCGGTACAGTCAGCTGAGTCCGCGGCTGACTGTCGGAGCGAGTCATTGGCCCCGGCGGAGAGGGTGCGCAATTTGGGCGTTCTCCTGGATGAACGGCTGTCTTTGAAGACCATTTGACGGCCATCTCCAGGAGAGCTTTCCACCAGGTCCGCCTGGTGCGCCAATTGCGCCTTTCTAGACCGGGATGCCTTGTGCACAGTCACTCACGCCTTGTGACGCCTCGCCTGGACTACTGCAATGCTCTCTACATGGGGCTCCCCTTGAGGGGCATCCGGAGGCTACAGTTAGTCCAGAATGCAGCTGCGCGGGTGATTGAGGGAGCCCCTCGTGGCTCCCGAGTGACACCTATCCTGCGCCGGCTGCACTGGCTACCTGTGGCCTTCCGGGTGCGCTTCAAGGGGTTGGTGAATGGCTTTAAAGCGCCCATGGCATAGGGCCGGGATACTTACGGGACCGCCTGCTGCTACCGAATACCTCTCACCGACCCGCGCCCTCACAGAGAGGGGCTCCTCAGGGTGCCGTCGGCGCGACAGTGTCGTCTGGCGACGCCCAGGGGAAGGGCCTTCTCTGTGGGGGCTCCCGCCCTCTGGAACGAACTCCCCCCAGGACTTCGTCAACTTCCGGACCTCCGAACCTTTCGCCGCGAGCTTAAAACCTACTTATTCATCTGCGCTGGACTGGGTTAGTGTTTTAATGGGTTTTAATGGGTTTTTAGCTCTAAATTTTAATCCTGGCCAATTTTAATAAGTTTTTTAATTGTATTTTAATTTGTATTTATTGTATTGTATTTTTACCTGGCTGTGAACCGCCCTGAGTCCTTCGGGAGAAGGGCGGTATACAAATTTAAATAATAAATAAATAAATAAATAAATGTCTAGTTTAATAAAAAGAAGGACTAGGGGAGACATAATAGCTGTGTTCCAATATCTCAGGGGTTGCCACAAAGAAGAGGGAGTTGGGCTGTTCTCCAAAGCACCTGAGGGTAGAACAAGAAGCAATGGGTGGAAACTCATCAAGGAGAGAAGCAACTTAGAACTGAGGAGAAATTTCCTGACAGTTAGAACAATTAATAAGTGGAACGACTTGCCTGCAGAAGTTGTGAATGCTCCAACACTGGAAATTTTTAAGAAAATGTTGGATAACCATCTGACTGAGATGGTGTAGGGTTTCCTGCCTGGGCAGGGGGTTGGACTAGAAGGCCTCCAAGGTCCCTTCCAACTGTTGTTATGTTATGTTATGTTATGTTATGTTAAACTGCCTCCAGAAGAGTTAATTAGTTTATTAAAAGCCAACGGTAGGAGAAAGAGTTCATTCCAACAGAGATATCCATCCGTCTTGTTGGAGGCATCTTCAGAACTATTCTATTGGTTACACTGAAGTTACAGCTGTCAATAACATACAGGTGAATATAGTCAGAAGAGTTGGAAGTCATGGTATTTGTAATAATACCCTCTGACACCTGTATTGGATTTTCCTTAAGCCAGCAATTGCTATTGAGTTATATCCAGCTACTGCAGTTGGAAGGACGTTGAGTTGTTTTCGCTACTTGTCTTGTGGTCTTTGGATAAAACATCTCACCCATGGGCACAAATGCAAGCCGGTAGGACATTTTAGGGTCTGAATGTAGAAGCCAATTCAGTGACAGTGATCATAGACTTTACATCGGAAAGTCTCTAATGTATATAATCCTGTTCACTACGTGGCTGCCAATAATACACCATGCTGTACATTTCTTGCAACACACAGGTACAGATTCTGTGATCCCAGAATGTAGTTGCCCGTGGATCACACAAAGCACAGCTGCGACCCTTCGACCCTGTCCAAGAACTGCCGCCGCTCAATTTTCATTTTAAACGGTCTGGAGGATATAGTCGTTAAGAACATGAAGAAAAACTATAATTGGGCTTAATTTGAATTAAGCTGAAAATGGATGAAACTGACCCTGATTTGTTCTCCGGCTATTCCAAAAGATGTGACCAGGCTGAGCTTGAGGGAGGGGTCAAACACATCATCAGTCATGAATCCCTTCGCATCCATAAGAGATCTAAGTCCATCCCACTGTGAATTCCTTTTCTCCCACCAAATCACCAAATTGTTCCACCAAATACGGGACCGCCTACTGCTACCGAATGCCTCCCACTGACTCGTACGTTCGCACAGAGAGGGACTTCTCAGGGTGCCGTCCGCCAAGCAATGTCAACTGGCGGCCCCCAGGGGAAGGGTGCCGTCCGCCAAGCAATGTCGGCTGGCGGCCCCCAGGGGAAGGGCCTTCTCTGTGGGGGCTCCCACCCTCTGGAATGAACTTCCCCCCGGACTTCGTCAACTGCTGGATCTCCGGACCTTCCGCTGCGAGCTGAAGACCTATCTGTTTATTCGCGCAGGACTGGCATAGGAATTTTCAATAGTTTTAATATTTGATATAAATTTTATAAATTTTATGGGGGTTTTATGATTTTAAATGTTTTAATTTGGCCTCATGTTTAATAAGTTTTTTACTGTATTGTTTTATTTGTATATTATTGCTGTTCTATCTTGGCTGTAAACCGCCCTGAGTCCTTTGGGAGAAGGGCAGTATAAAAATCCAAGAAATAATAATAATAATAATAATAATAATAATAATAATAATAATAATAATAATAATAATAATAATAATAATAATAATAATAATAATAATAAATAAAAAAATTGCTCTGACCATTAGTAGTTCAGATTCTTGTACAGAGCTTAATCTTGCAATAAATCTTTATACTGATTTGAACTGCCTGGATTTTCCGATTTCTCTGGCACTTTGACACTAAGTTTGTTATCTCAGCTCCCACTGCTTTTGGGCATCCATTACACCAGAATAGGATCGAAAGCCAAAAATTGGACTTCATCTTGACAAAAACAATGTGTCTGGCAAAAGAGAGTTAAGGAAAGGGCCAGTTTGGTCTATGGTTTTAAAGTGCTGAGCTAGAAACCAGGTGATTATCAGTTCTAGTTCTGCCTTAGGTGCGAAAGACAGCTGGGTGACTTTGGGCCAGTCACTCTCTCTCAGGCCACCCGCCCGCCCCCATTTCACAGGGTTGTTGTTGTGGGGAAAGTAGTAGTGCTTTGTATTAGATATATTTGCAAATGGGTTATTTGTAAAAATAATGCAGTTGAACTGTAAATAAGTAAATAAATCTGTTTGTGTGAGAGGAAAGATCAAAAAGGATGGCTTTTTTTTTAAAGTAGATTCTGTAGGCTTCATTCGAAAATTGCTTTAAAATCAGATTAATCCAGTTTTTAGCATTAGCAATAGCCCTTAGTCTTATATACCGCTTCACAGTGCTTTTATAGCCCTCTCTAAGCAGTTTACAGAGTCAGTCTCTTGCCCCCAACAATCTGGGTCCTCATTTGAAGGATGGAAGGATGAGTCAACCTTGAGCCTGGTGAGAGTTGAACTGCCAAATTGCAGCCAGCCAGCAGTCAACAGAATTAGCGTGCAATACTACATTCAAACCACTGTACCACCGCAGCTTATTTTAAAAATAAAATAAAATATAAAAAAATATAAAATAAAATTAATTAATAAAATAAAATAAAATAATAAAAAAGTAACAAGAAAAGATGACCATCAGTGCAAGAATAGAATAGGATAGGATAGGATAGGTTAGAATAGAATAGAATAGAATAGAATAGAATAGAATAGAATAGAATAGAATAGAATAGAATAGAATAGAATAGAATAGAATAGAATAGAATAGAATAGACCAAATGTGATTGGACACACAAGGAATTTGTCTTGGTGCATATGCTCTCAGTGTACATAAAAGAAAAGATACGTTCATCAAGGTACAGCACAACACTTAATGATAGTCATAGGGTACAAATTTAACACTTAACGATACAATATAAATCATAAGGATACAAGCAACAAAGTTACAGTCATACAGTCATAAATGGAAGGAGATGGGTGATGGGAACGATGAAAAGACTAATAGTAGTGCAGATTTAGTAAATAGTTTGACAGTGTTGAGGGAATTATTTGTTTAGCAGAGTGATGGCATTCGGGGGAAAAACGGTTCTTGTGTCTAGTTGTTCTGGTGTGCAGTGCTCTATAGCGTCGTTTTGAGGGTAGGAGTTGAAACAGTTTATGTCCAGGATGTGAAGGGGTCTGTAAATATTTCCACAGCCCTCTTTTTGACTATGCAGTATACAGGTCCTCAATGGAAGGCAGGTTGGTAGCCATTGTTCTTTCTGCAGTTCTAATTATCCTCTGAAGTCTCTGTCTTTCTTGTTGGGTTGCAGAACCAAATGGAAACATTCCTATACATTCATGCCATGGGCAACCACGAGGGAGCAAATTGTATTATAGTAAAAACTCTTTCTCTTTTGCATTTGTATCTTACTATTCCACAAGGATCTGCAAAAAGACAGCCACTTTGTTGCAATCTGGATGCCCTAGTTCTTGTAGACTTGGGACAATCTGCTATGTGCAGGTAGTCCTCAACATACAACCATTCATTCAGTGACTGTTCAAAGTTACAACGGCATTGAAAAATGTGACATGACTGTCACTTTCCCACTTACAACTGCTGCAGCTTCCATGGTCAGGTGATCAAAATTCGGGCACTTGGAAACCGGCATGTATTTATGATGGTTCCAGCAGCCTGGGATCACATGGTCTCCCTTTTGCGACCTTCCCAACTGGCTTCTGACAAGTAAAATCACTGGGAGAAGCCAGGTTCACTTAACAAGCGCATGAGAGTCACTTAAGGACTGCTGTGATTCACTTAACAAAGGCAGCAAAAAAAAAGCTAGTAAAATGAAGCACAACCCAACAGTTACCTTGCTTAGCCATGGAAGTGTGGGACTCAATTGTGGTCAATTGTTGAGAACTATCTGTATGAGATGGTCAACTGTGGAAGGATTTTTCAATTCCTGTTTCTTCACTTTCCAATTAAGTTGCAATTTCAGGGATAACTCTACAAAACTGATGTGACTTTCCAGGCCCCATCAATTCCAAATCATTCTACAGCCTTCCCAAGAGGCCACCTCAAAGGGAGCATCTTCTCGATGTCTATTGTGACCCGGGCCCAAGTAGGTAGTAGTGAACTCAGTCAGTTCAAAAACAAACAGACTTTATGAGAACAGCTGAGAATTAAACTCATTCTCAGCGTAGTCCAAACTAGATCAAAGCAAATTCTTCATAACACAAGTCTTCAGTCTTATCACCAACCTTGGTCTAATTAGGCAAATTGCCAAAGGCTGTTCTTAGCAAAAGTTCCAAAGCAGAAGACGCCAACAAGAAATCAATGTAGCAAGGCAAGGCTATCTATCAATGTTGGTTTCCAGCAAAGAGCCCAAATGCCGTTGCTGGTCTTTTAAGCCTTATGGGAAGGGCCAATCATCTCGTGACCCTACTCCTGAGTTGTCCTCTTTGCTTTAGCTGCTCTTGCCTTCTGGCAGCTCTTCTCATGCATGCATTAGGAACAGGCTCCTCCTGTTCCTCTGCCTCACTATTGTCAGCCTCTGGAGTCTCCACAGTCTGCATATCACTCTCAGGTGGCCCTGGCTGCACCTCTGCCTCCGATGCAGAGCTCTCATCTAGGCCTTCCCCAGCCTCCAGGACTGGCCCATGTTCTTCCTCAGCCTCAACACTGTCCGACTCAGTTGCCAGCTCCGCAGGCTGCTGGCGGACCACAACAATATTTATTTATTTATTTATTTATTTTTCATATTTTTATACCGCCCTTCTCCGAGGACTCAGGGCAGTGTACAGCATAAATAAAACATAAATATCAAAAAAAATTTAAAATACAATATTCAATTAAAAATCTGATTCAATAAGCTGAATATTAAAATTACTGAGTAAAAGTTACTAAATAAATTAAAACCCTTAAAAAACCCCACTAAAAAACCCTCAAATTAAAAATTTATCATTAGGCCAGCCCTGCTTGGTGAAAGAAAAAGGTTTTGAGCTCGCGCTTAAAGGTCCAAAGATCAGGGAGAAGATGTAGATCTTTCCAGGTAGATCTTTCCACAGGGCCGGGGCCCCCACAGAGAATGCTCTTCCCCTGGGGGCCGCCAGCTGACATTGGCTGGCCGACGGCACCCTAAGGAGGCCCTCCCTGTGAGAGCGCACTGGTCAATAGGAGGTAACTGGCGGCAGCAGGCGGTCCCATGCCATGGAGCACTTTAAAGGTGAGGACCAAAACCTTGAATCGCACCCGGAAGACCACTGGTAACCACTGCAGCTTGCGCAGGAGAGGTGTTACATGGGAGCTACGAGGCACACCCTCAATCCCCCCCGCGGCTGCATTCTGTACCAGTAGGAGCCTCCTGGTGCTCTTCAAGGGGAGCCCCATGTAGAGAGCATTGCCGTAATCCAGACGGGAAGTAATGAGGGCATGAGTGACTGTGCATAACGAGTCCCAATCCAGGAAAGGGTGCAATTGGCGAATCAGGCGAACCTGATAAAAAGCTCCCCTGGCGACAGCTGTCAAATGATCTTCTAAAGACAGCCGTGCATCCAGGAGAACGCCTAAATTGCACACCGATTCCCCGGGGGCCAACGATTCGCCCCCCCACAGTCAGCGATGGAATTAATTGACTGTGCCGGGACGTTGGTATTCACAGCCACTCCGTCTTGGATAGGTTGAGTCGGAGTCTGTTCATCCCCATCCAGACCCGAACGGCCTCAAGGCACCGAGTCATCACATCAACGACTTCATTGGGGTGGTTCGGGGTGGAGATGTACAGCTGAGTATCGTCAGTGTACAGTTGACAACTCACCCCGCAACCATGGATGATCTCCCCCAGTGGCTTCATATAGATGTTGAACAGGAGAGGCGAGAGGATCGACCCCTGCGGCACCCCACAAGTGAGTTGCCTAGCGGTCGACCTCTGCCCCCCTGTCAACACCGTCTGCGACCGGTCAGAGAGATAGGAGGAGAACCACTGAAAAACGGTGCCCCCCACCCCCAAACCCTCCAACCATCGCAGCAAGATACCATGGTCTATGGTATCGAATGCCGCTGACAGATCCAACAGGACAAGAACAGAGGAACAACCCCTGTCCCGTGCCCTCCAGAGATCATCAACCAACGCGACCAAAGCCGTCTCCGTGCTGTACCCAGGCCTGAAGCCGGCACAGGTCTAGATAGACTGGCACAGGTCTAGATAGACGGTTTCATCCAGGTACCGGGGAAGCTGCCGTGCCACCACACTCTCAACAACCTTCGCCACAAAGCGAAGTTGGAGACAGGACGGTAATTAGCCAAAATATCATGCAACTTGTCTACGTTGCTCTCTCCTTAAATGTTCTAGACTGACGCTACCCAGCAACTAGTAGTAGCAACTCAGTGGCACTCAGTAATATACTTTCTCTGTCTGCATTTTGGTTACTGCCTTCAGGGTACCCATACTTAGATTGCCAATTTTCACCTCGACGTACGGTGAATAACTTCATTGGCTACATGTCCAATAATCAATTTTCACTTTTAATGATGTGTGAGTTTTATCACTTAGATTGTACAGCTTCTGGGCATTTTCAGTTAAATCAATATACATATTTGACTGAACTATTAAATGTCACTCAAGTGTAGTCTTGGCAATGAAGGAGTCCTTTCCTTCTCTTCCCCCCCCTTCGCCCAACAGATATAATTTCTTCATCTAAAAAATGGCTTTCTCTATAAAATACTTGCGGCAGAATTTGTGGGAAGTTATTGCTTATAAGGAGTAAAAGAGAATAGGAGCCAGTTTGGTGTAGTAGTTAAGGCACTACGCTAGAAGCTGGGAGACAATGAATTCTAGTCCTGCCATAAGCATGAAGGCCAGCTGGGTGACTTTGAACCAATCCAAGGAATTGGTTCAAAACCAAGTTTGGCCGTTGAGGAAACTCATTGTAATGTCAATGTACTGCGGAGTCCTTGGTACTTTCTGAGCTTGTTTGCTTGCAAACATTTCATTACCCAACTAGGTAACATTATTAGTGCTGGTGACTATACGGTTTGCTCCCTGTTCTGGACTAGAAGACCTTCAAGGTCTCTTCAACTCTGTTATTCAATGTTCTAAATCCTTCCATAGGCCATCTATATCAGTGATGGTTTTCAATTTTTTTTACTACCGGTTCTGTGGGTGTGGCTTGGTGGGCATGGCATGGCTTGGTGGGCGTGGCTTGGTAGGCATGGCAGCGGAAGGATATTGCAAAATCCCCATTTCTTCCCAATCAGCTGGGACTTGGGAGGCAAAGAATAGATGGGGGCGGGGCCAGTCAGAATTTTTACTACTGGTTCTCCGAACTACTCAAAATTTCTGCTACCGGTTCTCCAGAACTGGTCAGAACCTGCTGAAACCCACCTCTGATCTATATATATATTTGTTAATTTCCTTCTCCTCTTAATTGAGGGTAACAGGTTTATATTTATTCCAGAGATTATGACAGATGACAGCATGAGGAGACATTTTCTGCTGTTCTTTGCTCTTTGTTCCTACGCATTTCAAGGTTCATAGAGGTGAGGATAGCCACGGGTTACCCTGAAACCGTCTCTGATGATTTGGTGAGTGAAAATAGTGATGGTACGGAAAGGACCTTAGGTCACGCAACTGCTCAACATGAAATGGACGAGTGGCATCGCTATGGAATACAGGAAAATGGGAAAATGTGCCTAGGATCCCACTGTGAGAAATACTTAGTTGTGATCTGCTTGAATTAGTTCACATTTTTAAGTACTGAGAGTGATGCCAATCAATGACAACAAAGGAGGATCTAACACTTTATACAAAAACATCCACCAGTGTTCTTTTCAAACAAGAACAAACGCGATGATTTGGCATGGGGCCGGTGTATGATCAAAAAGGTACATTAGTGAGCGAGCTATCCACAGTGCTCTTTGTGTTAGGAGATCACAAGGAACTTTATTTAAAACTAAACTTAGCAAATGACAACAGAACATGAGAGCAGAACATGAGAGACAGAAAGTAAAGCAGATTAGTCTTTCAAGACGAAAATACTTAAGAAATGCCAAGGGCCAAATTAACTAGGGAAAGCTTAGTGAATCTAAGCGTGTGTGAGCAAAATGTACGTGTTACATATAGAAGCATTTCTCTATTCCACCACCACCCTTTTCTCAACAGAAGTTTATGCATTAAATGTAGTTTTCAATTGGAGTATGTGCATGTCTGTGTGTGAATAGATAGACCATGTTCCATAGTCTTGGCAATTTGAAGATTTGTGGACTTCAGCTCCCAATCATCTTGCTAGAGTCCATCTATCTTCAAGTTGCCAAAGTTGAGAAACACTGAGATAGACAATAGATGAGAAAGAGAGAGAGAGAGAGAGAGATGATAGATAAATGATGGATGATGATAGACAGAGATAGATAGATAGATAGATAGATAGATAGATAGATAGATAGATAGATAGATAGATAGATAGATAGATAATAGATAGATGATGGATGGATGGATGGATGGATAGATAGATAGATAATAGATAGATAGATATAGATGAGAGATAGATAGATAGATAGATAGATAGATAGATAGATAGATAGATAGATAGATAGATAGATAGATAGATTTTTTATTTATTTATTTATTTTTATTTATTTACATTTATATCCCGCCCTTCTCCGAAGACTCAGGGCGGCTTACACTATGTTAGCAATAGTCGTCATTCATTTGCATATTATATACAACATCAACTTATTGCCCCCAACAATCTGGGTCCTCATTTTACCTACCTTATAAAGGATGGAAGGCTGAGTCAACCTTGGGCCTGGTGGGACTCGAGCCTGCAGTAATTGCAAGCAGCTGTGTTTAATAACAGGCTGTCTTACAGCCTGAGCCACCCACGATAGATAGATAGATAGATAGATAGATAGATAGATAGATAGATAGATAGATAGATAGATAGATAGATAGATAGATAGATAGATGGATAGATGATAGATAGATAGATAGATAGATAGATAGATAGATAGATATAGATGAGAGAGAGAGAGAGAGAGAGAGATGGATGGATGGATGGATGGATGATAGATAGATAGATAGATAGATAGATAGATAGATAGATAGATAGATAGATAGATAGATAGATAGATATAGATGAGAGATAGATAGATAGATAGATAGATAGATAGATAGATAGATAGATAGATAGATAGATAGATAGATGGATGGATGGATGGATGGATGGATGGATGGATGGATGGATGGATGGATGGATGGATGGATGGATGGATGGATGGATGGATAGATAGATAGATAGATAGATAGATAGATAGATAGATAGATAGATAGATAGATAGATAGATAGATAGATAGATAGATGATAGACGGAGAGTTCCCTAGAGAGTGTTGTTCACCAATTTTTCTCTCTATTATAGCACGGATCACAAGTCTCATCTTCGTGGCTCTGGAGTTTGTGAAGAACCCTTCCGTTGTACCAGAGTCCTGACGGATTTTGTCCTGCGATTCAGCAAAGCTGAAAATTTCTCTTACCAAAGTAACTGCAACAACAAAGGGAGGGGGGAAGAAAAGGATGGAGCAGTACCCTGCCAAAGCAGCAACATTTGGAAGAAAATGTTCACGTCCTAATTATTGAACACTAGAAATGTGTAAAATCCCCTCACATCGTAGCTATACACTTGACAATTGCTTTCTCACTTCGGCAGCCAAACAGGAAGGCTTGGTGATGTAATCTTTTTAACAGGGTGTCGACGGTTTTTTTCTGCTCGGCAGAAGGAACGTACCGTACTTTTTACCAGTGCTGAAGCCACAAAAACAAAGCCAGGGAGGTTGTTAAAATAATGAGCAGTTGAAGAACAAATTTAATTCCCTCACAACAGTGCCGGCTGGCAGAGTCATAGAAATAGCTAAAGACGTCTTGCGGCTATGACCAGCTTGGGGAGTGGAATAGAAGATGGCTTCCTTCCCTCGTGGAGAAACTTGGTGGCGTTACACCCATTACACCATTTAGTGGTGAACTAACATATAAATAGATCGAGAACTTTAAGCTTTTGCCAATCGTGGATAAATGGGTGTCCTATTCAGTCATGGTCCCATTATGCTTATGAGTTCATGAGAAAAATTGGGTTTGCGCTCGACATGGGTGGACAAGGTGATGACTCAATCCAATGTTTATTTCCGCTGAGGGGAGGAAAAAAAAAACCCGCCTCAATTTTACCCCTTTTGTTCATCTGGAAGGCAGACGGGTACGATGATTAAATGGCAAACTGAGCCAAGGAGGTCTAGGTTCAAATTCCACGATGATTTAAGAAAGATTTTAAAAGCGTCAGTCTGGAATCAGTTCAACACGCGGAACTAGTTTTTTGCGATTGTTAAACAGTTCGTAAAGTTGCTGGGCGGAAAAGAGGATTTTAAGCTTTTTCCGTTGGGTCTGTATCCTGTCGAGTCAGCATCTCCCTCCAATGGTGGTCTCATAAAGGAAAAAAAAATTGGGTTTTACAGTCCATGTGGCATGGATTTGAGGTAGTCCTCAATTTACGACCGGTTGGAAGTTGAGGTAATTCTCAGCTTATGACTTGTCACTAAATAACCATTCAAAGTTACAATAAACCTCCCCAAACCATAGTTATGATCCCATCCCCAAGTTACATCTGCTGCAGCACCCCTGTGGTCGTTCGCTTTTATGACCGACCACAGAGATGCTGTAGGACAGGGGTGTAAAACTCAAGGCCTGTGGGCTGGATCTCGCCCGTGGATGTCGTGGTCCATCAGCAGCCTACGGAACTGTCAACAGAATCGGACAGCAATGAGGCTGAGGTGAGGCCAGGGCAATTGGGAAGTGAAGTGCAGACTCCAGAGCCTCCAGAGACTGATTGTAGGGAGGCAGAGGAACAGGAAGAGCCTGTTCCTAATGCATGCATGAGAAGTGCTGCCAGAAGGTAAGAGCAGCTCAAGCAAAGAGGACGACTCGGGAGTAGAGCCAAGAGATGATTGGCCCCTCCCATAAGGCTTAAAAGACCAGCAACGGCGTTTGGGCTTTGCCGGAAAACAATGTTGTAGCTGCGTCTTCTGCTCCGTCTTCTGCTTTGTGTACATCTTTGTTTTTGTGGCTTCTGGCCATTTGCCAAGAAGGGCCTTTGGCAGTTTGCCTAATTGGACTAAGGTTTATTAGATAACTGAGGAATTTGTGTTGGGAGGCATTAGTTTTACTTTGAGTTGAACGACGTTGGGAATGAAGTAATTCCCAGCTGTTTGAATAAAGTTTGTTTTTCCACGGACTAAGTTTATTACTACCTACTTGGGTCTGGATCACAACAGTGGGGTGCTTAGATCTGGACCATGGGGCTGCCCTGGTAACAGCAAAGGACCGGCCCATGATGCCTCTGCTAGCAAAAATGGAACTCGGGAGTCTGTTTTCTCCAGCAGTCAGTGGTGGAATTCAATTTTTTTTTACTACCGGTTCTTTGGGCGTGGCTTGGTGGGCATGGCATATTGGAAAATCCTCCATGCCAAGGTCTGGATAGGAAAGGAGGAAGGGTCGTTCTGTCAGTGGGTCACGTGCCACAATCCCACACATGGCCAAAAAATGCTGGCCAAGCTCTTGGTAGACACTACCCCTTGTTCTGGCAGTGTTAGCTTCGCTAGCAAAATGCTAGCTATGTCAGTGCTGGTGCAGCTAAGGCCAGCTTTAGCAAGGAATGGATAATCAATAGCTTCACCAGGGTTATTTTTCCCTGGGGAGGTGAATGGGAATGGGAGATATCTACAGTTTGGGGAAACCTTGTGGTCGCTTGTTACTTTTATTCCTTTAGGTGTTCCTTTTCTTTAGAAGATAGTTCACATCAGTAACCAAATGGAGAGAGGTTAAAAAGTAAAAAGCCCTTGGTTTGTTTCTCATACTATTCTTTTCTTTCCTTCCTTCCTTTCCCCCCTCCCTAGATCAATTACCCTTCTTCCTTCCTTCCTTCCTTCCTTCCTCCCTCCTCCCTTCTTTCCTTCATTCCATTCTCCCTCTATTTCCTTTCTCCCTTCAATTTTCCCTCTGCTTCCTTCCTTCCTTCCTCCCACCCTCCCTCTCTCCACTTCCTCCCTCCCTTCCTTCCTCCTTCCTTCCCTCCCTCCTTTCCTCTTTTCCTCCTTTCCTCCATTCCATCCTCCCTCTTTCCTTCCTCCCTTCCATTCTTCCTCTGCTTCCTTCCTTCCTCCCACCCACCCTCCTTCCGCTTCCTTCCTTCATCCCTCCCTCCCTCCCTTCCTCCTTCCTTCCTTCCCTCCCTCCCTTCCTCCTTTCTTCCCTCCCTCCTTTCCTCCTTTCCTTCATTCCATCCTCCCTCCCTTCTTCCCTTCCATTCTTCCTCTGCTTCCTTCTTTCCTCTCACCCTCCCTCCCTCCCTCTCTCCCTTCCTCTTTCCTTCCCTCCCTCCTTTCCTCCTTTCCTTCATTCCATCCTCCCTCTGCTTCCTTCCTCCCTCCCTCCCTCCCTCCCTCCCTCCTTTCTTTCTTTCTTTCTTTCTTTCTTTCTTTCTTTCTTTCTTTCTTTCTTTCTTTCTTCTTCCTTCCTTCCTTCTTCCTTCCTTTCTTTCTTTCTCTCTCTCTCTCTCTTCTTTCTCTTCTTTCTTTCCCTTTCCCTCTTTTTCTCTTTCATAAACAGTCATTCAGGCACATCACCACTGCACAGGGGCATTCGCGTGAGAGAGAGGCCAAACAAAAAACGCTCAAAATTGCAGCTCTAGTTACACGATTGAAGCCCTTTTCATGCACACACAAAACATTGGGAGGCTTCAACTGCATGGCTGCGGTTACCATCTTGACTTGTTTGACTCTTCCAGAAAACTCTGTGTGTAAAGAAAGAGAGTGCAAGCAGCGTTCCTCCAGCAGATGTCGTGTTCTCATACATGCGCACACACACACACACACACACATATATAGACCCACACCCCAATTTAGACTGAGAATTCTGAGATGCAGAGTCCTACAAAGTTTTACTTTTGCTTATCCTGTATGTAGTGTTGCATAGCTGTGCCGTTGTAAAAGCAGTTATAATTCCTCTACATCAGGAGTCTCCAACCCCAGGGCCGTGACTCACTCCTGGGCCACGGCCAGTGGTGGAATTCAAATAATCCCACCACTGGGTCACCGAAAATGTGAGTGCGTGCATGCGCACATGTACGGCTTCTGCACATGGCGAGACTCAACCGAGCAGCCTTTTGGGGCCTGCTCTCTGGGGCAGCAGCTGCTTCTCTCCGCACTGCTGGAAGAGCGTCTTGTGAAATTTAGCAGCCGTGAGCTACCGCTTTCATCTAAATTCCATCCGGAAAGCACTACAGCTGAGAGAAACAACATTCACTGCTGTTCGCCCAAACCGGTCGAACCGGCTGAATACCACCTCAGGCCATAGACTGTTCAAAAACAGGCTACAAGAGCAGCTGGCTGGTGCATGCACACACACAGCTCAACTTGCACAAGTGGTGGGCCGGTTCTCCTCTCCCCACCCCCCTGCTAGCCTGCCAAATAACAAAGGTTGGGGACCCCTCCTCTCTGTGGCACCTGTGGGGCATGTTGTGGTCCGCCAACAGCCTGTGGAGCTGGCAACAGAGTTGGACAGCGATGCGGCTGAGGAAGAGTGTGGGCCAGTCCTGAAGGCTGGGGAAGGCCCGGATGAGGGCTCTGCATCAGAGGCTGAGATGGGGCCAGGGCCATCAGGGAGTGAGGTGTGGACTCCAGAGCCTACTGAGGCTGACAGTAGTGAGGCAGAGGAACAGGAGGAGCCTGTTCCTAATGCATGCATGAGAAGAGCTGCCAGAAGGCAAGAGCAGCTCAAGCAAAGAGGACGACTCAGGAGTAGGGCCAAGAGATGATTGGCCCCTCCCATAAGGCTTAAAAGACCAGCAACGGCATTTGGGCTCTTTGCCAGAAAACAACGTTGATAGCTTCGTCTTGTTGCATTTGTTTTGTAGCGGTGTCTTCTGAACTTTCGCCCAGAAAGGCCTTTGGCAGTTTGCCTAATTGGACCAAAGTTGGTGATAGGACTGAGGAATTTGTGTTGGGAGGAATTTGCTTTAATTTAGTTGAACTAAGCTGAGAATGAAGTAATTCTCAGCTGTTCGAATAAAGTTTGTTTGTTTTTACACTGACTGAGTTTCCTACTACCTACTTGGGCCTGGGTCACAACTGGGCAGCTAATTCAGAAGAAATGTTTGTTGTTTGCGATAATCCAAAGGGTGAGTCTCTCCAGAGAGAAGCAACAGACGTTAGGAATGGATTTCCTTGAAAAAGATTTCCATAATTTTATTATTTAATGCAGTAATTGAACTGATAATGTAAGTTAAATTGTTAATGCCGTGCGGCACTCTTCTGCCAAATTGGATTTGCTCAAAGAAATCCATCTCAGCCAAAATAATATTTTTTTTAAAAAAAAAAATCAAAGTGGTTCATAAGTGTACCGAGTTAAATATTTAAAAATGATTATCATAAAGAAACTATCAATGGAATAGATTTGCCATTATTTAGACATAATGCAAGTCTATACTTAGGGATGAATAGGAAGAAAATAAGCAGGAGGTTCAGTTGCGTAAATGGCCTTTCTCGCATCTCAATCGACCTTCCTGTTTGAAAACATGCAATTTGTGGCGGAGATTCCATAATGCCGCCAACCAAGAGACAGCATAAAGACCGATTATCATTTCGGACCCCGCAACCTCCCACTCGGATAACAATACACTGAAAAAAAAATGTCAGCGGAGGAAGTAAAGTCAGAGAAAACAATCGCAATGCTTAGCATTTATTAATCGACAAAAGATATAATCACGGGGAAATTTTGTCAATTGTTTCAATGGGAAGCAGATTGCCTCTCAAACCACATCTCGAAGGGATGAGCTAAGCTTCTTTTCAAAAGCGAAATGCGCGATCAGAATGCAGGGGGGTCCTCGACTTAGGACCACCCCTGAGCCTCCAAACTTCCGTTGCTATGCAAAACAATGGCGAAGTGAATTTTGCCCCCTTTTACAAGCTTTCTTGCCGTTAAGTCAGTCACTGCAGTTGTTAGTAACACGGTTGTTAAGTGAAACTGGTGTCCCCATTGGCTTTGACGGTCGCAAAAGGGGATCACTGACCCCAGAACACTGCAACACGTCGTAAGTACATGTCAGTTGCCAAGCGTACGAAATTCTGATCATGTGACCAACAGAGATGCTGCGATGGTGGTGTGAAAAGCAGTCAAAACTCAGTTTTTTCAGTGATGTAACTTCGAACGGGTCACTAAACAAATGGTTGTAAGTCTAGAGCTACCTGTATCAGGCTAACACATACCGTATTTTTCGGAGGATAAGATGTACCTTCCCCCCCAAAAAAAGGGTGAAAATCTGGATACATCTTATACTCCGAATGGATAAGCTGGCTTTGAGAAGCCCAGCTTCTTAAACGGAAGTTTCAAAGACTGAAAGAAGGATCAGAAACAGCCTCCAAACAGAGCTTCAGAAAAGAACCCCCAAACAGAGCTTCAGAAAAAAAGCCTCCAAACAGAGCTTCAGAAAAAAAGCCTCCAAACAGAGCTTCAGAAAAGAAGCCCCTAAACAGAGCTTCGGAGGCTTTTTTTCTGAAGCTCTTTTTCGGAGGCTTTCAGAGGCAGAAAATTTTTTTTTTTGAAATGGAGTTTCAGAGGCAGAAAAAAAAGAAAAAAAGCAAGGCACAGAGCTCACAACCTGTTGCTAAAATTCACCTCTGGGAACAGCTGATTGGGGGTATTCCGGGAGCCGATCCACCTGCCAATCAGCTTTTTTCTTATTTTCCTCCCCAAAAACTAAGGTGCGTCTTATACTCTGGTGCCTCTTATACTCTGAAAAATACGGTAATTACTAATTGCTAATTCCAAGCCAGGCCAATTGATATGATTTCAGAAATCCTTAAGGTCTCCAAGTAGAAATTCCTTGTTGCTTTTCACTCTCCAGGAATGGTGTCCCTGGAGGTTTCTGTAGCACAGGCATGTTAGGAAAGGAGAATAACGGAGTTGGAAATCTTCTAATCTAAACACCTGTACAAGCAGGAGAATCTATGGTGAACCTATGGCACATGTGTCCGAAGTGGCCCGCGGAGCCATGTCAGCTGGCACACGTGGCGTCGCCCGTTCCTCTTCCGGGTTTCTGGCGTGCACATGCACACATCAATCAGGTGGCCCATGGGCCAGATGTAAGCACCCCGCAAGCCAGATCTGGCCCTCAGCCCTTGAGTTTGGCACCCCTGTTTTAAAGCCTCCAGCTGAGAGCGAAATCTTATCATTCAAATAGAATAGAATAGAATAGAATAGAATAGAATAGAATAGAATAGAATAGAATAGAATAGAATAGAATAGAATAGAATTTTATTGGCCAAGTGTGATTGGACACATAAGGAATTTGTCTTGGTGCATATGCTCTCAGTGTACATAAAAGAAAAGATACCTTCATCAAGGTACAACATTTACAACACAAATGATGGTCAATATATCAATATAAATCATAAGGATTGCCAGCAACAAGTTATAGTCATACAGTCATAAATGGAAAGAGATGGGTGATGGGAACTATGAGACGATTAATAGTAGTGCAGATTCAGTAAATAGTCTGACAGTGTTGAGGAAATTATTTGTTTAGCAGAGTGATGGCCTTCGGGAACAAACTGTCCTTGTGTCTAGTTGTTCTGGTGTGCAGTGCTCTATAGCGTCGTTTTGAGGGTAGGAGTTGAAACAGTTTATGTCCAGGATGCGAGGGATCTGCAAATATTTTCATGGCCCTCTTCTTGATTCGTGCAGTATACAGGTCCTCAATGGAAGGCAGGTTGGTAGCAATTATTTTTTCTGCAGTTCTAATTATCCTCTGAAGTCTGTGTTTTTCTTGTTGGGTTGCAGAACCGAACCAGACAGTAGTAGAGTCCCTTTGCATAGGAAACCTGGACACGGATAACTTTGTTGGCGGCTTGTCTTTTGTTCAGCTCGGCGGAGTCACGATTCTATCTTGTCCTCAAAAAAAACTGATCAGGAGGAAGAACGAAGTAACAGGGGTGAGTTGGACAGGGGCAGGGAGGTAAAGGAGGAGGGGTGGAAAAGAATATAATGCTAAAATTTATGTGCCACCAGAGTAACATATCAGGGCCTCTGAGCTGATTAGAGCCAGATGTTGCTAACAATGTTAACGTTTATGGTGCAATGGCAGGTGAGGGAATAAACTGCCTTCTTGAGTGCCTTCAAAAATCAAATTGGCAGTTTCTCCTGACTCTTGACGCCAGCGTTCCTGTTAGGGCTACAATGCCATTGTTGTTCCCTAATATTAGGCGGTGTGTCGTGTAAATGAACTTGAATATATCGTTTGACTTGACGGGGTGGCTAAGGCCAAGGTTACATATGTTTGGCATTATAAACCAGCCGAGGTTAAACAATAATTTTATTAATAACAGGTTTGGGGGCTAGGAAGGGGAAGGGAGACAGAATGGCTCTGATGTTGCCGCATATGGCCATGTCAAGGGGTGTTTTTTAAACCTATTATTTTGGCTTATCGAGAAATATTTGCATTTTTATTTCCACCGAAACAAGGTTTGGTATTAATCTGTCATGGCTATAGCCCAAAACAAGCAATCCAAATGTTTACTTCCCGGTAAAAAAGATGGATTAAATCTTTATAAATCTTCAGTTAGCTGGTTTTGTAAATGATAAAGTGAAAAGCTCAGAGTTTCATGCTCTGAAGCTCCTTTGTTTCCTTTGTCTTATATCCATCTTTCTTAGTTTTTCCTTGTTAGTGCAAAAGGATGGGTGCATTTACAACTAACTTCCAAGAAAAGGGAATGGAGAAAGGAAGAAAAAAAAAAAACCCACCAAATTTCCATCCTGAACCAATGAATTGACCTCATCAATACCAAGAAAAGCCTGTTCAACTCCTTTGGGGGTTAAGATATTTAGAACATTATATTGGATGCATAAAACATATTAAGTGCATTCATTTCTACATACCTGTCATGAAGGTCAGTGAAGGGTTACGACTGGCTATGAAGAAAAAAATCCTCCGCTCTATCCTTCTGTCTCTATCTCTAAGTCTGACCAAGAGAAATACCTTGGAGTGGTAGAAAGACATTTAATCTGAAAGATACACAATAAGACATGAAGCCATGATGGGAGTAATGAGGCAATAACCTACTTGGATCCATGAAGTATTTATTTCGAAATGAATTGGAGACAGTGTTGAGCCGGGCATGGTTTAAACAATAAACGGGCTGCAAAGGTAAATGTAACATGGTATTTTTACACAGCTACTAGGTATTCTTGAAGCTCATGAGGAAGCAAAATAGAACTGCACAAAATGCAGGCTACTTCAGCTGACGGCTAGCTGCAGTTCGGCAGGTCAAATCTCACCA
The DNA here is from genome assembly GCF_028640845.1 of Ahaetulla prasina. Taxonomy (NCBI): domain Eukaryota; kingdom Metazoa; phylum Chordata; class Lepidosauria; order Squamata; family Colubridae; genus Ahaetulla; species Ahaetulla prasina. Next base: position 91,802,055 of record NC_080545.1, read on the forward strand.
GGCTCAAGGTTGACTCAGCCTTCCATCCTTCCGAGGTGGGTAAAAATGAGGACCCAGATTGTTGGGGGCAATACGCTGACTCTGTAAACTGCTTAGACAGGGCTGTAAAAGCACTGTGAAGCGGTATATAAGTCTAACTGCTATTGCTAGTGCTATTCTTATGTTCTACTATATCCAGGGGTGGTTCGCAAGCATTCAGGAGAACCTCTAGCTAAGATTCTCTGCAGTTTGGAGAAGCCCCAAATCTCATTCCTGGCTGGCCCCAACCCACCCACCCCGCCCCACTCCTCCCAGGAGTCCCCACGCAGCCCGTTTTGGATGCAGATAAGAGGTTGTAAAATGCAGATAAGTGCAGGGCACGCATGGAGGCTGGGGGAGGGCGAAAAACGAGCCTACCGGAAGTTCGGGAAAGCTGGAAACGGGCCTCCAGAGGGTCTCCAGAGCCTGGGGAGGCTGTTTTTGCCTTCCCGGAAGCTCAAACAAAGCCTCCGGAGCCAGCGGAGGGCAAAAACATGCCACCACCCCACCATGGTGCAGGAGGATAACTAAGCCACACCCACCATGACCACGCCCAGCCGGCAACCAGGCAGAGAACCCGTTTGCTAAAATTTTTGAAGCCCACCCCTGACTATAACACAGCATTGTGCGTGACAGTCTTCACTTACCACGGTAATGGAGGGCCAAAATGGCAGAGGTCTCCTGTGGAAACGTTTTCATCCACCTTAAACTTTGCAGTAAAAGATGCTCACATGGTTCTACAGGTAGATGATGGCAGAAAGACCCATGTGGGTACAGTGTATTTAGCGGAGATACATACATAGTTGGGAAATGCATGGGAATGCATCCAAGTCCCAAATGCTAATTTTAAATCTTTATGTTCAAAGACACATTTAGTAATCATTACGGAAAGGCTGTGCTGAATTATGCTCAACTCCTGGTGGTTTGATGGACATGTCTCTAGTTTTCTTGGTGGAGAGAGAGAGGGGGGAGGGAGGGAGAGGGAGGGAGAGAGATGGTTTACCAATGCTTTGTTCCAGAATCATTCCAGAATGTTCCACAATAATGAAGGTCTAAGTCAGTTCCAACCCTTCTTAACTTGATGGTAGAAAAGGCATAAGACAAAAGCAGGATCAGGGGTGAAATGCTCCCAGTTCGGACCAGATCGCCTCATCCGGTAGTGATGGTGGTGGGTGGTCCAGAGAACCGGTAGCAAAAATCCCTGCCCCCCCTCCCCCCGCCCAGCTGAGCCGTGCGATCATGAGGTGTTTTTTTTAACTTTTAAAAGCATTTTTTCTTTGGCCGAAAAAATGCTTTTAAAAGTAAAAAAAAAAGGCCTCTGATGATCGCACAGCTCAGCTGGGATCATCTGAACCCTTTAAAAGCATTTTTTCTACAACCTCTTAGGCCGAAGAGGTTGTAAAAAAAAAGCTTTTAAAAGGCTCCTCTGGCGATCCCAGCTGAGTTGCCTGATCGCCAGAACCTTTTAAAAGCATTTTTAAACAACCTCTTCGGCTGAAAAAATGTAGAAAAAATGTTTTTAAAAGGTTTTGGTGATCAGGCAACTCAGCTGGAATCGTCAGAACCCTCTAAAAGCTTTTTTTCCTCTGGCGATCCCAGCTGAGTTGCCTGATCATCACAGGCTTTTAAAAGCATTTTTTACAACCTCTTCAGCCGAAGAGGTTGTAGAAAAAATGCTTTTAAAAGTTAAAAAAAAAAGTTGGCCACATCCACCCGGTCATATTACCCCGCTCCACCAAGCCACACCCACAGAACCGATAGTAACAAATTTTACATTTCACCCCTAAGCAAGAGGGATATAATTTTTTTATTGGCCATAGTTTCACGTGATCAGAGTTGAACATTGAGGGATCACATTCCCCAAAGAAACTGCACATCATTCAGGCCAAAACAACCTCCGTCTAAATTAAAATCAGTGAACTTGATTATTCCCTAGGATCACTTTAAATAATTCATTTGGGGAGTGACATCAGGGGCTATATAGGTTCCTGGAAGGCGGGAGATGAAGCAATGGATGGAAACCAATCGAGGACAGAAGCAGAACCTAGAACTAAGGAGAGATTACCTGACTGTGATTAACAATTAACCAATGGAACAACTTGCCTCCAGAAGTTGTGAGTTTTTAAGAAGAGACGACAACCATTTGTGTAGACATCTAGCAAAAGGTAACATAATTGAAAGGTTATCAGTTGCTTTACCACAAGCACCCTCAGCTGACAGGTGGGAAGTACTGAAAAGCATAGAGCTGCCGTTTGTGTGCAGGTAGTCCTCACCTTACAACGGTTCCTTTAGTGACCATTCCAAGTTACAACAGCAGTTAAAAACGTGACCGATGACCATTTTTCACAGTTACAACCTTTGCAACATCCCCACAATCAAAATTCGGGATCAAAATTCAGATGCTTGGCAACTGGTTTATATTTTATGACCGTTGCTGTGTCCCAAAATTGTGCGATTCCCCTTTTGCGACCTTCTGACAAGCAAAGCCAATGGGGGAAGCCAGATTCGCTTAACAACCGGGTTACTAACTTATCCACTGCAGTGATTCACTTAACATCGGTGGCCAGAAAGATCGGGGGCAAAAATCAAATGTCTCACTTAACACAGAAATTCTGGGCTGCATTGTGTGGCCGTAAGTCAAGGAATTACCTGTATTATCTGCTTTTCCCGTTAGATATAGACAAAATAGCCCTTTCAGTCCATGCACCAGCTCAGCCGCAAGCCACCAACTCTCTCTCTCTCTCACACACACACACACACACACACACACACACACACACACCGTCAGATCTGCAAAATCTAGCTACACACCATCTCGGCTTTAATGGGTCATATCAAAAGAAACAGGAATGCCCGGGACAGAGAGAGGGGCCCTCAGTCTACACTCACAAAATCTCCTCCTTGAGTGTTTACATTATGGGCCGTTCATTAGGTAAACTCAAGGAGCGAACAATAGGATTATTATGCTGCAAACTTGAGTAAATCTACTCCACCTTTCATCAATATCTTTTTTTATGAAGCGGAGGGTCCATAGGGGCTGAATAGCATGATATCACAGAGCATAGCTGGAGGAGGAAGGGGCAGAGAAACAGAAGGCATTGTTCACCACACAATGGCTTAGTGATAACCAAACAGAGGCAGAGGCCTACTGAATACTTCATTATTTCAGGCAAAGGGTCTGCAAACGAAGAGAACAGGGTAAGCCTTCAGCAGGCCTCTCCTCTTGGTTAAACTTTAACAAACGTGTTCACAGAAGGAGAAGGGATGTTGCAAGTTCTTCGCTGCTTTCTTGGGACTTTCGGAATTATTTCATGTGGGCAGCTCGAAATATCTTTCTGCATGGATGTGCATATGTGAATATTCCTAGAAGGAATAACAGGAAAACTGAGTTAGGAAGGGACCTTGGAGGTCTTCTAATCCAATCCCCTGATCAATCAGGAAACACTATATTTGTGATGGTGAACCTATGGCATGTGTGCCACAGGTGGCACATGGAGCCATATCTGTAGGCACGTCAGCTAAGCTCCCGCACACATGCGTGCACCAGCCAGCTAATTTTCGGGCCTTCTGGGCCCACCAGAAGTAGGGAAATGGGCACCCAGAGGGCCTTCGGAGGGTGGGGAAAGCCGTTTTCACCCTCCCCAGGCCCCTAGAGAGGCTCTGGAGCAAAAAACTGGCACACTGTGACATCGCATGTCAAAAGCGGAGGGAGTGGGCGGGGTCCAGTGCCTGACGCGTGGATATGCAGAAGGCAGAGGAGAGGAGAGCAGTGGAAATCCATGGGCCGATCCTTGGGACGGAAGAGCCACTGCTGCTAGCGAACCCCCTCCCTAGCTCTGGGGATAAAAGGCAGGGGGAAGAGATGAATAGACATGGCAGGCAACTATTCATCTCCCTGATGGAGAGATTTGTTAGCCTGAGGTGAAAGAGAAACTTTTTGCCGAGGTTGCTGGCGCTCCTAATAAAGGAATCATTGCTACACAGTTTTGCCGTGTTTGGAGAGCTGGGTGAGAACACTGCCTTTCTTAGCAATTGGAGACACCCACAGACAGATGTGCACATAATACCCTTTGCTTTGTCGTGCCGCAAACACTGTTTGTCTTTGTTGTTGAAGGTGCTGGGGGGGAGCATCTCTTTGTCTTTAAAACATAAGTCTCCCGTTAAAATCGTCAAGGTCCAGCGGGTATTCACTGGAGGTGGCCAGTTCATCAGTGGAGAGATGTATAGAATGCTTCATGAACTCCACCAGGCCGATGGGTCATTAATAAAAACTAGGAAAGTAAAAAAAAAAAAAAGGCTTTTAATTAGCTTCTGAGGTAAGCTGGTGCATAACATTTTCACCTCCCGATTTGGCGCCATTAAACAAAATGATTGGTGTTTGCTCAATAACGTAGCTAAGGAACCATTTCCCCCGTAGTTAAACCCCATTAAACAGAAGACAGAAAAATAAAATTTTTTTTAAAAAGGAAGTAGAATCGGCTGTGATTTATGAGATCACAGAGCGGATTTATATCAAGAGAAGTGTTTTCTGCCATCCCAAAGGCGGGGGAGGGGAAATGTAATGCCTTGCAGATAACAATCTAATCAAAGCTATTTTGAATAGAGAGAGGTGGTGTTTTGTTTTGTTTTTAAATAAAAGAAAAGTGAACGAGAATGGATTATTTGGGAAAGAGGATGTTATTAATTCTGGGGCAATTTAGAATAGAATAACAGAGTTGGAAGGGACCTTGGAGGTCTTCTAGTCCAACCCCCTGCCTAGGCAGGAAACCCTACACCACTTCAGACAAATGGTTATCCATCATCTTCTTAAAAATTTCCAGTGTTGGAGCATTCCCAACTTCTGGAGGCAAGTTGTTCCACTGATTAATTGTTCTAACTGTCATTTGATCCAAACTAATAACAGTAGCCACGTACTTATTTATAATAACATTTACATCCATTCAAGTGACCCGTTCAAATCCATTGTTGATGATGCTGTTATTTCTTACAACAGATCTCATTGTCTTTAGATTGGGTAGTATCCATTGATTCAGGTTCCTATCAAGGCCCTAGGGATCATGGGGATATCTTTGGAATATGTAGAGATCACATAAGAAAATTTGCATTCTCAGAGATTGTGGATGGGGAAATCCATGGAAATATAAAGCAGCGGAAAAATTACTTGAACAGTTAGAACTTCCCATCAATAACCATCTCACAAGCCAAACTCTAATAAGGAAGCGGGAGCTTATCTGGGCTGATCATGAAAAAATAAAGAACCAGATTTGGCTGTTACTTGAGCTCCAGATAATCCCAGGTCTGTAGATTAGATCAAGAAGTTTGAAAATACTGCTGTATGGTTGCGAATGAGAGCCAGTTTGATGTCCATGAAGCCAACTGAGTGGTTTTGAGCCAGTCCCACTCTCTTAATGCAGGAGGAGGAGGAGGAGGAGGAGGAGGAAGAGGAAGAAGAAGAAGTAGTAGAAGAAGAAGAAATGGAGGAGGAGGAGAGGAGGAGGAAGAAGAAGAAATGGAGGAGGAAGAGGAAGAGGAAGGAGAAGGAGAAGAGAAGGAGGAGAAGAGGAGGAAGAGGAAGAAGAAGAAGTAGTAGAAGAAGAAGAAATGGAGGAGGAGGAGGAGAGAAAAGGAGGAGGAGGAAGAGGAAGAAGAAGTAGTAGAAGAAGAAGAAATGGAGGAGGAGGAGGAGAGGAGGAGGAGGAAGAGGAGGAAGAAGAAATGGAGGAAGAGGAAGAGGAAGAAGAAGAAGTAGTAGAAGAAGAAATGGAGGAGGAGGAGGAGGAGGAAGAAGAAGAAATGGAGGAGGAAGAGGAAGAGGAAGGAGAAGAGGAGAAGGAGGAGAAGAGGAGGAAGAGGAAGAATAAGAAGTAGTAGAAGAAGAAGAAATGGAGGAGGAGGAGGGGAGGAGGGGGAGGAGGAAGAGGAGGAAGAAGAAATGGAGGAAGAGGAAGGAGAAGAGGAGGAGGAGAGGAGAAGGAGAAGAGGAGGAAGAGGAAGAAGAAGAAGTAGAAATAGAAGAAGAAGAAGAAATTGAGGAGGAGGAGGACGAGGAGAAGAAGAAGAAGAAGAAACGGAGGAGGAGGAGGAGGAGAGGAGGAGGAGGAAGAAGAAGAAGAAGAAGAAATGGAGGAGGAGGAGGAGAGGAAAAGAGGAGGAGGAGGAAGAGGAAGAAGAAGAGGAGGAGGAGGAGGAGGAAAGGGCAAACAACTTCCAAAAATGCTTCTAAGAAAACTGCAGGGGCTTCTCCAGGCATTCCCCAGGAGTCAAGAGCGACTTGAAGCCACATACCAAGGAAGCCTAAGAGATCTAAGAAGGTGGATGGATTAACAGCCAGCTGGCACTCTCAATCACCAACCCAACGAGTTCTACCCCTTTCTCCTCCCTTTGCTCCAGTTGTCTTTCCTTGAAGGCGTTAAGAATCTTCTTCACTGAATTACTTGCTTCTGCAAACTTCCCTTTGTCCCTGAGACTTGATACCCGCATAAAGCTCCGCTGGTAGCTGGTGGGTCACAACAGATCCATCCAGATTTCACCAGGACAGTGTTGGAATCTCAAATCTGCTTACCTGATAGACCTTAGAAGCCCTCAGTTCTCTTATCATCAGCTTTCTAGAACAGGGGTCTCCAACCTTGGTCCCTTTAAGACTTGTGGACTTCAACTCCCAGAGACTCTGGGAGTTGAAGTCCACAAGTCTTAAAGGGACCAAGGTTGGAGACCCCTGTTCTAGAAGTCAGTACGAATTTAATCAGTAGAATAATAATCAAAAAAATGATATAAAAATAGACAGCAGCTGGCAAGCCAAGTGTTGGTCATTCCTTACCTATTAAGAGCTTGAAACCTTATGCTGTATCCTGGTTGCATTACGCTGATTGCAAAGCAAGGCAATTAGCTAGCAAAGGAAGATACAGCCAACTCCAGCAAGGCAGGAAAAAGCAATATTTTCCTCTGGTTTGGTTTTTTTTTCTCTCTTTTACTTGAGATTGGTAATGCAGGGCTTTGATCCTAGCACTGAAAATAAACTCAGGAAGTCCTATACAAGTAGTTCTTAACTTACAACCGTTTGTTTAGTGACTGTTCAGAGTGACGATGGCCCTGAAAAAAGTGACATGATCATTTTTCACACTTACGACCAGGGGTGAAATCTAAATTTCTTTCCTACCGGTTCTGTGGGTGTGTGGCTTGGTGGGCGTGGCTTGGTGGGGGGCATGTGACTGGGTGGGCGTGGCTATGTGACTGGGGGATCAAAAGACAGAAACTCACGAACAAGGTCCTACTGGAGCAGGATCAGACTAGATGACCTCCAGGTCCCTTCCAGCTCTGGATTATCCTCTGAAGCTGCGTTTAGTGCCAGGTTTGTAATCCTTCCTTCCTCTCCTTTTTCCTTCCTTCCTCCCTCCCTCCTTCCTTCCTTCCTTCCTTCCTTCCTTTCTTTCTTTCTTTCTTTCTTTGTTCCTTCCTTCCTTCCTTCCTTTCTTTCTTTCTTTCTTTCCTTCCTTCCTTCCTTCCTTCCTTCCTTCCTTCCTTTCTTTCTTTCTTTCATTCCTTCCTTCCTTCCTTCCTTCCTTTCTTTCTTTTTCTTTCTTTCTTTCATTCCTTCCTTCCTTCCTTCCTTCCTTTCTTTCTTTCTTTTGTTCCTTCCTTCCTTCCTTCCTTCCTTCCTTCCTTCCTTCCTTCCTTTCTTTCTTTCTTTCTTTTGTTCCTTCCTTCCTTCCTTCCTTTCTTCCTTCCTTCCTTCCTTCCTTTCTTTCTCTCTCTCTCTCTCTTTCTCAAACGAACCCTTCACCCCCCCCCCCATTTTTTGCCTAGTAGGCTTCAGCTTTTTTACCTTTTAAAAAATGCTTATAATTTTTTTTTAAAAGGCTCTGACTATCGCGTGGCTCAGCTGGGCATGTGGGGGGGGAGGGCAGGGATTTTTGCTACTGATTCTCCAAACTACCTGCCGCCATTGCTACTGGATCGTCCGATCCGGTCCGAACCGGGAGCATTTCAACCCTGCTTATGGCCACTGCAGCATCCCCATGGTCCCGTGATCAGAAATCAGACATCTGGCAACTGCTTCACATTTATGACGGTTGCAGGGTTTTGAGGTCAGGTGATCACTTCTTGCAACTTTCTGACAAGCAGAGTTCATGGGGACGTCAGAGTCACTTACCAACTGGGTTGCTAACCTAACAACCATAGTGATTCACTTAACAACTGTGGCAAGAAAGGTCGTAAAATGGGGCAAAACTCACTTAGGCACTCTCTCACTTTTTGGGTTCAATTGTGGCCATATGTCGAGGACTATCTGGATCAGAGGTGGGTTTCAGCAGGTTCTGAACAGTTCTGGAGAACCGGTAGCGGAAATTTTGAGTAGTTCGGAGAACCAGTAGTAAAAATTCTGACTGGCCCTGCCCCCATCTATTCTCTGCCTCCCGAGTCCCAGCTGATTGGGAGGAAATGGGGATTTTGCAGTAACCTTCCCCTGCCACGCCCACCAAGCCACGCCCACCAAGCCATGCCACACCCACCAAGCCACACCCACAGAACCGGTAGTAAAAAAAATTGAAACCCGCTGCTGATCTGAACGATATAGAATTTTATCTACATTTGCAATCTTCCTCTTTTATTTTGGAAGGCATTGCCTCTCCTTTCCGACAAAACGTCTTGCCATCTCAACAATCTCACCAAATTCTCCAAAAATATGGAAAATATCAAAATTTCCATACTTATAATTTTTGAGATTCCTGCCTGATGACATTTGACATTGTATTCCGGCGCTTTATCGACGTCAGAGTGATGGTTGTGTCAAAACACAGTCTCGGATTGTCACATAAATGGCACTGCTCTTTTTAACCAGTTTTGCTGCCAATCTGACTCCCTTTTTTGTGTGTGTGTGTCAGTCTCAGAACTCAACTTTGTTCCCTTTGCACAATGAGCTCAGCAAAAAATGAAGATACTTCCTTTTAAAAAGAAATGCGCTAAGTAAATTCTGTAATAGAAATTCTGCGTATGTTATATTCTGGAATTTCTTCAGTCCTTTTTTTTTTTTTTAAAAATATCAATCTTTTAAAAAATGATCAACTCTAAAAGAATGTAAACTCTGTGTATTGTTCCAGCAGCCAGTCTTGTCCAGTGGTGGGATTCAATTTTTTTTTTTTAATACCGGTTCTGTGTGTGTGGCTTAGTGGGCGTGGCGTGGCTTGATGGGCGTGGCAGGGGAAGGATACTGTAAAATCCCCATTCCCACCCCACTCCAGGAGAAGGATACTGCAAAATCTCCATTTCCTCCCGATCAGCTGGGAGACTGAGAGGAATGTGTTTAACACAAAATCATCTATTGCAATATCCTTCCTGTAAAAGACTACTTCAGCTTCAATCGCAATATTACAAGAGCAAAAAATAGATTCAAGCTTAATGTCAACCGCTTCAAACTTGATTGCAGAAAATATGACTTCTGTAACAGAGTTGTTAATGCTTGGAACTCATTACCTCCATAGTCTCTACTCAAAATCCCAAAATCTTCAACCAAAACCTGTCTACTATTGACCTCACCCCATTCCTAAGAGGACTATAAGGGGCGTGCATAAGAGCACAAAAGTGCCTACCGTTCCTGTCCTATTGTTCCCTTCATTATATCAAATTAATATAGCTGATGCATATTTTTTTTACTTACATACATATATATATATATATATATATATATATATATATATATATATATATATATATATATATATATATATATATATATATATATATATATATATATAGGTCTTTGGTTGTTCGGGTTTTCTCCCGTGTAAAATTGGAAATGTCTTGGCAACGTTTCGACGAAGTCTCATTCGTCATCTTCAGGCTTCAGCTTCGTGCTTCTGGGAGCAATTTACACGGGAGAAAACCCGAACAACCAAAGACCTACATACAAACACCCGTGAAAACCTCAGAAAACAAATATATATATATGCATTTATATCCCTCCCTTCTCCGAAGACTCAGGGCGGCTTACACTATGTCAAGCCATAGACTTCATCCATTTGTATATTATATACAAAGTCAACTTATTGCCCCCAACAATCTGGGTCCTCATTTTCTTCATGATATGTTGTTTTATTTATGACAATGTTTGTGTATGCTGTTGTGACAAAATGAAATTAAAAAAAAAAAGATGGGAGCAGGGCCAATCAGAGGTGGTATTTACCGGTTCTCAGAACTACTCAAAATTTCTGCTAACGGTTCTCCAGAATTGGTCAGAACCTGCTGAAACCCATCTCCGGTCTTGTCTCTGAGTATATTTAATTTTTAAGCAATACAGGTAGTCCTCTCTTTACAACAGTTTGTTTAGTGATCTTTCAAGGTTACAACAGCACAGCAAAAAGTGACTTATGACTGTTTCTCACGCTTATTTATTTATTTATTTATTTTATTTATTATTTAGATTTTTATACCGCCCTTCTCCCGAAGGACTCAGGGCGGTGTACAGCCAGATTAAAACAGTGCAATACACAAATTAAAACAACAGTTAAAATAACATATTATATAATTGGCCGAAAATTAAAACCGTCAAATTTGACCCAAAAATAAAATACCCCAGTTAAAATTATTAAAATTCAAAAAATTTAAAAAGTTAAAAAAGTTAAGCCAGTCCCGCTTGAATAAACAAGTGTGTTTTCAATTCACGGCGAAAGGTCCGAAGGTCAGGTAATTGACGCAAACCAGGGGGAAGTTCGTTCCAGAGGGTAGGTGCTCCAACAGAGAAGGCCCTTCCCCTGGGGGCCGCCAGCCGACATTGCTTGGCGGACGGCACCCTGAGAAGACCCTCTCTGTGTGAGCATACGGGTCGGTGGGAGGCATAGGGTAACAGCAGGCGGTCCCGTAAGTACCCAGGCCCTAAGCCATGGAGCACTTTAAAGGTGGTAACCAACACCTTGAAGCGCACCCAAAAGACCACAGGTAGCCAGTGCAGACTGTGCAGGAGCGGTGTTACACAGGAGCAACGTGTGGCTTATGACCATTGCAACATCCTCATGGGATCAAAGCTTGGCAAATGACTCCTATTTATGACGGTTGCAGTGTCCTGGAGTCATGTGGCCTTCTGACAAGCAAAGTCAATGGGGAAGTCAGATTCACTTAACAACCATGTCGCTAACCGAAGAGCTGCAGTGATTCACATGCAGGGTCATAAAATGGGGCAAAACTTACTTAACGATTGTCTCACTTAGCAATGGAAATTTGGGGCTCAGGTGTGTTTGTAATATTGAGGTCTACCTGTAGTAGGCATGATGGTGCAATCAAGGCTTCGTTTTTATAGGCATCATATGTGTGACATAAATAAAACAGGTGAATTTCTGGTTATTCTGCACCTTCTTTTCACCACTTTCAGTGTTGTGAACGTAACAGTTTCTCCCAAGAAAATCATTCTACGTGTGAAATTTTTAGCAAAAGTTGTCTTTGTTTTCTCTTCCCGTCACAAGGCTTCCCCCCAAAAAATGAATATTCTTACTCTTAGTCTACAGTCTAAGATCTCAGACTTAAATGTAATAAAATTATAAATAAGGGTTATGCATCAATAAGGTGTCAGTTGTGTGTAAAGCTGAAGTATTCCAACCATAATTAAATTTCAAATCTAATTATAATTCAAAGAGTCCCTTTAATTACATGGCAATGGTTAGCTTTCATGTGATGGCAGTTGCTACAGCATCTTTTTATATTTGTAATTTACTTTTAATTAAAAATGTAAATAAATCAAAATTGCCCACTTAATTCGAAGAAGAAGAAGAAGAAGAAGAAGAAGAAGAAGAAGAAGAAGAAGAAGAAGAAGAAGAAGAAGAAGAAGAAGAAGAAGAAGAAGAAGAAGAAGAAGAAGAAGAGGAGGAGGAGGAGGAGGAGGAGGAGGGGGAGGAGGGGGAGGAGGGGGAGGAGGAGGAGGAGGAAGGAGAAGGAGAAGGAGAAGAAGAAGAGGAGGAGGAGGAGGAAGGGAAGGGAGAGGGACAGAAGGAGGAGGAAGAAGAGGAGGAAGAGGAGGAGGAGAAGGAGGAGGAAGAGGAGGAGGAGGAAGAGGAGGAGGAGGAGGAGGAGGAGGAGGAGGAGGAGAAGGAGAAGGAGAAGGAGAAGAAGAAGAGGAGGAGGAGGAGGAAGGGAAGGGAGAGGACAGAGAAGGAGGAGGAAAAGAAGAGGAGGAGGAGGAGGAGGAAGAGGAGGAGGACGGACAGAGGAGGAGAAGGGGGAGAAGAAGAAGAGGAGGAGGAGGAGGAGGAGGAGGAGAGGAGGAGTTGGAGGAGACAAAGAAGAGGAGGAGGAGGAGGAGGAGGAAGGGGAATGGGAATGGGAGAGGGACAGAGAAGGAGAAGGAAAAGAAGAGGAGGAGGAGGAGGAGGAGAAGAAGAGGAGGAGGAGGAGGAGGAGGAGGAGGAGGAGGAGGAGGAGGAGGAGGAGGAGGAGGAGGAGGAGGGGGAGGAGGAAACAATTTTGTCACACACGTTAAAAGCCATCCAATATGAATGGCACATGGCCAATATTCTGAATTTCATTCCCCAGAATTCATACAATTGGTGAATTGAGCTATCTTTCATTGGCCTGACGAAAGCAATTCAGGATTTTTTTTAAAAAAATTGAGAATTTTTTTTTCCTGACACCAATGCAGGATGGAAGTACAATTTACCTGCAGTGCTCCTTCTGCTTCCGATTTCAGAAGCGAGCATTGATATTTTTGGAGCCAAAATAACACATACAATACGTGTTGCAGAAGCACCATGTGCTCAGAGAGACTGCAGGAATACAGACAGGGAAATGAAGAGCTGGGGAGAGTCCCACACACCTTCTCAATGACCTATGGCAAACTAGACCAATGAAAAATTAGCAGTGCTAATGGCAACACATTACTGAGAGAAGGAATTGCAGAGTGCCTGGCCAGCTGGAATCCAGAATTAAGTCACACAACTTCAGAGGTATGGAGGCTAAACCATACAATGGATGACTGAGGGAACTGGTTATGTCTAATCCAGGGTTTGGCAGCCTTAAACTATCAGAAAGCCATTTGGACCCGTTTCCCACAGAAAAGAAAACACCGGGAACCACAAAACTGACTAGGAGAGACATGATAGCAATGTTCCAATATTATCAGGGGCTGCCACAAAGAAGAGGGAGTCAAGCTATTCTCCAAAGCACCTGAGGGCAGGACAAGAAGCAATGGGTGGAAACTAATCAAGGAGAGAAGCAACTTAGAACTAAGGAGAAATTTCCTGACAGCTAGAACAATTAATCAGTGGAACAACTTGCCTGCAGAAGTTGTGAATGCTCCAACATTAGAAATTTTTAAGAAAGTGTTAAATAACTATTTGTCTGAAGTGGTGTAGGGTTTCCTGCCTGGGCAGGGTTAGACTAAAAGACCTCCAAGGTCTTTTCCAAATCTGTAGTAGTAGTAGTAGTAGTAGTAGTAGTAGTAGTAGTAATAGTAGTAGTAGTAGTTGTTGTTGTTATTATTGTTGTTGTTGAGACTCTAGAAAGAGTGCAGAGAAGAGCAACAAAGATGATTAGGGGACTGGAGACTAAAACATATGAAGAACGGTTGCAGGAACTGGATATGCCTAGTTTAATGAAAAGAAGGACCAGGGAAGACATGATAGCAGTATTTCAATATCTCAGGGGCTGCAACAAAGAAGAGGGAGTCGGGCTGTTCTCCAAAGCACCTGAGGGTAGAACAAGAAGCAATGGGTGGAAACTGATCAAGGAAAGAAGCAACTGAGAACTAAGGAAAAATTTCCTGACAGTTAGAACAATTAATCAGTGGAACAACTTGCCTGCAGAAGTTGTAAATGCTCCAACACTGGAAATTTTTAAGAAAATGTTGGATAGCCATTTGTCTGAAATGGTGTAGGGTTTCCTGCCTGGGCAGGGGGTTGGACTAGAAGACCTCCAAGGTCCCTTCCAACTCTGTTGTTGCTGTTGTTGTTGTTGTTGTTGTTGTTATTATCTCTTCCCATTCCTGACTATTTCCTGAGCGGCCACAAAACTAGCATATATAGTTGAATTAAAGATTCTGTTTCCTTCTGAAATTTTTCTTTTCTTGGATTTATCCATGGTTGGCCTACTGGGGGTCGAAAAGCTTAATAAATTGTGCATCGGTGGGTGTTGCAATTTGGCAGTTGTGAAGCATATTTTGAGCGACAGGGAGCCACAGCAGAGGGATGAAAGAGCCACATGTGGCTCCAGAGCCGTGGGTTGCTGACCCCTGGTCTAGTCTAACAAAGAGAAAGACTAGGGGAGACATGACAGCAGTGTTTCAATATCTAAGGCAGTGGTTCTCAACCTTTATAGTGCTGCGACCCCTTTAATACAATTCCCCACGATGTGGCGACCCCAACCGTAAAATTATTTTCGTTTTGAATTTATCGCGCCTGAAGCCGTATTGGCTAGCGATCTGAACTGCTAGCGATTGCCTTGAGGATGGAGGCATTAAAGCGGAGACTCCTCCCCTATTAAGTTCATCACACCTGAAGCCAGATTAGGCTAGCGATTGGGAGTGATTGCAGCTGGCTTGAGAGGGAGACATCAGAGCAAAGATTTCTCTCTCTTTTAATTCATCGCGCCTGAAGCTGAATTCGGCTAGCGATTTGAAGAGCCTGCAGCTGGCTTGTGGAGTCAACCATTGGAGCGCAATTCTTCAACTCCAAGTATACTTCCCATATTTCCGATGGTCTTAGGCGACCCCTGGCAAATTGTCATTCGACCCCCAACGGGGTTCCGACCCACAGGTTGAGAATTGCTGATTGAAGGGGTTGCCACAAAAAAGAAGAGGGTCAACCTATTCTCAAAAGGACCTGAGGGCAGGACAAGAAGCAATGGATGGAAACTAATCAAGGAGAGAACCAACCTAGAAATAAGGAGAAATTTCCTGAAAGTGAGAAAAATTAATCAGTGGAACGGCTTGCCTCCAGAATTTGTGGATGCTCCATCACTGGAGACTTTCAAGAAAAGACTGGGCAGTCAATTATTTGAAATGGTATAGGGTCTTCTGCTTGAACAGGGAATAGAAGACCTCAAAGGTCCCTTCCAACTCTATCATTCTATAATCTATGCTTCTCCCTTTCTCATGGTAGGCTCCATCTGTAAGAACTGCTCACATTGTTGGAATGTTGATGAGATGGTCCCAAAAAAACCTTTAAAACTAATCATTTTAACCATTACTATATTTCAAATAATCAAATCGTCAATCATTTGCACCTCTTCCATGGCACTGGGTGATCTCCTGCCCAGTGAGGTGACTTCCCATCTACTGCCCAAACAAGGGTTTGGTCTTGAATCATCATCATCTCCCTTTAAAACCCCCATAATCCCTTGCGGGGTGGAATCTGGGCAACTGAATGGAGCCAGCAGAGTGTTTTAATGGCCGGATGCCTTTCCTGTTGCCAATGTGGAGTTTTGTTCGGCAGATATATTCTCATTGTGCCCAGAGAGAGAAATATCTACCTCTCTCTAGGATCGAATTCACAGCCTCCTGATAGTGAGGTGAGAGTGCCACCTCTAGGCCACCACTCCAGGGTTTGATGTTGAATGCTGTTCTGTCCCCCTCGCCTCAGTCCGAGTGATGACTTAATTAGCCGGCAACTATCAGCTTCTGGCAGCAAACTAGCGAGCGTCTGCCAAGTGACTCTGTTATCTCTCTTGATGCCGATGAGTCAACCAGGAACAAACAGTACTTCAGCTCTAGTTAAGCAGTTGATTTGCTTGCCACGAAGGGGTATAGCAGCCCTTGCTGCTTTTATATCCTATGGGGTGTGGCTCCATGACTCAGCACTTCCTTGGCCTGCCCCACCCTTGCTTCTGTTGTTCCCGCCTCTCCTGCCTACGAAACCTAGGGTCCAGCCAGGCCTGATTGCCATCAGCTGGGTCTGGAGGCGTGGCCTGGGGGGAAAGAATCAGGGGATGGAGGTCTCGTTATCTCCTCCACCTGGCTTGCCTCTGGCTCCTGGACTTGAGCCAGGGAAGCCGGTGCTCCCGAGGTCAGTCCTGCTGGCCCTTCCCGCTCACTTTCCAAGTCTCTTTCTGGCAGGGGGCCCGGCTCGGGGGGCGCAGACACAACAAATGCACACTGAAAAAACTTCACTATATAAAAAATAAGAGGGGAAAAAACACCACTGATTTTCAATTCAGCACAACTAGAACAATGCTGAATTTTTTGGGGATAAGGCCATTTTTTTTTTCATATGGAAGACAAAAACAAAGACTATTTTTTTTTTTTGCCTTTTTCCCACCCACCCTCATTTCTCCCAGTCAATGACATCCTGTATCCTGTCATGGCTGTTTTCTTGTTCTAAAGCCAGTGAGAAGAATGGCTCCAATTTTAATTCTTCCTCCCCTCCCAAACACAATGCCTTGTTTGCTATCCTTATTACCCACATCCCTTTTGTGGGACATTCCTTGGATCGATTCACATGTTACCATAGCGTAGTTTTTCCTAACTTGCCTCCAGCTGCTTTTGTGACACCCGGTTCTCCGGAAGAAAGCTGGCATTCTTCAGAAAATCTCCTCAGCATCATCACCAAGGAAGCCCCGTTGTAACAGGGACTCAGGGGCCTCATTGTCTGCGGTCAATATTTAGGCCCAATTCTCTTGCATCTGCAACGAAGATGGAAATATCTTTTATAGCCTTGAATACATTCTATTCTGTCACCAAGTTCTTTTAGGTTTTCCCATTCTCTCCCTCCAAATTTCCTGATAAGATACGTTTTAGAGCATTGTTTCTCTGCATTGGCCATTTTAAGGCATGTGGACTTCAATCCCCAGAATTCCCCAGCCAGTTAATTGGGGAATTCTGGGAATTGAAGTCCATATATCTTAAATTTGCTAAAGTTGAGACACACTGATTTAGAGCTTAGTATTCAGTAGATTTGCTTTCCAATTCTGTGCCATCTTCTCACAATCTCTTTCTCCCTCTCCCTTTCTCTCTCCCTCTCTCCCTCCCTCCCTTTTCTGTGTTGCACTACTTCCATGTCCCTAACAACAAATGCGAAGGTGTAGAGTATACTGAAAAGGGACACAACGGCTAAGATGCTGCGGTTGTCGATCGAAAGGTCAGCAGTTCAGCAGTTCGAATCCCTAGTGCCACATAATGGGGTGAGCTCCTGTTACTTGTCCCAGCTTCTGCCAACCTAACAGTTCGAAAGCCCGTAAAAAATGCAAGTAGAAAAATAGGGACCACCTTTGGTGGGAAGGGAACACTGTTCTGTGCGTCTTTGGCATTGAGTCATGCCGGCCACATGACCACGGAGACGTCTTCGGACAGCACTGACTCTTCGGCTTTTAAACAGAGATGAGCACCGCCCCCTAGAGTCGGGAACGACTAGCACATATGTGTGAGGGGAGCCTTTACCTTTATAGTACACTGACGGCGGGTGGACCAAGGCAGCCATAAAATGGATCCCACTTGATAAAAAGCATCCACGAAAGAGACCTAAAACAAGATGGATTGATGATATCAGCAAGTATTGTGGACCCAATTGGCAATAGAAAGCTTAGGACCGTGTTGGTTAGAAACATGCAGAAGAGGCCTTCATCCTGCAGTGGATAGACCATGGCTAAAATGATGTTGATAGTATAGCTCTCTCTTCCACCCTCTCGCCCTCTCTCTACATTCTCCCTTCTCTCTCTCTCTCTCTCAACACACACACACACACACACACACAGAGAGAGAGAGAGAGAGAGAGAGAGAGAGAGCAGTGGTGGCTTTTTTTTTTAATTTGAATTTATATCCCGCCCTTCTCCGAAAACTCAGGGCGGTTTACACTGTGTCAAGCAATAGTCTTCATCCATTTGTATATTATATACAAAGTCAACTTTTATTGCCCCCAACAATCTGGGTCCTCATTTTACCTACCTTATAAAGGATGGAAGGCTGAGTCAACCTTGGGCCTGGTGGGACTTGAACCTGCAGTAATTGCAAGCAGCTGTGTTAATAACAGACTGTCTTAGTCCGTTGAGCCACCAGAGGCCCTGGGGTTTCCCCCAGTTCAGACCGGTTCCATAGAACCGGTAGTAAAACCAGCAGGAGGCTCCGCCCACCCACCCCCAACGTCATCAGGAAGCTCCTGCGCGTGTGCGCGGCCCCGTTGCAAACCGGTAGTAAAGATAAGTAGAACCCACCCCTGACACAGACACACAGAGTCACAGAAATACAGAAATATGCAGTCAGCCAACCAACCCCACAGTCAACCAACTAATTTGTGGTGGCTCAGGCTGTAAGATAACACAGCTGCCTGCAATTACTGCAGGCTCGAGTCCCACCAGGCCCAAGGTTGACTCAGCCTTCCATCCTTTATAAGGTAGGTAAAATGAGGACCCAGATTGTTGGGGGGGCAATAAGTTGACTTTGTAAATATACAAATAGAATAAGACTAATGCCTTATACATTGTAAGCCGCCCTGAGTCTTCGCAGAAGGGCGGGATATAAATGTAAAAAAAAAAAATTGTAAATGCACTGTGAGAAATATATAGTATCTAATAAATTCCACTGTATATCATCATTGCTATGTATTCGTAGGAAATTAAAATCCTGCATTATAATTAGCTGAAATAGATGGTAATACCTAGCCAACCTAGGTAAGAAGCTAAGCAAGATTAGTTTCAGAAAGCTCAAACTGCCCAAGGAGCTGCTGATCCAGTTCTACAGAGGAATTATTGAGTCTATCATCTGCACCTCTATAACTGTCTGGTTTGGTTCTGCAACCCAACAAGAAAAACACAGACTTCAGAGGATAATTAGAACTGCAGAAAAAATAATTGCTACCAACCTGCCTTCCATTGAGGACCTGGATACTGCACCAGTCAAAAAGAGGGCTTTATTTACAGACCCCTCACATTCTGGACATAAACTGTTTCAACTCCTACCCTCCAAATGAGGAGCACTGCACACCAGAAGAACTAGACACAAGAACAGTTTTTTTTCCTTGAACGCCATCACTCTGCTAAAAAAATAATTCCCTCAACACTGTCAAACTATTTATTAAATCTGCACTACTATTAATCTTCTCATCAGTCCCATCACCCATCTCCTCCCACTTATGACTGTAACTCTGTTGCTTGTATCCTTACGATTTATACTGTAATTGATTGTTTCCTGATTGCTTAATTGTAGCCTATAACTATCATTAAGTGTTGTATTATTAAATGTTAAATTTGTACCCTATGACTATCATTAAGTGTTGTACCTTGATGAAGGTATCTTTTCTTTTATGTACACTGAGAGCATATGCACCAAGACAAATTCCTTGTGTGTCCAATCACACTTGGCCAATAATAAATTCTATTCTAAAATTCTATTCTAAAAGATAGTATTTTGATGGGAGACTGTCAGTAAACCGAGGACTTCAAAACTTCTCAGAAGTGGAGACTGGGGAATAAAATAGTTGGATGTATATCTATACAAATCACCAAGAGGTGAGCTAATTCCAATGATACCTTGACTTCATGTCCAGGTTTTTATTTATTTATTTATTTGTCACAACATTATATACAGGAACATATATTGAAAGGAAACAATATGACAGGAACGGTAGGCACTTTTGTGCACTTATGCATGCCCCTTATAGTCCTCTTAGGAATGGGGTGAGGTCAATGGTAGACAGTTTTTGGTTAAAGCTTTTAGGAGTTGGAGAGGAGACCACAGAGTCAGGTAGTGTATTCCAAGCATTAATAACTCTGTTACTGAAGTCGTATTTTCGGCAATCAAGATTGAAGCGGTTGACATTAAGTTTGAATCTGTTGTTTGCTTTTGTATTATTGCTATTGAAGCTGAAGAAGTTTTTAACAGGAAGGACATTGCAATAGATGATTCTCTGTGTTAAACACAGGTCTTGTCGGAGTCGGCGGAGTTCTAAATTCTCTAATCCCAGGATTTTAAGTCTGGTGGAATATGGTATTTTGTTGTTTACAGAGGAGCGGAGAACTCTTCTTGTAAAATATTTCTGGACACGTTCAATTGTATTGATGTCAGAGATGTGGTATGGGTTCCAGACAGATGAGCTGTATTCAAGAATGGGTCTGGCAAATGTTTTGAATGCTCTGGTTAGTAGTGTAGAGTTTTCGGAAAAGAAGCTACGCAGAATTAGGTTTACAACTCTTAAAACCTTTTTTGCTATGTAGTTGCAGTGTGCTTTGGCACTTATATCATTTGATATGAAAACTCCAAGGTCCTTGACAGGGTGGGGGTCATCTGTAAAATAATGTCCATTAAGCTTGTACTTAGTGTTTGGGTTCTTTTTTCCAATATGTAAGACTGATGTTTTGCACTCAGAAAATGTCTTCCCTTCAATCCTGTTGGAATCCCAAGAAAACTTCAGTCAGAATAAACAACGGGAGAGGGGGAATACATTGTGCGACCTGAGGAGTGGCAAGTTCATACATTAGCCATACTTACAAACTAAAATAAATAGTTTATTTCTTTTTGGAAGGAGGGAGAAAATGGTGCATAAATGCATGGGGAGTCACATATAGTAAATATTATGAAGGGTAAAGAAGTAAGATTAACATTATCAGGAGATAGGAAGCAATCTAGAAAAAATCTGAATTGGAAGGGAAGAAAGGCTACAAAAAATGTGGGGGGAGAGAAGAGCACTGAGAAAATTATAGCTCTGGTTCTAGAGATTTACCAAGCTTACAGGGAAAATAGCTGTTCTCTCAGAAAGGACTTGGTGAGAACACGAGGAAATGGGGCCAGACCTACTGCTAGATAAAGCGAATGAATAGCAGGAGATGAATAGCACAATGCCATGTGTGTTGCATCCTCTCTGTTGCTAGCCCATTGCTCTGTGTCTATGGGCGCAGAGGAGAACACAATTGGGTCACTGTTGCTGAGCAAAGATTAAACAATTGGCCTGGCACTGTTACTTTGAAGGAGAGGAGGCTGTATCTATAGATAGATGGGAGGTGGGATGAAAAGAAGAAGATGGAGGAGGGGGAGGAGGATGGATGGAGGGGTATAGATTAGGGATTAGGGTTACAGTTGGGGTTAGGGTTGGGTTAGGGCTAGGGCTAGGGCTAGGGCTAGGGCTAGGGCTAGGGTTAGGGTTAGGGCTAGGGCTAGGGCTAGGGCTAGGGTTAGGGTTAGGGCTAGGGTTAGGGCTAGGGTTAGGGCTAGGGCTAGGGCTAGGGTTAGGGTTAGGGTTAGGGTTAGGGTTAGGGTTAGGGTTAGGGCTAGGGCTAGGGCTAGGGCTAGGGCTAGGGCTAGGGTTAGGCATAGGGCTAGGGCTAGGGCTAGGGTTAGGGTTAGGGTTAGGGTTAGGGTTAGGGTTAGGGTTAGGGTTAGGGTTAGGGTTAGGGTTAGGGTTAGGGTTAGGGTTAGGGCTAGGGCTAGGGCTAGGGCTAGGGCTAGGGCTAGGGCTAGAGCTAGAGCTAGAGCTAGAGCTAGAGCTAGAGCTAGAGCTAGAGTTAGAGTTAAAGTTAGAGAGGAAGAGGAAGAAGGAAAAAGGAAGGAAAGAAAAAAGGAAGGAAGGGAGAGAAAGAAAGAAAAAAAGAAAGGAAGGAAGGAAGGAAGGAAGGAAGGAAGGAAGGAAGGAAGGAAGGAAGGAAGGAAGGAAGGAAGGAAGGAAGGAAGAGTCAGGTCCACACAGAAACGTTCAACATTTTGATTAGAGTTCAATATGGTGTTTGGATTTAGTTCATTTGTGGTTATATAGGAATTCTAGGCTGACTCCCTTTTCGCTCTGCCCCCAGCTTCTGCCCATCCTTCTCCTACAGATAGATAGATAGGTAGATATAGATAATAATATTCTACTGGGAAAAAAATGCAGGATCTTTTTATTATATTGAATGCTTTGAAATGTTGATTGTTGATTATGCGCCATCAAGTTGTTGATTTTTAGTCATCATATAGATAGATTTTCTCCATAACAAAGTGTCCCTAACCTGGTCCTTCAACTCTTCCCACAGCACCCCCATTACAGGGGTTGAAATGCTACCAGTTTAGACCGGTTCGGCCGAACCGGTAGCAATGATGGCAGGTGGTTTGGAGAACCAGTAGCAACGGCAGCACGAGGCTCTGCCCACCCACCTGGTTGCCGTTACTTCCTGGTTTTAACCAGGAAGTAACCTGTTTTTTTACCCTCTGCGTGTGCACAGAAGGGTTTGTACATGCACAGACAGTCCGCGTGCACATGTGGAGCGAGCGCCTGCACGCAGCGTGTGCGCTTCTGAACCGGTAGGGAAGATTAGTAGATTTCACCCTTGCCCCATTACCAATGTAGCTTAAAACTAAAACCATTACCCATGTAGCTACAACTAAAAGCAACTTAAAACTTAAAGGGCCTCTGGTGGCTCAGCAGACTAAGTCTGTCTGTTATTAACAGCAGCTGCTTGCAATTACTGCAAGTTCAAGTCCCACCAGGCCCAAGGTTGACTCAGCCTTCCATCCTTTATAAGGTAGGTAAAATGAGGACCCAGATTGTTGGGGGCAATAAGTTGACTTTGTATATAAATATACAAATAGGATGAAGACTATTGCTAACATGGTGTAAGCCGCCCTGAGTCTTCGGAGAAGGGCGGGATATAAATGCGAATTAAAAAAAAAAAAAACTAAGGAGAAATTTCCTGACAGTTAGAACAATTAATCAGTAGAACAACTTGCCTCCAGAAATTTTGAATGCTCCAACACTGGGAGTTTTTAGAGAAGAGGTCGGATAACAATTTGTCTGAAGTGGTGTAGGGTTTGCTGCCTATGCAGGGGGTTGGACTAGAAGACCTCCAAGGTCCCTTCCAACTCTGTTACTGTATTCTAATGTTTTCTACCCTGAGCTAAGAGGGGCAGTCAGTAAATTTTATAAATAAATAAACAGCTAGATAAATAAATAAATATTTTTCATGGATTTATTTAACCCTTCCAACCCTTCCACTAATTATTCCGGGTAGCTAACCGTATTGATAACCCTAACAAGAGCTGTGACAATAAATTCATTACAAACCCAGTGAAAACCACAATGAAGACCCTACACAAAACCCCATGCAAGGGATCCACTTACAGATAAAAGGCCTGCCCAAATGAAAAAATAGCAGGTTAAAAAAAACAACCTACCATTACAAAGGACCCCAGTTTTAACAGTCAAAAGAATTTCATAGTCCAGGATTTCTCAACATCAGCCATTTTTAAAAAAGATGTATGGACTTCAACTCCCAGAATTCCCCAGCCAGCATGAGCTGTCTGGGGAATTCTGGAAGTTGAAGTCCACACGTCTTTTTAAAAAAATTGCTGAGCTTGAAGAAGATGGTCATAGTCCAATGGCACAGAATGAAAGAAACCTTTCTGGCAAAATAGCCAAGTATCCAAGATAAACGTCTCATTAATAAAATGCCACTGGTACATTTGTAGGGCTGGATTGTATCTTGATGGCCAATTCCCTCGGGGGGGAAATTCTGAACGCAGCCATGGTTGGAACGGCCTGAGATTTCTCTGCGAAGCCCGCTGAGCTAAAAAGAACTAAAAGAATGGGCACTTTAGCTTTTCATTTACCGAGGCAGACAATCTTGAAAAGATCTATTGCCAGTGAAACTGCTGGAGTGATGCATTAGTTCATGCCCTTTCCAGAACCATGGGACCCATCAATTAGCCGGGCCACCGTTAGCAGATAACACCTCTCCTTTGGGTTGGAAAAAGCTCTCCAAGTTATGATTGCCTGCCTCCTCGTTCTATCACCCCACTGACTGGAGAGATCTATCTTCTAATCCAAGACTTTTTTTAAAAAAAAAAAAAAGCCCCCACCCCCCGAAGAGTACCCAAACTGTTGTGACCCAGGTTCCTGGACCCAGACTCCTGGACTCGGATGATTCAGAAAGTGAGGGAGAAGACCTGGCAAGCCCTGCTTCTCTTGGGCCCTCTCCCTCCCTGGCACCCACTCAAAGGGAGGAGGAGGGGCTGGCAAGGCCTGATTCTCTGGAGCCTTCTTCTGATTTGGCAACGCCCCAAGAACAGTTTTGGAGTGATGCAAGACTGCGCAGACGTGACCGGCGCGCGCAGCAGAAGCAGCGTTGGAATAAAGCCAAGGAATGATTGTCATGCAGTGACATCTGCAGAGACTATAAATAGGAGGTGGGACTTCCTGGTTTTTTGTCTTGGACAAAGCAATGAATTTGCGCGGGCAAACTGTATCAATGGAGGGAAGAATATATTCGTGAGTAATTCTGGCCTTATCTATAATTTCCTCGTTATCTCCAGAAACTTGGCAGGCCCGTGGGTAGACGTGGCCAGGACATTTATCTATGTGAATAAATTAGAAAAGAAGGCCTTTGACTGACTCTTTGCTGGGAGTATTGGGGGGAGGGAAACACAACAAAAACTCAGAATTCAGGGTAAGAAGCTATAATAGCAGTAGGCATAAAATAGGCAGAGCCTAAACACTGGAACTCTTACAGGGTGGTCTAGTTCACTTGAGGAAAGACAAAGACAGGCTTTCCTTGTCAGAAGCCAGGGGGCAGGATCAGGGGTGAAATGCTACAGGTTTGCAGCGGTGTAGGCAATGATAGCGGCAACAGCACGTGGTTCAGCGAATCAGTAGTGGTGGCAGCCCGTGGTCCAGCGAGCTGGTAGCGGCAGCAGCGTGTGGTTTGGCAACCTGGTAGCGGGCGGCAGTGCATGGTTTGGCGAACCAGTAGCGGCGGCAGCACGTGGTTCAACGAACTGGTAGCGAAGTTCTGCCCACCCACCCAGATGTCGTTACTTCCTGGTTTTAACCAGGAAGTAACCTGTTTCTGACCCTCTGCACATGCGCAGAAGGCTTTGCGCATGCGCAGGGGGTCCTAAATTGCATGTGATGTGAGTGCGCGGGTGTAGAGCATGCACTTCCGAACCGGTAGGGAAAGTAAGTAGATTTCACCCCTGGGCAGGATGGCTCAGCAGTTAAAGACGCTGAGCTTGTCAGCTGACAACCTGCGTTTGAGGCCCAAGTTCTGCGCAATGGGTGAGCTCCCGTTACTTGCTGCAGCTCTTGCCCACCTAGCAGTTCGAAAGCATGCAAATAGAATAGAACAGAATTCTTTATTGGCCAAGTGTGATTGGACACACGGGAAATTTGTCTCCAGTGCATAAAGTCTCAGTGTACATACAAGCAACAAGTGGTAAATCATGACCATAACCACCATAAAAATACATTCATTGTGAATCGTAAGATGCAACACTTAGTGATAGTCATAGAATACTAAATAAGCAATCAAAATAAATCATACTAGAACAGCGGTCACCAACTGGTGGTCCATGGACCACCAGTGGTCTGTGAGAAAATTTTAGTGGCCCTCAGAAAAATTATTTGCATTTTTTATATTGCACTAAATCAGGGATCCTCAAACTATGGCCCCTGGGGAAGATAAGTGCAATGAATGTTTGTGTTGTTGCAGAGAGTCTCCCCTTCGGGGTCTTTTTGTGCAGATTGGAGGGGGGCTTTGGCCGAAGGCTGGAGGGAAGTGCCGCTGGTAGCGAAGAGCCGGAGGGCCTTGTTCCAGTGGGACTGCATCATGGCCTGGAACTGGCGGACCATCTCAGCCCGCTGAACCTCCAGGCGCCAGTACTTGGCCTTTCACTCCCACAGGTCTTCCCTCAGCTTGGAAAGCCTATGCTCCTAGTCCTCAGTGAGGTGCTTCTGCTGAGCCTCCTTCTCAGTCAGATCCAATTTGAAATGAGCTGTTTTGCCAACTCTTTCTCGTGGTGGCTGCTTAGCACTAGCAACTGCTTCCTGTCGGGGCCCTAAGGAGCCCAGGCGGGCAGGTGAGGAGGAGCAAGTAGAGGCTGGCAAGGCGCCCCTCGATGTGAGTGACATTGAGTTGGCCACGCCCACCCAGCTGGTCATTAGGCAGATCATATTAATGGTCCACGGGATTTAAAATTATGAATTTAGTGGTCCCTGAGGGTTTTTCCTCCATTTATTGAATATACTGTATTTCACAGAATTCCCATCACATTTTTAATTATGAACAATGTATTTCAATTTATTCCATTTTTACCTTAAAACCTTTTAGCTTAATTAATCTTCTACCTCTTATTTTCTTTAGTTCCTAATTTCAAGTAACTCTGAGGATACAAACAGAGGTGGGTGTGACATAATTTTACCACCGGTTTGCCACGCACCAAAAATGTGAGCGCGCATGGCTTTCCCTGCATGTACTATGCTCACGCGTGCGGCCTTCTGCGCATGCCCTTTGCTCGCGCGCGTGGCTTGCACACATGCACGCCGTTTAGAAAATGTGGCTAAATAGGACAGCATAACACCGAGGTGGGCGGGTGGGCAGGCCCACCTGCAGGTCGCTGCTACTGGTTCGCCCGAATGAGTCTGAACCGGCTGAATCCCACCCCTGGATACAAATAAACCCCCAAGCGGCCTCAACAACTCTAGAGAGCTAATAACCGATCCTCAGAGTGCTAACGACCAGGTGACTGCAAAGAATATACATCCTTCCACTCCCCAGCTGTCAGTTAGAACTGAAGAAGCTTCTTAGGTGAGAAGTGAAACGTTTTCAAAGGGGAAAAAACAAGAAACTCCAGTTGCCTTCTGGGGAAAAAAAACATTTTTTGGACAACCATGAATATGGATGATTGAGAATCTCCACAGACATACCTCCAGTCCTCTGGGAAATTCAAAACTAGAGCATTGACAGTGTGGTTTCTGATAGTAAAACAGCGTGGTGAGTCTGTCATTTGCACCTCTATAACTGTCTGGTTCGGTTCTGCAACCCAACAAGAAAAACACAGACTTCAGAGGATGATTAGAACTGCAGAAAAAATAATTGCTACCAACTTGCCTTCCATTGAGGACCTGTATACTGCACGAATCAAGAAGAGGGCCGTGAAAATATTTACAGACCTCTCGCATCCTGGACATAAACTGTTTCAACTCCTACCCTCAAAACGACGCTATAGAGCACTGCACACCAGAACAACTAGACACAAAAACAGTTTTTTTCCCGAAGGCCATCACTCTGCTAAACAAATAATTCCATCAACGCTGTCAAACGATTTACTGAATCTGCACTACTGTTAATCTTCTCATAGTTCCCATCACCAATTTCTTTCCATTTATGACTGTACGACTATAACTTGTTGCTGGCAATCCTTATGATTTATATTGATATATTGACCATCATTCGTGTTGTAAATGTTGTACCTTGATGAAGGTATCTTTTCTTTTATGTACACTGAGAGCAGATGCACCAAGACAAATTCCTTGTGTGTCCAATCACACTTGGCCAATAAAAATTCTATTCTATTCTATTCTATGACATTTCTTAGGGACTTTGATTCTTTCACCATCCTTAAATGCATATATTAATTAATTACTTAATCAAAATACTTAAGGTAACTTGTAGGCTGTGATCCAATGCACTTCCCCTTGAAAAAAAAACACCACAAGGGACTAACTTCAGAGTAATCATACACATAGGAGTACGCAGTATTTTTTTTTTTTTAATTATTCATTCCTGTTAATTTGATTAACTGGGTATGTTATATGAGATTTCTATTAAGCAAGATGACATATTTACGCCGGCAATTATCAACTTACAGTGCGATGAGCAATCAAACACTTGTGTTCGGGAGTTGATTGACATGCGCTAATTTCATTACACACCTGCAGACACATTAACCTAGTCAGTTAGAGACAATGGGGAGAGTGACTCACCGCAATGTTTAGCAAGGCTGCAGGTATGTTCACTGATTTGCTTACTGGATCCTGAGATCATCTATTTCCAATCTAAAAAGCTGTTTCTTTTTTTTGTCCTCCAGTGGATGCACAATGACTGCTATACCCTTCTATCGGGTTTTCTCTTCATCTGCTCAACAGTAAGCATGCTTTTTTTTATTTTCATTTGTCACAACAGTATACACAAACATTGTCATAAGTAAATAAAACATATCATGAAGAAAATATATATATATATAAGTAAAGAATATGCATTAGCTATATTAATTAGATATAATAAAGGGAACAATAGGACAGGAATGGTAGGCACTTTTGTGCTCCTATGCACGCCCCTTATAGTCCTCTTAGGAATGGGGTGAGGTCAATAGTAGACAGTTTTTGGTTGAAGATTTTGGGATTTTGAGTTGAGACTATAGAGTCAGGTAGTGAGTTCCAAGCATTAACAACTCTGTTGCAGAAGTCATATTTTCTGCAATCAAGTTTGAAGCGGTTGACATTAAGCTTGAATCTATTTTTTGCTCTTGTAATATTGCGATTGAAGCTGAAGTAGTCATTTACAGGAAGGATATTGCAATAGATGATTTTGTGTGGTCATGTCGAAGTCGACGGAGTTGTAAGTTTTCTAATCCCAGGATTTCAAGCCTGGTGGGATAAGGTATTTTGTTGTTTTCGGAGGAGCGAAGAACTCTTCTAGTAAAATATTTCTGGACGCGTTCGGTTGTATTAATGTCAGAGATGTGGTATGGGTTCCAGACGGATGAGCCGGGTTACTTACGGGACCGTCTGCTGCTACCGAATACCTCTCACCGACCCGTGCGCTCTCACAGAGAGGGACTCCTCAGGGTGCCGTCGGCCAGGCAGTCCGGCTGGCGACACCCAGGGGAAGGGCCTTCTCTGTGGGGGCCCCCACCCTCTGGAACGAACTTCTCCCAGGACTCCGCCAACTTCCTGACCTTCGAACCTTTCGCCGCGAGCTTAAGACACATCTATTTATCTGCGCAGGACTGGACTAGATTTTTAAATTTGAATTGGTTTTAATGGGGATTTTATTATGTGTATTGTTATTTTTAATTATTCGGCCATCTGTAATAAGTTTTTTAATGGATGTTTTATTTTGTATTTATATGTATATTTTTATCTGGCTGTGAACCGCCCTGAGTCCCTAGGGAGATAGGGCGGTATAAAAATATGAAAAATAAATAAATAAATAATATTCAAGAATAGGTCTGGCAAATGTTTTGTATGCTCTAGTTAGTAGTGTAGAGTTTTTGGAAAAGAAGCTGCGTAAAATTAGGTTTACTACTTTTAGAGCCTTTTTTGCTATGTAGTTGCAGTGGGCTTTGGCATTTAGGTCATTTGATATGAGAACTCCAAGATCTTTGACAGGGTGAGGGTCTAATATCCTTCAGCTCTAGCTTTACTCTAGAGCTGAAGGATATTAAAGAATTCCTCAATGGATCCTGACCAAAGCAAATGTGGGAGGTTTACACCCTGTAGATCCATGCTGGATGAACATTAGTAAGAAGTAAGAGAATAACAGAGGTGGAAAGGACCCTGTAGGTCTTCTAGTCTAATCCTCTGCTCAAGCAGGAGACACTATACCAAGGTTCCCAACCTTTCGGAGCTCAGAGACCACTAAATTTATAATTTTAAATCCTGCAGACCACTAATATGATCTGCCTAATGACTGGCTGGGTGAGTGTGGCTATGGTCATGTGAATGGGTGGGCGTGGCCAACTCGATGTCACTCACATCATGCCAACCTATTTTCAAAGCACCAAAAATTTCAGACAAATGGTTGTCCAGTCTCTTTTTTGAAAACCTCCAGTGGTGGAGCGCCCACAACTTCTAAAGGCAAGCCCTTCCATTGGTTGATTGCCCTCACTGTTAGGGAAATTTCTCCTTTGTTCTAGGTTGCTTCTCTCCTTGGTTAGCTTCCATCCATTGCTTCTTGTCCTGCCTTCAAGCGCTTTGGAAATTCATTTGACTCCCTCCTCTTTGTAGGAGCCCATCAAATATTGGAACACTGCTAACATGTCTCCCCTAGTCCTTCTTTTCATTAAACTAGACATACAGTAGTGGGCAAAATTTTGGAAACCTTTTGGGGAAAGTGTATTTTCTAAAACTAGCTAATAACACCACTTTTTTTTTTGTAGTAGTAGTACCATAAAATTATATATCAGTGGAAAGATAATTTAATCAAGAATGTAATACAATATCTTTTATGAAGGATTTCCTATTAGAATAGCAGTTACAGTATAAAGAAGAAAAGTGAAACACATAGATAAAATGAGATATACAAAAATTACCACCATAGAAAAAAATGAGATATACAAAAATGATCACCATGTCAGTTAATAGTTGGATAAATTTTAGCATGAATTATGGCCTCACAACATCTTCCCATGGAGTCAACCAAGCCTTTTAGTTCTGCAGCTGTTATAATGTGAAACCAAGATTGAATGATTGTTTCTATTAACTGGGTTTATTGCTGGGTGGTTTCTGACTAACAAGTTTCTTTATTCAGCTCTATAGATTTTCAATTGAGTTAAGGTCTGGGCTATTCCCAGGCCATTCCAGCAGTGGAATAGGATTATCTTGAAACTCCGAAAAAAAGTCGTGTTATTAGTCATCAGACCTCAAAAATACACTTTTCCCAAAAGGTTTCCGCAATTTTGGCGACTACTGTATCTAATTCATGTAACTATTCTTCATATGTTTTAGTCTCCAGCCCCCTAACCAATCTTGTTGCTCTTCTCTGCAGTCTTTTAATGATTGTCATTAAGGGAGAAAAAAAAAACCCTGTTAATGGTCATTAGGGAAACTCATAGGGTACCATCAAACATCGTTCTTCCAAAGAAACAGTAGCAACATCACCCAATGACATGGAGAGAGCACAATAGCAATAGCATGTAGACTTATATACTGCTTTACAGTGCTTTGCAGCCCTCTCTAAGTGGTTTACAGCGTCAGCATCTTGCCCCCAACAATCTGGCTCCTCATTTTACCAACCTCAGAAAGAGGGAAGGTTGAGTTCAACCTTGAGCCTGGTGAGATTCAAACTGCCAAATTGCAGGCAGCCGGCAGGCAGCAGAAGTAGCCTGCAGTACTGCACTCTAACCACTGCACCACTACGGCTCAATCAAGTAGACACCATCACTAATCCCAACCATTTCCGTGGCTCCAAACGATCAAAGCCAAGGACCTCTTAGTAGAATCTTGCAAATCTTATAACCAGCCCTAAGTAGCCGCTAAGACCTTGACTTCCCCACGTGTCTGAGAAACGGTAAGCAACCAAAAGGATAATTTATCCAAGCCCGGGATAATGAAGTGTTAACCAAAAGCAGATGAAATTATTACTACAACCACAGGCCACAAAACATAAAAGTCGGAGAGAAAGAAAACTCTGAGAGAAGATGGGGGTGGGTGGGGGGAATTGCTTATTTCTTTTGTCTTTGGCTTTGTCGTGGCACATCTAAGCGGCCTTCTGGAAAAAGAGAAAAAAAAACAGGAGACATGAAATTGACATAAAGCGATTCGTTAGTGCTAATGAGCAATGCCAATCACGCTCACTTTAAAACGCAGGCGATGGGTGTTGATGTAGCTGGTCTTTAACTCACTCTTCCCAAACTTTTATTAGGTACATATGTCTACGGCAGACACAAATGAAACATTCCACAACTAGGCTTCCAGCCAAAAACTAATTTATTCTTTAATATGGTAGCGATTACTTGGTGGTTCCTTGAGTTGAGATGACAGGTCCGGGGCTAATGGAGTCATACTGTAAGTTAATATAAATCATGACAGCACAATTAATTACAGAAACCGCTGCAAATCCCTTTGTTAGTTTTCCCCATCACCAGAAGGATTTAATAACGTTCGTTTTGCTAAGTTCCAGTGACATTTACAAATCTGAAACCATTTTTTTTAAATAAAATCAATATCGCAGCCCCGGCTGAACGGTGTTGGGCTACCGTAGCTAGCCACGCATTGAGCTGCGGAGAATGTGCCTTGCCTTCTGTTTGAAAGGAATCATAAAAGGGTTAGCAGAGTCCTGGGCTTTTGCAGAGGCTGGGTCATTGGGGTTAAAAAAAAAAAAAAGTACAGGTGGTTCTTGACTTACGACCTCAGCTGAGCCCAGAACTTCCATTGCTAAGCAAGACATTTGTTAAGGGAGCTTTGCCCATTTTATGACCTTTCTTGCCACTGTTGTTAAGTGAATCACTGCCGTTCTTAAATTAGTAACACGGTGTTTTTTTTTACCTGAATCTGGCTTCCCCATTGACTTTGCTTGTCAGAAAGTCTCAAAAGGTTATCAGAATAGAATAACAGAGTTGGAAGGGACCTTGGAGGTTTTCTAGTCCAACCCCCTGCTTAGGCAGGAAACCCTACACCACGTCTGACAATGGTTATCCAACATCTCCTTAAAAACTTCCAGTGTTGGAGCATTAACAACTTTTGGAGGCAAGTTGTTCCACTCATTCATTGTTCTGTCAAGAAATTTCTCCTTAGTTCTAAGTTGCTTCTCTCCTTGATTAGTTTCCACTTATTGCTTCTTGTCCTGCCTTCGGATACTTTGGAGAATAGCTTGACTCCCTCTTCTTTGTGGCAGCCCCTGAGATATTGGAACACTGCTATCATGTCCCCACTAGTCCTTCTTTTCATTAAACTAGATATACCCAGTTCCTGAAACCGTTCTTCATATGTTTTAGCCTCCAGTCCCCTAATCACCTTTGTTGCTCTTCTCTGCACTCTTTCTAGAGTCTCCACATCTTTTTTACATCATGGCAACCAAAACTGAATGCAGTTTTGCCAACCAAGGCATTATAAAGTGGTATTAACACTTCCCGTCATCTTGATTCTATCCCTCTGCTTATGCAGCCTAGAACTGTGTTGGCTTTTTTGGCAGCTGCTGGCTCATATCTAAATGGTTGTCCACTAGGACTCCAAGATCCGTCTCACAGTTGCTACTATTGAGCGAGGTACCACATATACGGTACCTGAGCATTTTGTTTTGCTTGTCTAAATGTAGCCCCTTACTTTTTTCACCCTTGAATTTCATTTTGAAACTTCGAAAGTAAAACCCTAGGAGAGAGATGGCGAACCTTTTAGAGACCGAGTGCCCAAACTGCAACCCAAAACCCACTTATTTATTGCAAAGTGCCAACACGGCAATTTAACCTGAATAATGAGGTCTTACTACTTAAAATAATGATAAGCAACCCAGAGTTCAGCTAATTGTTCTAAGAAAAACATGATAAATGCACTTTATATTTTCAATATAAGGTAAAGGTAAAGGTTCCCCTTGCACATAAGTGCTAGTCGTTGCCGACTCTAGAGACCGGTGCTCATCTCCGTTTCAAAGCCGAAGAGCCAGCGCTGTCCAAAGACGTCTCCGTGGTCATGTGGCCGGCATGACTCAACACCAAAGGCGCACGGAACGCTGTTACCTTCCCACCAAAGGTGGTCCCTATTTTTTCTACTTGCATTTTTAGGTGCTTTTGAAACTGCTAGGTTGGCAGAAACTGGGACAAGTAACGGGAGCTCACCCCGTTACACGGCAGCACTAGGGATTCGAACCGCTGAACTGCCGACCTTTCGATCGACAAGCTCAACGTCCTAGCCCCTGAGCCACCACGTCCCTCATTTACAATATACAATATATATAATATATTATTTATAATATACAATATATATAATATACTTTATATACAATATAATTTCTCTTTCCCTCCCTCTCTCTTTTACCCCCCTCTCTTTCTCTCTTTCACTCTCTTTCCCTCCCTTCCTCCCTCTCTCTCCCCCCGTGGGACAAACGCAATGGAGCTGGGCTGGGGTGATGGTGCACGTGCCCAAAGAGAGGGGTCTGAGTGCCACCTTTGGCACATGCGCCATAGGTTCGCCATCACTGCCCTAGAAGTTTGGCTTGGGAAGCAGGTTTCGGTTTTGCAGTTTATTCATTCGCCATCGGTTCCTTGCAGCCGAGAATTCCCCGAAACGGGGAAATCAATCTTCCTAGCCCATGAAACATTTCAAACCCATGCTGGACTTCACTCCATTGAAAGCATTGCGTCTTTTGAAGCCAACCGGGAGAGAAGTGGAACAACCCTTCTTATGTCTCCGGATGAAATAGCTTTGATATTTTGGCCTTGTTTCTCTCAACAGACGAATTTCTGAGTTGCTTTGATGATACGGTTTCATATCCCTGGGATATTTAATTTCACGGTGCTAAAAAAAAAACACACATACCAAAAAGACTTTTCTGAAAGAAAACAAAAGGAAGGCACAGCCCTTGTTCTTTGTCTCCCTAAACAACAGCACCTAAAAACTACAGTTTGAAGGCCTGTTATAATGGATTGCATTTAGATGACTTTCCTTCCCCCCCACAATCCATATTTGCAACAATAACTCTCAGATCTCCGCAATCCCCGAGGACTCTAGTTGATCATGGAATAAGAACACCAAACATATCAGCAATGAATAATGAACAAGCAGAAGACATCTGTTCAAAGGCATTCCTAACTCTGGGGTCCTCGGTCCTCGGAGACTTTGGCTCGCATTCTTTCTACCTCTGCGGATTATTCATTGATGTTGGTGCAAATCAGTTCGAAATCACTGCCATTTCTAGTTTTCACATCTATTTTATTTATTTATTTATTTTTGTCAAGCATATATAAGATTACGGATAAAAGTATATATAAGCATATATAAGATTACAGATAAAAGTATAAACATGATTATGAATACATGAGATGGATATGAATAGAAGGGAAGATTAGGACAGAGAGAGAAGGCACGCTGGTGCGCTTATGCACACCCCCTTACAGACCTCTTAGGAATGGGGTGAAGTCAACAGTAGACAGTCTAAGGTTAAAGTTATGAGGGTTTGACGATGTAACAA
The DNA here is from genome assembly GCF_028640845.1 of Ahaetulla prasina. Classification (NCBI taxonomy): domain Eukaryota; kingdom Metazoa; phylum Chordata; class Lepidosauria; order Squamata; family Colubridae; genus Ahaetulla; species Ahaetulla prasina. The sequence continues at coordinate 91,836,618 of NC_080545.1, forward strand.
CTGAATCAGGTAGTGCATTCCAGGCATTGACCACCCTGTTGCTGAAGTCATATTTTCTGCAATCGAGCTTGGAGCAGTTTACCTTGAGTTTGTATCTATTATGTGCTCGTGTATTGTTGTGGTTGAAGCTGAAGTAGTCATTGACAGGTAGGACATTGTAGCAGATAATTTTATGTACTACGCTTAGATCAGACCAAAGAAGCCGTAGTTCTAAATTGTCTAAGCCCAAAATTTCAAGCCCGGTAGCATAAGGGATTCTATTGTGAACAGAAGAGTGGAGGACACTTCTTGTGAAATATCTCTGGACTCTCTCAACTGTATTAATGTCAGATATGCAGTGCAGGTTCCAGATAGATGAGCTGTGTCCGAGAATTGGTCTAGCAAAGGTTTTGTATGCTCTAATTAGTAGTACAATATTACCAGAGAAGAAGCTATGCAAGATTAGGTTAACAACTCTTAATGCCTTTTTGACAATGTTGTTACAGTGGGCTCTGGCCACTGAAGGGATCTACCTTCAGAATGCAGGGACTGGAGCAAAGAAGCTTGTTGGGTTGGTTGGTCACCATAAAATGGAAACATCAGAACATGCTAGGGACAAGCAAAGAGAAGGACATGAGGATGTGTGACATCTGAGCTTGTATATTCTTGATGAAACCTGGAACACTTCTGTAAAGTTCTTTGCAATGGCTGTGCATATCCTAATTGTTATCCATCCTGATTATAGCTGAGCAATTTAGCCTTAATAACGTTGCAACTACAGTTCCTGGCCTATGCTCCAGAATCTTGTTGCGTTGGATTACACCTGACTTGAGTTCTTGAGTAACAACAGGGATAGAGCAGAAGTAATAGTTAGATAAAGGTAAAGTTTCCCCTGCACATGCGTGCTAGTCATTTCCGGCTCTACGGGTGGTGCTCCTCTCCGTTTCTAAGCCGAAGAGCCAGCGCTGTCCGAAGACGTCTCCATGGTCATGTGGCCGGCATGACTAAATGCCGAAGGCGCATGGAGCACTGTTACCTTCCCACCAAAGGTGGTCCCTATTTTTCTATTTGCATTTTTTACGTGCTTTCGAACTGCTAGGTTGGTAGAAGCTGGGACAAGTAACCAGAATTCACTCCGTTATGCAGCACTAGGGATTTGAACTGCTGAACTGCTGATCTTCTGATAAACAAGCTCAACGTCTTAGCCACTGAGCCACCATGTCCCTAAGTAACAGTTACTTTGCCTTTAAATTCAGACTCTCCTAATTTTATATTTTCAGATTAATCCATGAATTATAAAGTATCCTTCAATATTCAGACTTCAGAAATTTTTTAAAATGCCGTTCATTCAGACTTTTAAAGGATAGGGGGAAACTATACAAAAATGCTTCTGTTTGTGATACTAATGTACAAAAATGCTAGATAATATAGCCGCTGTCCAGTTGTGTCAAATGTCTACTACTTCTTGCCATACATAATACCATCATTCAAAGAAGTATATTGGCTGCTGATTTACAACCGGACCACACTTTAGGTCTTGGTGTTATCTTTTAGGTGTATGGATTCACAGAGATGCACCTTAGAAGTTCTGAATGACCAGCTGTTTCAAACTCAAAACTGAAAACTTTCAGACATAAAAACATAGAATCACAGAAGAATTCCCTGAGGTCATCTGGTCCAACATCCTGCCCAGTACAGGATCTGTAGAAGGACTTTGGACATAGATTTCTAAGTCCTGTTTGAAGATCTCCAGGGAATGGGAATGCATGATTTCATGAGGTAGCCTACTCCACTGGTTGACAGTCTTACCTAGGAATGAAATGCTACCAGTTTGCTCCGGTTTGGATGAATCAGTAGTGATAAAAACTACCGGTTCGGGCGAACCGGAAGTAAAGAAAAAGCTAATGGTTTGGCCGAACCTGCAGTTAGCTACCGGTTCAGTTTAGTTTCTATCAAAACTAAATCATGCAGCACAGCTGACACCACCACCCCTCACTGTTCTACTTACCTTCCCATGCCTCCTTATTGGTGCTTAATTCACAGATGTTTATAGAACCAGAAAAAACTGGAACAAAAATTCCGCCTAAGAAACAGAAGCTTTAATTTCCACCTCAAATAACTTTTTAAAATGATATTCAGAGAGCATTTTTCTTTCAGGTCAGTGTTCCTACTTACCCAGTGGTCAACTTTCCAAGCTGTTAACAATTCGCATTTCAATCAGCAGATAAAAGATTATTTTGCTAAAATTGGCACCATCAGGGTTCCCCTGGAGTTCTACCACCAGTTGAGATTTTAGGGGCTGGAGCCAGTTAGTGGAATAAGAAGAAATCCAAAGAAATCATTATATTATGTTGAAGCGAATGGAGTTTCCCCCCCCCTTAGCAACTAAAAATGAAACGTATATATTTTGCATAATGAAACAGGTAACAAACTGGGCCATCATGTCCATTAATGAGCTTCCCGTAATGCCAGAATGCATGGACATAGGGAGTATGTAAGAAGCCCTGGAAATCATAACTGATCATATATTTATGTATCTATCAGACAATTTTAATCAAATTCTTCTTTGGAAACCTTGCATACCTTCCAGTCACCAGTATAATTTGATTTAAGTGGGCGAAGAGAGACAAGACGTGGGAAGGTAAGAACACTAAGTTGAACTTAGAAGTGAAGAAGAGGGAGTCAAACTTAGAAGTCAAACTTAGAAGGGAGTCAAACTTAGAAGTTAAGAAGAGGGAGTCAAACTATTCTCCAAAGCACCTGGGGGTAGAACAAGAAGCAATGGGTGGAAACTAATCAAGGAGAGAAGCAACTTAGAACTAAGGAGAAATTTCCTGACAGTTAGAACAATTAATCAGTGGAACAACTTGCCTGCAGAAGTTGTAAATGCTCCAACACTGGAAATTTTTAAGAAAATGTTGGATAGCCATTTGTCTGAAATGGTGTAGGGTTTCCTGCCTGGGCAGGGGGTTGGACTAGAAGATCTACAAGGTCCCTTCCAACTCTGATATTTATTATTATTATTATTATTATTATTATTATTATTATTATTATTATTATTATTATTATTATTATTAAACTATGAAGTCTTGCTTTAAATCAATTCATTTGAAGCTAGAAGATATTATTAAGCTGGGGAAACCAGTCAGGTGTTGAAACAGGTTAGAAATTTCCATAGGTTAACTTTCTATTGTAGGGAGGAAAGGTGTCTATTGAAACTTCCCATGTAGTTACCATGCAAAAGTTCACTCCTTTCTCTATAGCAGTATTTCTCAATCTTGGCAGCTTGAAGAAGATGTCTGGACTTCAATTCACAGAATTCCCTAAGGTGCCATGGTGCCTGTGACCCAGATTTGAAGTTCTGATGGCCAGGGTCAATGTCCCCCCCGCAGTCATGTGACTGCATTTTGGGCACTTGACAAGCAGCATTCCATGATCACATGACCATACGTTGCACTACTTTTGCTGTAAACTGATGTTTACTTCTGAATTCCAAGAAAAACATCCCATAAATCACCATGGGGTTTGCTTAAAGCAGAGGTCCTCAAACTTGTGGCAGCTTTAAGACTTGTGGACTTCAACTCCCAGAATTCTCCAGCCAGCTTTGCTATGCTGGAACTAACCTATGCTAGCTGGAGAATTCTGGGAGTTGAAGTCCACAAGTCTTAAAGCTGCCAAGTTTGAAGACCTCCGGCTTAAAGACTGGCATTCTGTAGGGGCGCAGTGGTTAGAATGCAGCACCTTTGGGCAGTGGTGAGATTCAAATAATTTAACAACTGATTCTCTGCCCTAATGACCGGCTGGGTAGGTGTGACTTGGTGGTCATGTGACAGTGTGGGCGTGGCCAACTCAACCTCACTCACGTCGATGGGCGCTTCGCCTTAGCTGTTACAATGTAATAAGAGTTAAGCAGAGAGGCAGTTTCTGTAAGTGTCGTGTCCCACTCCTCCGCTGACGGCCGGGTCAGAGAAATCCGAATCAGGCGTGCCTCTGCAGCTCTGCCAAAGTCCTAGCAAAGTTCTCAAGGCAGGCAGGAGACCAAAAAGTGACTTCAGCAATCCAGATTAGACTTTGCCTGACTCAGAGAATGCCAGAAAGCAGATCCTTTATATAGGCCATGGCGTGTGGCTTCATGACTCAGCACTTATCCCGGCCTGCCCCTCCCTTCCTTCTGTTGATGCCGCTTATCAATTCTCCTGAAGCGAGGGTCACTCCAGTCTGCAGCTGTTGGTAATTGACCTTCCTCAGGCTCACATGCTGTGGGGGAGGGGGAGGGGTCTAGTTGCTCTGTTTGCCTGGGCATGGAGCCAGGGCTGGGGGCTGGAGGCGCTTCTTCTTCCTCAGCCTGTCTGGGCATGGAGCCAGGGCTGGGGCCGGGAGGCATGCTAGGACATTCCTCAGCATTCGGAAGCAGATAAGAAGGCCCCAGCTGCGGGGAAAGCGGACGAGGCACAACAGTAAGCAGAACAGTAAAGATTAGGCTACAAACACCACCAGAATGTTTCCTTCCTGCCTCCCTTACAGGATTAGCCCTATAAAATGGGGGGGGGGGAAATAAGATTTCTTCCAACAACTGGTTCTCCGAATTGCTTAGAAAGTTAACAACCGGTTCTCCCAAAGAGGTGTGAACTGGCTGAATCCCACCACTGCCTTTGGGACAACCATGACCTGGCTGACTGAGAATCTCCATAGACGTAAAGCTGCAAATAAATTTTATATATATATAAAATTTTGAATCTCTCCCTCACACAAACTCACACACATCCTTCCCTGTTCTGACGAGGAATTCTCTGTAGTTAAAATCATTGCTGCCAGAGTTGAATTATATGGAATATATATGGAGGCTGTTTTAGGAGCAGGGGAGGAAAAAGGGAATGTATAAATATTTGAACAGGCACCTGAGGCACATTTTTTTAAAACATAAAATTCTATCCATATTAATTGTATTTATATTCAAATCAAAAACATGCATGACTTCTGAACTGGAAACAGCATAGGAAAAATGAGTCAATCTAGAAAGAACACGAGACAAATTGGCAAATATCTATACACAGCACAAAATTATTTTATTTATTTATTTATTTGATTATATATATTTTTTGCCACCCATCTGGCCAAAAACAATTTAAAAAACATGAAACTGGAGAAAGCCATCCATTCAGATGGCTTTCTAATTTGAATTTTAATCATTGCTATTAACATTATGAGAGGGTTAGAATGAATCATATAACCTTAACTAAATATATTCCTTATTTTTATCAGGCCTACCTTTAAAGAAGCCAAGTAAAAGTTCTCCTTGGATGTGCAAGTTATACCTCAATATTATTGCTTAAAGTAGGTTCCAAAATACCATTAATAATTTATCCTATTTTGACTCAATTAATAAAAAAAATAGACAGGCATTTGACAATAGTCATTTGGTGACTATAGCCTCAGATAAATTGGAGTTGCCTGTTTTAATCTCATTAGTGGATGAAAAGGCTTTTGATATGGTTCAGATCAGGTTTTTGAAGTTTTTGTTTTAAAAAAATACATTTTTGTTCTCATTTCTTCACTGAATTACATTGTGTTATCTTCACCTTGTCAGCAAAGTTATCATGTATGAATTTGAACCTATTAAGCTATGCGTTCAAGGATGTCCTTTGTCCCTTTTAATTTTTAATTTGGTTCTTGAATATTTAGAAGGAGATATTTTGGCTGTTTTAGATAATTATTTAATACAATTACCAACGCTTTGTGAAGCTGTACAACAATCTAATTTAAATTTTGGCTATGCAATTAATCTAATTCGCTTCCTTTGGGATCAAACATTTCTATAGACTAATGTAAGAAACTTGTAATTTTTACAGATTGTATAAAATATTTGGGACTATATTTTCTTATATTACAATAAGTTGAATTAAATATGTCTTAATATAGGGACATGATTATAGTGGATATAATTCAGCGGTTAAAATTGCCACAGAGTCTCAAGGGAAAGATTACTGTAATTAAAATGAATATTATATCTATTGCTGTATATTTTAACAGGGATTCCAGGGTTAATTCCTATTAGATGTTTCACACCGATATATAAATTATTGAGAAATTTTTATGGCAAGCCTTAGCCAGAGAATCCTTGACTCTCTGGCTAGATTGAGGTTGTCCTCTGATAGTTTTAATTTATTAGACTTTCAGCTTTATCACTGGATTTTATTTTATTTTATTTCTGTACTATCTCCTTTGGGCTCAATTAGAGAGTAATTGTGTGACCCCTTTACAATCTTGGCAAATACTGGGTCAACTTATAACAATCGGGGATGGCTTTCCCAGTTTGAAAAGTCACCACATATATTTGCCAACATTTTTTGGTGGGGGGAAATGTTTTGTTGTTGTCTTTTTTCTAGGGCTGTGAGACAATTTCTAACCTGATGCCTTCAACCATTACACCAAATTGGCTCTCCACTGGGAAGATAGTAAAGGAAATAGCTTATTGAAAATCTGAGCTAAGCAAGAAATAATACCTTAAATTCATTGATTCATCACTGATGCGTGTTCTGACCTAGGCTTCCTTAGAAACTAAACAGCACAAATTTAATCCCAGCAAACCTCTTTTATTTATATGACTGTAAATTGCTTTCATTTACAGTCCGCAAGACTTGATAAACAATCTTTCAGAGGAAGGTTATCAACACCCACCTATCTCACGTGGAAAGCTGCCAGAGAGCTAATTTCCAGATGCAGGCCAAGGCCAAACTTGGCACAGAGTCACAAACAGAATTTTCAAATCTTGAATCGGCCAGATGAACTAATTGCTTCCTGCAAAAGCTCACGTCCCGTTCGCTTCTCTTTTATGTCTTATGAGAGAGGCCAATCATCTCCAAGTCTTACTCCCAAGTCGACCCTGTTTTCTTAATTGTTCCTGTCTCCTGGCAGCTCTGCGCATGCACATACTGGGAACAGGCTTCCACTGTTCTTCTGCCTCGTTGATGTCAGACTCCGGAGGCTCCGGAAGCAATAAAGAACTACCCGATGGCCTTGGCCCACTCTCTGCCTCTGGCTCAGAACTATCGTCCAAGCCTTCCCCAGACTCCAGGACTGGCCCATGTTCCTCCCCAACCTCCTCACTATCCAAATCTGCTGCCAGATCTGCTGGCCGCTGGTGGGCCACAACAATATGTTAAGGATTTTCAGAAACTATGTTCTGAGTTTTACTTAAGTTAATGGGGGGGGCGGGAAATCAGGTAGTACTCAACGTACGACCCCAATTATAATATAATATAATATAACAACAGAGTTGGAAGGGACCTTGGAGGCCTTCTAGTCCAACCCCCTGCCCAGGCAGGAAACCCTACACCATCTCAGTCAGATGGTTATCCAACATTTTCTTAAAAATTTCCAGTGTTGGAGCATTCACAACTTCTGCAGGCAGGTCGTTCCACTTATTAATTGTTCTAACTGTCAGGAAATTTCTCCTTAGTTCTAAGTTGCTTCTTTCCTTGATCAGTTTCCATCCATTGCTTCTTGTTCTACCCTCAGGTGCTTTGGAGAACAACCCGACTCCCTCTTCTTTGTGGCAGCCCCTGAGATATTGAAACCCTGCTATCATGTCTCCCCTAGTCCTCCTTTTCATTAAACTAGACATACCCAATTCCTGCAACCGTTCTTCATATGTTTTAGCCTCCAGTCCCCTAATCATCTTTGTTGCTCTTCTCTGCACTCTTTCTAGAGTCTCAACATCTTTTTTACATCGTGGCGACCAAAACTGGATGCAATATTCCAAGTGTGGCCTTACCAAGGCATTATAAAGTGGCACTAACACTTCACGTGATCTTGATTCTATCCCTCTGTTTATGCAGCCCAGAACTGTGTTGGCTTTTTTAGCAGCTGCTGCACACTGCTGGCTCATATCTAAATGTTTATCCACTAGGACTCCAAGATCCCTCTCACAGGTACTACTATTGAGCAAGGTACCACATATACGGTACCTATGCATTTTGTGTTTTTTTGCCTAAATGTAGAACCTTACTTTTTTCACTGTTGAATTTCATTTTGTTAGATAGCGCCCAATGTTCAAGTCTGTCAAGATCTTTCTGTAACTTGAGCCTATCTTCTGTTGGCTATTCCTGCCAGCTTGGTGTCATCTGCAAATTTGATGAGTTCCCCATCTATCCCCATCAATTGAACCCCAAATTTCCATTGCTAAGCAAGACAGTTGTTAAGTGAGTTTTGCCCCATTTTACAACCTTTCTTGCTATAGTTGTTAAGTGAATCACTGCAGTTGTTAAGTTAGTAACACAGTTGTTAAGTAACACTGGCTTCCTCATTGACTTCCTTCCTGTCAAAGACTACTTCAGCTTTAATTGCAATAATACAAGAGCAACCAATAGATTTAAACTTAATGTTAACCGCTTTAATCTAGATTGCAGAAAATATGACTTCTGTAACAGAATCATCAGTGCTTGGAATACTTTACCTGACTCTGTGGTCTCTTCCCATAATCCTAAAAGCTTTAACCAAAAACTTTCTACTATTGACCTCACCCCATTCCTAAGAGGACCATAAGGGGCGTGCATAAGCGCACAAACGTGCCTACCGTTCCTGTCCTATTGTTTTTCTTTTCTTCTTCCTATATATGTTTACATGGTTATATACTATATAATCTTTTTGTATGATGTTGTGACAAAAATAAATAAATAAATAAAAATAAATAGACTTTGCTCATCAGAAGGTCTCAAAAGGCGTTACACATGACCCTGGGTCACTACAACCGTCATAAATATGAGTCAGTTGTTTGTCTGAATATGAGCCAGTCAATCGCCTGAATTTTGATCACATGACCACGGGGATGCTGCGATGGTCATAAGTGTGAAAAATGGTATGTTATTTTTTTTCCAGTACTAAATGAACAATTGTAAGTCAAGGATTACCTGTATTAAAGATGTAGATGCAAAGATGTAGCCCTCAATACTGAATTATACTTCCAAAATATGGAATTTGACCTTTAATGAAGAACTCTGGTTCTATAGTGTCTAGGGTTGGCAGTGGGAATTATTTTATATAGATAGGAAGAAATTTATATTCCTCATGTTATGTTACTGGTCCAAGGGGGATGTTCTTTATCAATTTTGAAATGTATGGATGTAGACAGAGTTCTTTCCTTCCTTCTATCTTTCTTTCTTTCTTTCTTTCTTTCTTTCTTTCTTTCTTTCTGTGTTTCTTTCTTTCTTTCTCTTTCTTTCTTTCTTTCTCTTTCTTTCTGTCTTTCTGTCTCTCTGTGTCTCTCTTTCCTTCTCCCTCCCTCTCTCCCTCCTTCTGCATTTTACTAATCTCTCTACCTTTGCCTCCCCATCTTTCTAACTTTCTGAATGATGGAAGACCTTCCTCCAATCCCCCATGTATTTCCAGTCATAAAAGATCTTTTATGTTTTAATTACAAAGAGCTGCTTTTCCGGTCCCTGCTCAGTTTAAATTTCAGCACTCTGGGAACTCGTTTCTATCTTTCTTCATGTCTATCTATTAAGGCATACCTGTTTCTATTATGTCCAATAATTTAGCAGCTCTGCTACGAGGAGACAAGCAGAGCAGAAGAACTGAATGGCTGCTCCATTCTTTGGCTGCCGAACAGAGGGGAAAATCACACACAACAGTAATAGGAAGGGAGGCACTAATGCATTTATAGATTCCCCGTCTTTGGCCATTATCTTCTCCATCGTTTAATTTTATCTTCTGTCCTTTTAAATGCTAAAGGGGAATATATATTTTGCTAGGATCTTCCGCACTCAGCCGCAACATCACCTGGTATAGAGGGGCGTTTTTTCAACTTCAGCCATTTTAAAATGTGGGGACTTCAATTCCCAGAGTTCTCCAGCCAACATGAGATGGGAAGTCCCCAGAACCAGGGGTCTATAACAGGGATCTCCAACTTTGGCAACTTTAAGACTTGTGGACTTCAACTCCCAGAATTCCACAGCCAACTTCACTAGCTGTGGAATTCTGGGAGTTGAAGTCCACAAGTCTTAAAGTTGCCAAGGTTGGAGACCCCTGATCTATAATATCTAAACACTTGCTAGGGTTGTGGCTAAAGCCTGCTGTCATGCTAAACATCAAGAGCCAGTCTGGTCTAGTGTTTAAAGCGACAGGCTAGAAACCAGGGGGCTGTGAATTCTAATCCTGCCTTCGGCAAGAAAGATGGCTGGATGACTTTGAGCCCAATCACCAGGAGATGGTGAGTTCTAGTCCTACCTTATACTTGAAAGCTGACTGGGTGACTTTGGACCAGCCACTCTCTCTCTCTCTCTCTCTCTCTCTCAGCCCAACCCACCTTAGATAGTTGTTGTTGTGGTAAAACAGAAGGAGGAAAGAGTATCAAGTAAGTTTGCCACCTTAAGTTATTTATAAAGTAATAAGGATGGGATAAAAATCTATTAATAATAATAAACAAATGAACATTTTTATATATTCTTTACAATCTCTGTCTGTCTCTCCCTGTCTCTGTCTTTTTGTCTCGGTGTGTGTGTGTGTGTGTGTGTATGTAAAGAATATTAAAAACAGCTTGTTCATTTGTTTATTGTGTGTGTATGTGTGTGCGTGTACACACACACACACATATATATATGGCTTAGAGGTTAATACATCTGCCTAATATGCAAGCAAGCCCAGGTTCAAGAAGGGTATGGCGAGCTGATGAGAACTAAATAGCTTGAAATAGATCTATACTGGTCTCCCTTTATTTCTTTGTCAGTAAATATAAATTGAACACAAAATAGTTTGTCGTAAAAGCGACTGCCTTGGAGGGCTCCTGGATTGGGGCTGAAAGGCAAAAGGGAAGCAGTATGCTCCCTCCCATATTTGAGTAGACCATGCTGCTTCAATAGGAAAAAAAAACCCACCTGAACTCTCCCCTGGTGCAGTTGACAAAGCAAGGAGAACCTGTGGCTTAGAGGTTAATACATCTGCCTAATATGCAAGCAAGCCCAGGTTCGAATCCTAGAAATGTATGGCTAGCTGGTGAGAACTAAATAGCTTGAAATAGATCTATTCTCGTCTCCCTTTATGTCTTTGTCAGTAAATTTAACACAAAAGTTTGTCGTAAAATATATTTATTTATTTATTTATTTTTATTTTATTTATTAAATTTTTATACCGCCCTTCTCCCGAAGGACTCAGGGCGGTGTACAGCCAGCGATAAAACAAAATATATACAATTAAAACAACATTTAAAACAAAGCAAATTATAAAGGCCGATAAATTAAAATTTAGATTTTAAAATTTTTAAATATTAATAAACCCCAAATTTAAAATTCTACATTATTATGCCAGTTCCGCTTGAATAAATAGGTGTGTTTTAAGCTCACGACGGAAGGTCCGAAGATCAGGCACTTGACGTAGGCCAGGGGGAAGTTCATTCCAGAGCGTCGCTGCCCCCACAGAGAAGGCCCTACCCCTGGGGGCCGCCAGCCGACACTGTTTGGCGGACGGCACCCTGAGAAGACCCTCTCTGTGAGAGCGTACGGGTCGATGAGAGGCAAAGGGTAACAGCAGGCGGTCCCGTAAGTACCCGGGTCCTAAGCCATGGAGCGCTTTAAAGATGGTAACCAAAATCTTGAAGCGCACCCGAAAAACCACAGGAAGCCAGTGCAGACTACGGAGTAGTGATGTCACGTGGGAGCCACGAGCGGCTCCCGTTACTACTCGCGCAGCCGCATTCTGGACTAACTGTAGCCTCCGGGTGCACCTCAAGGGCAGCCCCATGTAGAGAGCGTTGCAGTAATCCAACCTAGATGTAACCAGAGGGTGAGTGACCGTGCATAAGGCATCCCGGTCATGTGGGAGGGTGTGGATGTGTGTGCTCCAACTGCAATCCATTTCCCTTTATTTTTGGAGTATCAAGTATTCAGAGTTAGCTGGGCAAAATAAAGTTGAAAGCTAAAGTGCCCAGCTTATTATCCCCGTTAGCCAAAAAAGGCAGAATTTCTTCTGTATATATTTCCATTACTGACAGCTGAAGATTTTTCGCCCATTTGATGATAAGAAATGATCTGACGGGAGGGAGGGAGGGAGGGAGGGAGGGAGGGAGGGAAGGAAGGAAGGAAGGAAGGAAGGAAGGAAGGAAGGAAGGAAGGAAGGAAGGAAGGAAGGAAGGAAGGAAGGATTTAAACTTAATGTCAACTGCTTCAAACTTGATTGCAGAAAATATGACTTCTGTAACAGAGTTGTTAATGCTTGGAACTCATTACCTCCAAAGTCTCTATTCAAAATCCCAAAATCTTCAACCAAAAACTGTCTACTATTGACCTCACCTTATTCCTAAGAGGACTATAAGGGGCGTGCATAAGAGCACAAAAGTGCCTACCGTTCCTGTCCTATTGTTCCCTTCATTATATCAAATGAACATAGCTGTTGCATACTTTTACTTATATATTTTTTTCTTTCTTTCATGATGTGTTGTTTTTATTTATGACGATGTTTGTGTATACTGTTGTGACAAAAATAAATGGGGAAAAAAGGAAGGAATTGCAGAATATGAGGGAGACTTATTAAAAAATAATAATAATTAAAACTGCCCATTAGGAAGGAAAGAATCATCGCTAATTATGTCAGGCATCTTAAGCCAAAAACATATCTGAGGTGAAGAGCAAAGGAACAGAACGTAAGAGCAGGCGAACTCCATCTTGGAAATATCTGCCAGCAACCGCCAAAGGGAACTGAGCTACAACCAGTTTGGCTAGAGGCCCAGCACCATCTGTGTAACATTTTACGCAGTGTGAAATGGAAAGCCTAACTTGAAAACACTTTTTTTTAAGTCCCCCATTACATAGGTGAGATAGAAGAGAGAAAGAGAGAGAGAGAGAGAGAGAGAGAGAGAGAGAGAGAGAGAGAGAGACTCTTCCATAAAGCAAGTTTTTTTTATATAGCAGCTGAAAGTATAAGATGAAAAAACTCAAGTCAATTCATGTTTACTCCTCCAATTTAAGAGGAAAGTCTTATTCATGCCTGTCCTTAACTCTTCAAATCTGTAGCATGGGTAAAATAAATGTGTATTGGTCTCCATCCAGGCTTGGAATATATATATTAAAAAAAACTGAAATTTTGACGACCAGGAATCTTTCAAATGTACTATTATTGTTACTGTGATTGCAAAAACATTGTGATGAGTTTTTTCAGCATACCGTATTTTTCGGAGTATAAGATGCACCTTAGAGGAAAATAAGAAAAAACTGATTGGCAGGTAGATCAGCCTCCCGGAATACCCCCAATCAGCTGTTCCAGAGGTGAATTTTAGCAATAGGTTCCTTGATTTTGAGCTCTGTGCCTTGCTTTTTTTCTGGCTTTTTTTTTTTTTCCTCTGAAACTTCTGAAACTCCATTTCAGAAAAAAAACTTTTTTCTGCCTCTGAAAGCCTCTGAAACGGCTTCAGAAAAAAAGCCTCTGAAGCTCCGTTTGGGGGCTTTTTTTCTGAAGCTTCGTTTCTGATGCTTTTTTCAGCCTCTGAAACCTCCGTTTGAGAAGCTGGGCAGGGCTACATTCGGAGTATAAGACACACCCAGATTTTCACTCTCTTTTTTGGGGGAAAAATGGTGTGTCTTATTCTCCGAAAAATACAGTAGGTTAAACAGAGCAAAACAAAACTGAATGCTTGTGTTTCTACATTTTCTTTCTTACACAATGTAAAGGCAGGACCCATGGTGGGCATAGTGCTAAATAGTTGATCTTCTGTTGGGCTATATTTCTAATCATCTCATTGTCACCCGGTTTGTTTATTAGGCTTGTATCCAGTGGTGTGATTCAGCCGGTTTGCACCGGTTCAGGCGAACCGGTTGTTAAATTACCACCACCACCACCATGCCTGCTATCAGAGTGGATCCTGGGCGCTGCACTGTGCTGCAATGGAGAAACGGGCAACAGAGTGGCTGGCACGAGAGAAGGAGAAGTCCGCTTTCCCTCTTTCTTCTCCCTGCACTTCCTCCTTCCCTCATACCGGCCACTTCATTTCTCGTTTCTCCATTGCAGCTCAGCACCCAGGATCCACTCTGATAGCCGGGTGGTGATAATTTAACAACCAGCTCATCCTGGGTCAGGTTGGGCCACGTCACTTTTGACAGCCAACCTGACCCTGGGTGAACCAGTTGTTAAATTATTGAATCCCACCACTGCTTGTATCCTATCCAATTCTCTATGGGTTCTAAGAAGCTTGCCAGCCAGCCAGCCAGCCAGCCAGCCACCTCCTTGTCTACCTGCCTATCCATCTCCTAGTCTGTCCATTCATCCATCCACCTCTCCATCTACGTGTCTGACCATCCATCCATCCATCCATTTCCCTATCTTCTTGTCTGACCATCCATCCATCCATCCATCCATCCATCCATCCACCCATCCATCTATCCATCATTTGCTTACCTTATCTGCCTTTCTACCTATGGATCCATCTTAAGGCTGAGTTATGCTTTGGATCTGAAGAATGTGAGAGGGCCAATGTAGCACCAGTCTCCAAATTCTTGGGGAAGCCATATCTTACCTTATGCTAGCTGCACAAAAGGCTTTATGAAACTGAATAAGCTCTTCTTAAAGAGACCGTCTTAAGATACCTTGGTTTGCAGGAATAATTTAAGTGTGAGATTATTGAGAACAATAATTCACGAGAAATAGAATTAACGAGAGTCTAAAGTTGGTGTTGGCTTTTAATGCACACAAACATAGCATTCCTCCAAGATGATCTGTCCCTAATCTGGTCTTTCAGATCTTCCAACAATCCCTCCATGGCCCCTATAGCTGAATTCATCCACCTTCTGAGAGTTCTTCGATGCTCTCTAAGCTTGGTTGTTTTCTTTCATTACCCAAACTAGGTAACATCATGAGTGCTCTTCCTTCTAGCACTGATGATGTTATTACCTAGTTGGGTAATTAAATGTCTGCAAGGAAACAGCTAAGCTCAGAGAGCACCAATGACCCTCATTTCAACTCTGAGCTTCAAATATTCTTCTCTATTGGTTCATCCACCTTTCTGCTTTTTGCTCTGTTTTCTCTCTCTCTCTCTCTCTCTTTTTTTTTTCCCCTAGCATAATAAATTTTTCAAGTGAGACTCTCATTAAAATAGCTTTGAGGGCAAAAGTCCCAGAATTCCCACCCAACCCCAATTCTTGCCAAAATTTTAGAAAGCTAAAAACTGCAAAAAAAAAAAAAAATCAGATGGAAGCCGTGAAATTTAAAACCTAAAAAAACTTAACACTTCAGAGTCAAATTCAAGTAGTCTTCAAGTCGTGTTGGATTTACACTATACCTAGGAGGTGCCAGGGCAGTCCCTAATGATATCTGAATTATTTGACAAGTATAAATCCAGAATTATTGGATAAGACTGTATAGTACTTCAGATACAAAAATAAAAGGATGTCTAAAAATGCATTATGCCTGCCCACAAATTTTCCAAAGTATTCTTGGAGGGAAAAGGGATTTAAAGCACTACACAACCCTGTTGTCATCAGTAGAATAGAATAGAATTTTATTGGCCAAGTGTGATTGGACACACAAGGAATTTGTCTTGGTGCATATGCTCTCAGTGTACATAAAAGAAAAGATACGTTCATCAAGGTACAACATTTACAACACAATTGATGGTCAATATATCAATATAAATCATAAGGATTGCCAGCAACAAGTTACAGTCATAAGTAGAAAGAGATTGGTGATGGGAACTATGAAACGATTAATAGTAGTGCAGATTCAGTAAATAGTCTGACAGTGTTGATGGAATTATTTGTTTAGCAGAGTGATGGCCTTCGGGAAAAAACTGTTCTTGTGTCTAGTTGTTCTGGTGTGCAGTGCTCTATAGCATCGTTTTGAGGGTAGGAGTTGAAACAGTTTATGTCCAGGATGTGAGTGATCTGCAAATATTTTCATGGCCCTCTTCTTGATTCGTGCAGTATACAGGTCCTCAATGGAAGGCAGGTGACTTTGACCCTCAGGTTAAGTTTATGTACCCCAAAGAGTACACAGTTTTATTTGGGCTTAAAGCATATTGAAAACTGTGGGCTGTGCTTTAGAAAATCAGTGATAACTCTTGTGATAAAATCAGTGATAAACTCTGGCAAATTTGAATCAGTTTTTTAAGGGTTGTTTTAATTATTGTGTATGTTTGTTTGTATTTTATTTGCCTGTTCACCGCCCTGAGTCCTTTGGGAGAAGGGCGGTATACAAATTAAAACATCATCATTATTATTATTATTATTATTATTATTATTATTGTTGTTGTTGTTGTTGTTGTTGTTGTTGTTGTTGTTGTTGTTGTTATTGTATTGTGCCTGTCCATTTTAATAGATGCAAACTTTTCTGAGGCTTTATTTAAGAATGGACAACTGCTTAAATATGAGCTAACAGTGTGCGGCGGCAGCCAAAAAAGCCAAGGCAATCCTAAATTGCGTTAACAGAGGGATACAATCAAGATCAAGTGAGGTACTAATACCACTCTATAAAGCTTTAGTAAGACCAAGCATAGAATACTGCATCCAGTTTTGGTCACCACACTATAAAAAAGATGTTGAGACTCTAGAAAGAGTGCAGAGAAGAGCAACCAGGATGATTAGGGGACTGGAGACTAAAACATATGATGAATGGTTGCAGGAACTGGGCACGGCTAGTCTAGTGAAGAGAAGGACCAGGGGAGACATGATAGCAGTCTTCCAATATTTAAGGGGCTGCCACAGAGAGGAGGGGGTCAAGCTATCTTCCAAAGCACCTGAAGGCCAGACAAGGAACAATGGATGGAAACTGAACAAGGAGAGTTTCAACCTGGAAATAAGGAGAAATTTTCTGACAGTAAGAACAATCAACCAATGGAACAGCTTTGCCTTCGGAAGTTGTGGGAGCTTAGTCACTGGATGTTTTCAAGATGAGATTGGATTGCCATCTGTCCTAAATGATGTAGGGTCTCCTGCTTGGTTGGGGGGGGGGGGTTAGACTAAATGACCTACAAGGTCCCTTCCAACTCTGTTAATAGAATAGAATAGAATAGAATAGAATAGAATAGAATAGAATAGAATAGAATAGAATAGAATAGAATAGAATAGAATAGAATTTTATTGGCCAAGTGTGATTGGACACACAAGGAATTTGTCTTGGTGCATATGCTCTCAGTGTACATAAAAGAAAAGATACGTTCATCAAGGTACAACATTTACAACACAATTGATGGTCAATATATCAATATAAATCATAAGGATTGCCAGCAACAAGTTATAGTCATACAGTCATAAGTGGAAAGAGATGGGTGATGGGAACTATGAGATGATTAATAGTAGTGCAGATTCAGTAAATAGTCTGACAGTGTTGAGGGAATTATTTGTTTAGCAGAGTGATGGCCTTTGGGAAAAAACTGTTCTTGTGTCTAGTTGTTCTGGTGTGCAGTGCTCTATAGCGTCATTTTGAGGGTAGGAGTTGAAACAGTTTATATCCAGGATGCGAGGGATCTGCAAATATTTTCACGGCCCTCTTCTTGATTCGTGCAGTATACAGGTCTTCAGTGGAAGGCAGGTTGGTAGCAATTATTTTTTCTGCAGTTCTAATTATCCTCTAATCTGCATCTAAGAAGAATTAATAAAGAGCAGAAGTCATAGGAGAAAACCTGGTCTGGTTTTCTAGAAGCTAAGCAACATTGGCCTTGGTTGGTATTTGGATGGAGGAATATCCTAGAGCTGTCCACAAGATTGGGAGATAGAAAATCATTGGCTCTTTTCTGTTTTCTAAACATCCATAGAGTTTTGTTTGTTTGTAACTTGCCATTATTTTTAGAAATAACTCAAGGTGGTGAACACACCTTTCATTCCCAAAGCACCTTCCTCCTCCTATTTCTCCCCAACAACAACCCTATGAGGTAGGCTGAGCTGAGAGAGTGACTGGCCCAAGTCATCCAGCTGGCTTTCATGGCTAAGGTGGGAATTGAACTCATGGTCTTCCGCTTTCTAGTCTGGTGCCTTAACCACTAGACCAAACTGACTCACAGCTTAGCAATGGCAGTATGTTGTACAATTTAATATAATCGAGCTACCGAGCAAAAGTCAAGCATTTACTCATAAAAGATGTGTACTCTATTTCAAAGAAACATTACTTTGTTTTCATTTCCAATATTATCTGAACATATTTGTTGTGACTTGTCCTTCCTCCTCTCCTCAGCCGGGCCCCTCCCGTCTCCAACCGGGGCTTTTATCAGACTCCGAGTCTGATAATGAAGATGAACAGCCTGTCATGCCTCCAGCCCCCGGCCCCGGCCCCATGCCCGGAGTGGATTCCATGAGCGGGAGGACAAGCCCGATAAACCTCACTCATACAGTGTGTGTTCCTTTGGCTCAGCCGTCAGAGCAGGAATTGCTCGGGCCTATTCCTTCTGACCCCTCCCTTTCCCAGACAGCAGATCCAGCTGAAGACAATTCAAAGTGGGAGGATCCTCGCTTCCGGAGGTCTGAGAGGCGATGCCAGCAGAAGAAAGGAAGTGGCAGGCCTGGATAAATGCTGAGTCATGGAGCCACACCCCACAGCCTATATAAAGGACCTGCTTTTGGCATTCCAACCTTGAGTCAAGCAAAGTCTTATCAAGTTTGCTGATACCAGACCCTATCGCTGAAGTCACAACTTGGACTCCTGCCTGCCCTGATAAACCTCGAAGAAACTTGGCAAGCTGAAGAGGCTTTGTTGCCAAGTTTGTCACGGACTTCCTTGACTTGTTCGTCGGAGTGGGGGGGTGGGACATGACAATATTATTATTATTAGTAGTAGTAGTAGTAGTGTTGTTGTTGTTGTTGTTGTTGTTATTTATCTGAAATCTGAAAGGGATATGGTGGCTCAGTGGCTAAGATGCTGAGCTTGTCGACCGAAAGGTTGGCAGTTCAGCAGTTCGAATCCCGAGTGCCGTGTAACGGGGTGAGCTCCCATTACTTGTCCCAGGTTCTGCCAACCTAGCAGATCGAAAGCACATAAAAAATGCAAGTAGAAAAATAGGGACCACCTTTGGTGGGAAGGGAACAGTGTTCCATGCGCCTTTGGCGTTGAGTCATGCCAGCCACATGACCACGGAGACGTCTTCGAACACCGCTGGCTTTTCGGCTTTGAAATGGAAATGAGCACCGCCCCCTAGAGTTGGGAACAACTAGCACATATGTGCAAGGGGAACCCTTACCTTTACCTTACCGAGCAAATCTCAGGCATTTACTCGTAAGAGATGTGTACTCTGTTTCAAAGAAACATTACTTTGTTTTCACTTCCAGTATTATCTGAACAAACTCTACTAGGGCTTATTTGACCAAACGTCGTTGGAGAAATCATGGCTTTATATGCCCCATAGACTTTGTCTCATTGTTAAATGACTTGGGGTGAAAGAAATTATGAATATTGGATTGTCCATCTTGCAATTTGCTTCCCAGGCATTTTAATTACAGGCGCTGCATAAAAGAAGAGGGTATAAGGAGCTTGCCAACATTTCAATTAACTTGGCACCGTCTTTTCTGCAGATGAAATAATTAATAATTCGTTTCTCAGACAAAAATATAAAATAGCTTCTTGGTACGGAACTGTTATTAGCAGGGCAGCACAGGCCAATCCTAAATATAAATTCCCCTCTGAGTTAGCCAAATCTTATGGGCTACCTAACCTGGCAGCCTCACTTCATTGGACAGGATGAGCTGTGTGACTCATCCCTACAAGCAGGAGTTCTGTGGGGGGTGGGGAGACACTAAAGTAACAGCAACAGGTAACATCAACTCCAAATCAACAGAGAAGTGGAAGGAGGGGTCTCCCCCCCCCCAATCAAACCTTTAACCCAAACTTGACACTAACACCTGTTTTTTGGTAAGTTCTATTATTTAATCTTTCCTCATATATTTCAATCTTACTTCAACATTAAGCCTATGAATGTCAAAATATTAGAGATTAGATAGAAGATGATAGATAGATAGATAGATAGATAGATAGATAGATAGATAGATAGATAGATAGATGATAGATAGATAGACAGACAGACAGACAGATAGGTAGATAGATAGGAATGGATGGACGGACGGATGGATGGATGATAAATAGAAGATAGATAGATAGATAGATAGATAGATAGATAGATAGATAGATAGATAGATAGATAGATAGATAGATAGATAGATAATGATAGATGACAGAGAGAAAGAAAAGATAGATGACAAGTAGATAGATGGAGGATGGAGGAATAGAGGCATGGAGGGAGGGAGGGAGGGAGGGATGATAGATAGATAGATAGATAGATAGATAGATAGATAGATAGATAGATAGATAGATAGATAGATAGATAATGGATGGATGGATGAAAGATGTTAGATGACAGAGAGGGAGAGGGAGAGAAGAAAGATGATAAGTAGATAGATAGATGATGGAGGGAGGAATAGAGGGAGGGAGGGAGAGCGATGGCTGGCTGGCTGGCTGGCTGGCTGGATGATAAATATATAATGGATGGATGATAGATGATAGATGACAGAGAGGGAGAGCGAGATAAAAGATAGATGATAGATAGATAGATAGATAGATAGATAGATAGATAGATAGATAGATAGATAGATAGATAGATAGATAGATCAGAGAGGCAGAGAATGAGAGATGTTAGATTCCAACTGTGACCTTAAAAGTTATTGACAATATCAAAAATTAGGTTTGCACAGTATACTAAGTAACAAAAAAGCTAACCAAGATTAAGTTATGTGCAAATGCAGCCAGTCGGTCTTTAACCGACCTTGTTATGAGTGAACTTGGCCAAAGAGCCTTAGGGCAAAGGGCAAAGGCCACCTTGAGACCAGTTGTAAAGGCCACAGATTTTCAATTTTTTTTAAAGCTCCCTCCAAGTAGCCTCCCAAATTTGTGAATATTTCTAATTTAATTCATCACCCCTCTTTTTAAAAAAAAAATGCATATATTAATTTGGAGAAATGTGTACTAGCATATATATAGTGTTCTTTAGAAAACAGTTCACATTAACTTAATTTTGTCTATAATATATTTTAAGATACCGTGTTTTACATAGTATTTTTATAATTTATTTTAATAAATTGTGCCTATGAATTTTTCTGAAGACTTTTCCTAATATTAATTTTTGGTGCATTGCAAAATTGGGGAAAGTGTGATTTAATAACAAAAATAGCATTCCTGTTCATGGTTTGGTTCAAAATATGACATTAGAAAATCTTACATGCAAGTGTGAACAACAGGAAAGAAAGAAGAAAAAGGAAGGAAGGAAGGAAGGAAGGAAGGAAGGAAGGAAGGAAGGAAGGAAGGAAGGAAGGAAGGAAGGAAGGAAGAGAAAAGGAAAAAGAAAGAAAGAGAGGTAGAGAGAGAAAAACAAAGAGAGCGCGTGAGAGAGAGAAAGAGAGAGAAAGAAGGAAGGAAGGAGAAAGGGAAAAAGAAAGAAAGAGAGAAAGAGAGAGAGATAAAGAAGGAAGGAGAAAGGGAAAAAGAAAGAAAGAAAGAGAGGGAGGGAAGGAAGGAGAAAAGAAAGAGAGAAAGAAAGAAGGAAGGAAGGAAGGAGAAAGGGAAAAAGAAAGAAAGAGAGAAAGAGAGAGATAAAGAAGGAAGGAGAAAGGGAAAAAAAATAAAGAAAGAGAGGAAGGGAGGGAGGGAGGGAGAGAGAAAGAAAGAGAAAAAGGAAGAAGGAAGGAAGGAGAAAGGGAAAAAGAAAGAAAGAGAAAGAAAAAAGAAGGAAAAAAGAAGGAAAGAGGGAAGGAGGGAGCAAGGGAGGGAGGGAGGAAGGATAAAGGGGAAAGAAAGAGAGAGAGAGAGAGAGAGAGAGAGAAAGAAAGAAAAAGAAAAAAGAAAGAAAGAAAGAAAGAAAGAAAGAAAGAAAGAAAGAAAGAAAGGAGGGAGGGAGGGAGGAAAATATTTGATCACTTCAGTCTGCAAAGTTTATAAAATACTTTCTTTAGGTCTGACAGTACTAATGTTTGAAAGTCATTTTGTTTTATACTATTTTTTTCATTTATTTTCTTTCCTTTTCATTGATTCCTGGCACTTTTTTCTCTGCCATGATATTTGATGCAGAGGGGCTTTTCCAAGAAAGTAGGATGTGATTACCAGATTTCCAAAAGGACGATTTTTCCAGGAACTTTTCACTTGCCGCAAAGTTGCAACCCCTGGCACTTTCCATGCCCAGCACACCTACATGAAGAGCCAGTATTTTCCTTTCGGAATGCATGACTTGCCCTTAACGATTTCCTTGCTTTCAGGCGCACTTCAGAATGTTCTTGTCCTAAGGCATTGTTCATAAACACAGTTATTGCATGTAGCCTACAAGCAAAGTCCAGTTCTTTCAAGATAGTTCCCCTCTTGTCAGGTGTGAAGAATCAAGATGAGTTAAGTTCTAGTTAAGCTGATTTATGGAGAGATGCGGTGGCTTAGTGGCTAAGATGATGAGCTTGTCGATCGAAAGGTTGGCAGTTCAGCGGTTCGAATCCCTTTCTAGACCGGGATGCCTTATGCACGGTCACTCACGCCCTCGTGACGTCTCGTCTGGATTACTGCAATGCTCTCTACATGGGGCTCCCCTTGAGGGGCATCCGGAGGCTTCAGTTAGTCCAGAATGCGGCTGCGCGGGTGATAGAAGGAGCCCCTCGTGGCTCCCGCATGACACCTATCCTGCGCAGACTGCACTGGGTACCTGTGGCTTTCCGGGTGCGCTTCAAGGTGTTGGTGACAATCTTTAAAACGCTCCATGGCATAGGGCCGGGCTATTTACGGGACCGCCTGCTGCTACCGAATACCTCTCACCGACCCGTGCGCTCTCACAGAGAGGGACTCCTCAGGGTGCCGTCAGCTAGGCAGTGCCGTCTGGCGACACCCAGGGAAAGGGCCTTCTCTGTGGGGGCTCCCACCCTCTGGAACGAACTCCCTCCAGGACTTCGTCAACTTCCGGACCTCCGAACCTTTCGTCGCGAGCTTAAAACACACTTATTCATCTGCGCGGGACTGGATTAGATTTTAAATTTACTGGTTTTAATGGGTTTTTTATTATTTATACTGTTTTTTAATAATTTGGCTATAGAATAAGTTTTTTAATCGTTGTTTTAGTCTGTATTTATATGTATTTTAATTGCCTGTGAACCGCCCTGAGTCCCTAGGGAGATAGGGCGGTATATAAATATGAAAAATAAATAAATAAAATAAATAAATAGTGCTGCGTAACGGGGTGAGCTCCCGTGACTTGTCCCAGCTTCTGCCAACCTAGCAGTTCGAAAGCATGTAAAAAATGCAAGTAGAAAAATAGGGACCACCTTTGGTGGGAAGGGAACAGCGTTCTGTGCAGCTTTGGCGTTGAGTCATGATGGCCACATGACCACGGAGACGTCTTTGGACAGCACTGGCTCTTCGGCTTTGAAACAGAGATGAGCACTGCCCCCTAGAGTCGGGAACAACTAGCACGTATGTGCGAGGGGAACCTTTACCTTTACTTTTAAGCTGATTTATTGCTCATGCCTATACAGAAGAATCTAGTCAACTAACATTTGGCACTAAATTAGCACTCGATAAGAGCAGGGGTGCTATTCACTTACTTTCCTTACTGATTTGCAAATGTGAGCGCGCACGCGCACGCTCGCTCCACTCGCAAGCACCACTTCCGTAAGCACATGTTTTATGCGTGTGTGCACGGCCTCAAATACATGCCTAAATAGAGCCGAGGTGGGTAGATGGGCCCATCTGCAATTTCCGCTCCCGATTCGCCTGAACCGATCCGAACTAGCTAAATACCACCTCTTTTGAAGATTTCTGAATCACACTCACCCAAACTGTAACCACGCTTTATGGTGAAAAAACCAGGCAACATATATAAGTGGTAAGAAAAAAATGAACATGAGAGAACATGGCAGGGTTATGAATTTGCCGCTATTCCCAAACCAGCAGCCGGTTCTCTGTCTCAACTATTTCTGTTTTGCACCTGGCATCCAAGATCACTCTCTGTTGCCATCTGCCAGCAGCCTGTGGAGCTGGCAGCGGAGTTGGACAGTGATGAGGCTGAGGAAGAACGTGGGCCAGTCCTGGAGGTTGGGGAAGGCCCGGATGAGGGCTCTGTGTCGGAGGCTGAGGTGGGGCCAGGGTCATCAGGGATTGAAGTGTGGACTTCAGAGCCTCCAGAGACTGACAGTAGTGAGGCAGAGGAACAGGAGGAGCCTGTTCCTAATGCACGCATGAGAAGAGCTGCCAGAAGGCAAGAGCAGCTCAAGCAGAGAGGACAACTCGGGAGTAGGGCCAAGAGATGATTGGCCCCTCCCATAAGGCTTAAAAGACCAGCAACGGCATTTGGGCTTTGCTGGAAAACAACATTGGTAGCTTCGTCTTTCAGTCTGCGGTTTACCTACTACACAACTGTATTACTCACCAAAAAGTGATGTTCAGAAATTACACTAAACAGAGGCTAACTTTTTCATTGGAAACTGCCCCATCTTTCCTTTTAAATTGCATACATTTACTTAGAAAACTACGAAATTCAGCCCTGGTGGCTTAGTTGTGGGAGTTTGCACACTATTTATTGTTGCTTTGCTAAGTAATTTTATGCTGTCCTAAAATAGGAATCGGGATTCCATAGAGCAGTGTTTCTCCACGTTGGGCACTTGAAGATGTGTGGACTTCAACTCCCAGAATTCCTTGCTAGCTGGGGAATTCTGGGAGTTGAGGTCCACACATCTTGAAATTTCCAAGATCGAGAAACAGTACTAAAGAATCGCGTAAAGTGTTTGTTTTAAGAAAGTAGACAAAATCTGCACATTCCAGTTTGATGATTCCTAACCATATCAGGATAGAGTTTTCAACACTAGGGATTGGATATAAAATATGAAAATTTCTCAGTGCTTAAACTACAGACCCGTCTTCTGTCCTGTGTATATATGGAACCTCACTCAGGAAGAGCTGCTGAGCACAAGATACATTGGAAAAGGATTAAAGATCTCCCCTTGCTGGCTTCCAGGGGTGAAATCTACTTACCTTCCTTACAGGTTCAGAAGTACATGCACCATGCGCGCACATGCACATACACACCCTCTGCGCATGCACAAAACCTTCCTGCACAGAGGGTACAAACCAGGAAGTAACGACAGCTGGGTGGGTGGGTGGACCCTCGCACCGCGATTGCTACCAGTTCTCCAAACCACCGGCCAAGATTGCTACTGGATTGGGCGATCCGGACTGAACCGGGAGCATTTCACCCCTGCTGGCTTCCATCCAGAGTATGAAAGTGCTCAGACAACCTCTTTCTCCTGCCACCTCCCCCTAGATCAGAGGTCTCCAAAGCTTTGAAGCTTTAAGACTTGTGGACTTCTCCAGCCAGCTATCCTGGTCCGCAAATCTTAAAGCTGCCAACTTTGAAGACCTCTGCTCTAGATGTTCAGTGGTGTCTGCAGCAAACCACGATGTTGCAAAAACGATGACATACGTGCAATGTCGCCATGATGCAAATCCTGCCCTTATATACTTATATCCTGATATCCGGATGCAAGTGCATAAGTCCCAGGATTTATGTCATGATGCTACGGAGCGCCTTTCATCTTTTGCTCGCCCAAGGACATCTTCGCTGACATTCCCATTATCTCCGTTGAGCAGGCTTAAATAATCCTCAGTTGTTCCAGTTTTAAGCAGTGTTTTTTTTCCCCTTAAGCCTAGAGAGAACATAGTGACAATGACCATCAGAAGGACCCAAATGTCTTTTATTCTCTCGGTGGCCCAGTAGAAATGACTTCAGCCTCAGGAATATGCTGACTGTCTTTTTAAGAGGACTAAAATCTTGATAAATAACACTCCCACAGACATACTTTCCAACAGAAGACAGTTGGCATAAAATATAAAGAGCACTGTGAAAACAGTACAGACACCTCTCTCTCTTTCATCTTTGTGACTCTTTGCTAAATTTATCTATACTGTTTCTCTCTCTCTCTCTCTCTCCTTGTACCGCCAAACAGATGCAAGTCACACACAATATGTACAGGATGATTAAGCAGCCAACAGTCCCAGTGAGCTTCAGCAGTGAGATATGATGCAGTCAGGGCCGCAATCAAACAAAAAGTATTAGTCTGCTTGGATTCATGTATGTCTCTCAATGCTCAAGCATCAGTGGTGAAATCCAATTTTTTTACTACCGGTTCTGTGGGTATGGCTTGGTGGGCTTGGTGGGCGTGGTGTGGCTTGGTGGGCGTGGCACCCCACTCCTGGGGGAAGGATATTGCAAAATCCCCATTCCCACCCCACTCTGGGGCCAACGAGAGGTGGCATTTGCCAGTTCTCCAAACTGCTCAAAATTTCCGCTACCGGTTCTCCAGAACTTGTCAGAACCTGCTAGATTTCACCCCTGCACTGCATTCTTTATCATTTGAAATCTCCGGTCTTCAAAGGAAAGCCCAAGTACGCCTGCTGCAGTAGTCAATGTAGAAGGTGAAGAAACCATAGCTTCTAAAGAGCCAGGTTATTTCTAAATAAATAGCACCGCCATCTTGCTGGAGTTGCCTTATGTCCGTTTCAGTGTCAGGCTTGCCCCAGCTAGGTCCCTAGGAAAGAAAGACCCTCAACTCCATTTGAAGTGATAGGCTGTTTTACTAAGGATTCATGGTTACAAACAAAGCAGGCTAGAACTAAAGTTCCAGCACAAAAGGCTACAAACTTTTCCCCATCTCTCCAGCCCTTCCACCGGGCTGGCTCATCTTCAACCAATGATGTGCCGTAGAGGTGTTTTGAGAACCGCTTAGATGTTTGGGGGAATTCACGTTTCTTTCCCAGAATTCATAACATAACATAATAACAGAGTTGGAAGGGACCTTGGAGGTCTTCTAGTCCAACCCCCTGCCCAGGCAGGAAACCCTACATCACTTCAGATAAATGGTTATCCAACATTTTCTTAAAAATTTCCAGTGTTGGAGCATTCACAACTTCTGCAGGCAAGTTGTTCCACTTATTGATTGTTCTAACTGTCAGGAAATTTCTCCTTAGTTCTAGGTTGCTTCTCTCCTTGATTAGTTTCCATCCATTGCTTCTTGTTCTGCCCTCAGGTGCTGTGGAGAATAGTTTGACTGCCTCTTCTTTGTGGCAGCCCCTGAGATATTGGAACACTGCTATCATGTCTTCCCTAGTCCTTCTTTTCATTAAACTAGACATACCCAGTTTCTGGGTATGTGAACCCAATTCACCTCCTTGAAGACTGAAATAGGCTGGCTCTTCACAATTCTGGTTTCTGTCAAGCCTGTCATCAACCTCCCTATTGATCTCCTTTGTTCCTTACATGCCAATTACCTATTTCCTCCCCCCTCCCACTCTAACTGATGACAGAATACCAGCTAAGTATTGAGCTGAAGATGACAGATCTCACATTTTAGTCCTTCAGGGTGTGGATATCTACTAAATCTCCAGTTTAGTCAGGATGGAAATATATAACTGGTTATCCTGAAAAGACCAATGGTAGCCAACCTGGGTGGAGTAGATGACCTTCTCAATGGCTTCATGTCGCCTTCGACAGGACCTGGTTTTAGCTCATAGAATCATCCGTTGTAACGTCCTTCCTGCCAACGACTACTTCAGTTTCAACTACAATAACACAAGAGCTACCAATAGATTCAAACTTAATGTCAACAGCTCCAGTTTGGATTGCAGAAAATATGATTTCTGTAACAGAATTATCTGTGCTTGGAATGCATTACCTGCCTCCGTGGTCTCTTCTCATAACCGCAAAAGCTTTAAACAAAATCTATCCACTGTTGACCTCACGCCATTCCTAAGAGGACTCTAAGGGGCGTGCATAAGAGCACAAACGTGCCTACCGTTCCTGTCCTATTGTTTCTTTCCCTATATATATATATATATATATGCTTATACTTCCTTGTTTCTCCTCATATATATGTGTATACATTATATAATCTTTTTGTGTTATGCTTGTATATATTGTTTTGACAAAATTAAAAAAATTAAAAAAAAATAAAGATGGTGAAGAAGAGACCCCATATCAAAGGGACCAAAGCTGTAATCTCTCTTCCCCCATTAAGATCAGCTGGAACTTTCCATATGGGAAGAAATAATATGTCCAATTCCCAATGTTTACAATTATCCAGAACATCATGGTCCAGTGTTATCAAAGACATTTGAGAGATATCACAGTCCTTCCTTCCATGTCCCATCATCAGTCATCATAACAGCAAACAAAGTCCTATTTCCACTTCTAGGATTAGACTGTTAAACTTTGGATCCGATTTAAGCTACCTCTTCCAAGACCTTCTTCAACTGAGTCTCAAACATCTTCTCCCAAAATTCAAGTTGAAGATGTAGGAGAAATGGTATGTCTTCTGTCACTGGATCTAGAAGTGGTTTATTCAGTAGAGTGATGGCCTTCAGGAAAAAAACTGTTCTTGTGGCTAGTTTTTCTGGTGTGCAATGCTCTACAGCATCGTTTTGAGGGTAGGAGTTGAAACAGTTTATGTCCAGGATGTGAGGGGTCTGTAAATATTTTCCCAGCCCTCTTTTTGACTTGTGCAGTATACAGGTCCTCAATGGAAGGAAGGTTGGTAGCCATTGTTTTTTCTGCAGTTCTAACTATCCTCTGAAGTCTATGTCTGTCTTGTTGGGTTGCAGAACCAAACCAGACCGTCACAGAGATGCAAATGACAGACCCAATAATTCCTCTGTAGAACTGGATCAGCAGCTCCTTGGGCAGTTTGAGCTTTCTGAGTTGGCGCAGAATGAATTCACGACTCCCACAATCCATCTTCCAGAGTCTATCCTGGCAGCTTTAAAAAAACCCTGAAAGACCTTGGATCTAGACAGCAATAGCAGAGATTACATTGCAAGGATTTGGTCCAGATCCTGCCCATTCACTGTATCAAAGCAATGCGTTCGGCCCAAGGCCCGTTAAGATAAAAACTATCACAAAAAGGTGCAGCAAACCACCACCACCCTCACTACTGCAACGCTCTCTACATGGGGCTCCCCTTTAAGAGCACCCGGAGGCTCCAACTGGTCCAGAATGCAGCTGCGCGGGTAGTAGAGGGAGCAATTCGAGGCTCCCATGTAACACCTCTCCTACGCAAGCTACACTGGTTGCCGGTGGTCTTTCGGGTGCAATTCAAGGTTACCACCTTTAAAGCGCTCCATGGCATAGGACTGGGTTATTTACGGGACCGCCTGCTGCTACCGATAGCCTCCCATCGACCAGTGCGCTCCCATAGGGAGGGTCTCCTCAGGGTGCCGTCGGTCAGACAATGTCGACTGGCGACCCCCAGGGGGGAGGGCCTTCTCTGTGGGGGCTCCTGCCCTCTGGAGCGAGCTGCCTCCAGGGTTACGTCAAATCCCTGACCTCCGGACCTTTCGCCGCGAGCTGAAGACACTTTTGTTTCATCGCGCAGGGCTGGCCTAATAGTTTTAATGGGGTTTTTTTTATTAGAGTTTTTTAGTCTCTCTTAGCCAAACTGAATTTAGTTTTTTAAAATGTTTTTAATGTTTGTATTTTTGTTTTTACCTGGCTGTAAACCGCCCTGAATCCTTCGGGAGAAGGGCGGTATATAAATCAAAATAATTAATAAATAAATAAATAAATAAATAAATAAATAAATAAATAAATGCTACTTACGACCCAGTTTCGAAGTTACGATGTCCAACTCCCCCGCTGTCACATGATTGTATTTTGGGTGCCCAGCAATCAATCTATTTAGTGTATATTGTAGCGTATATTGGAGGTGGTGACCCTTTGAGAGCTGTATGCAACGAAATTTCACTCTAATGTATGCCAATTAGCGTACATCAAAGTGACAATAAAGTTATTCTAAGTTCTAATTTGCACAGTCACATGATTGAAATGTACAATTTTTTTTTCCCCCTGGAAACCGACATTTTGTTCCCGTTTCCAGAATTAAAAAAAGAAACACCCCATAGCGATCAGTCAGTTTGCTTAACAACCACCGCATTTGCTAAACAGCCACTGTGTTCGCCTAACAATTATTGCAAAAAAGATAGTAAAATCATGACCATCACCACTTCTCAGTGGTGGGTTTCTAACGGTTCTCCCCGGTTTGGGTGAACCAGTAGTGGTGGTGGTGGGAGGCTCCGCCAACCCACCCAGATGTCATCACGGATGCTCTGCACATGCACAGAAGCGCCATGCGTGAACACAGTTCTGAACTGGTAGCGAAGTAAGTGGAACCCACTACTGCCACTTATGACTGTATTTGCCAAGCTCAGTTATGATTGTAAGCTGAGGACTGCCTCAAGAAAAATATCAATGAAAAAGGAAGTTTCAGAAAGCTACAATGATCTTTAAGATGCCATAAGGCCCGCTACTTTGCTGTGGGTACCCAAACATACTGGCTTCTCAGCAGCGGTGAAATCCAGCAGGTTCTGACAGGTTCTGGAGAACCGGTAGCGGAAATTTTGAGTAGTTCGGAGAACTGGCAAATACCGCCTCTGGCTGGCTCCAGAGTGGGGTGAGAATGAAGATTTTGCAATATCCTTCCCCCAGGAATGGGGTGGGAATGGAGATTTTGCAGTATCCTTCCCCTAGGAGTGGGGAGGGAATGGAGATTTTGCAGTATCCTTCCCCTAGGAGTGGGGAGGGAATGGGGATTTTGCAGTATCCTTCCCCTGGAGCGGGGTGGGAATGGAGATTTTGCAATATCCTTTTCCCAGGAGTGGGGAGGGAATGGGGATTTTGCAGTATTCTTCCTCTGCCATGCCCCCCAAGCCACACACCTCAAGCCACACCACGCCCACCAAGCCACGCCCACAGAACCGGTAGTAAAAAAAATTGAATTTCACCACTGCTTCTTAGTTATCATAATACTTTATAGTGCCCATCTGCAAATTTATTTCAGTATGGTCTATAAAATCAAAAAAAAAAAAATGACAGAACACATGATAAAATATCACTTTTACAGTGAATACTGTATAATTCTCGGATTACTCTTTTTTTCTTCTTCTGCGCATCATTAAGGTTGCAATGTTTGCACAATACAGTCACAGTAGTTCTCCCCTATTCTTTGTTGTTGTTGTTGTTGCTTTTATCACCCGACCTTGTTGCTGTCCTTGTTGCAGGTCTTTGTAGGAAAGAAAACGCACGCAATGGTTTGGTTTTTCTCTCTCTTTTAAATGCACTTAAGAAAATGACACAGATGTGATAAAAAAAAAATGGCAAGAAACAGGGGGGACATTTTTTTTTTCAATAAAAGCTTTAATTACGTGCACGCAGCATTATGTTTCCTAGCCTGAATTTGCTTATTGCACAAAAATAGATTTGCAGATTGTAAAGAGAGGGAAAAAACCTCAAGAATATACCATATCAAGGCCATTTCTAAGTATAGAGAAGAATATGGACAAAAAATATTCTTCTTTTGTAGCGATTTTTCAAACTATGTTCCAGGGCACCCTAGTGGCTGTAGATATTCTTATAAGAATCAAACTACTATGTTGGATATATTAACCATTATATGAACCATAAAGAAGGGCAGAGAATGCTTCTGGAACTTAAATCTAAATCTTCAGGCTTTGGTTAATTGCACCTTAACCTATTGAAAGAATAAGTTGATTTTTTTTGGAAGAATCCTTACACAGTTATTGTTCAGAAATTCTGGAACAGGGGAAAGTGGGGCATTTTTGCTGAAAACCAGAAGTAAATGCCATCTTTTAGCAAAAACATAGTAACTTACAGTCACGTAATCATAGAGACAAGTGGCTGTTGGAACTTCAAAACCGATTCTTAAGTACCTTTGGGGGAGTCTGTCATAACTTTCACTGCTGAGTGACCAGTCGTAAGTCAAGGACCTCCTGTACTGTTGGTTTAACAGAGTTCACTATTCTAGATTTTTGTGAATTTTCAGGAGCTAGCTAGATATAACTTTAAACTGCCTTGTCAGTAGTGCACGTACTAAATTTAGTAGGATGCTGGTGGACTCTCCCAAAATAATTAGTTCATCAGAGTCCCCAAATTAATAATAAAATCATCCATGGGAGGAAATGCCTGGTAAACAATACTAAACAATACTAGGATAAAATAAAACCTTTCTGTTCTGTCCTCCCTCGCCTCCGTCCGAGTGATGGCTTAATTAGCCGGCACTATCAGCTCTGGCAGCAGAATAGCCAGCGTCTGCCAAGAGCCTCTGTTATCTTCCACGACGCTGGTGAGTCACCCAGAAACAAACTTCAGCTCTTAATCAGTGGATTTTCCTGTTACAAAGAGACACAGCAGCTCTCGCTGCCTTTATATCCTGTGGGGTGTGGCTCCATGACTCAGCACTTCCTGGGCTTGCCCCACCCTTGCTTCTGTTGTTCCCTCCTCTCCTGCCTACGAAACCTAGGGTCCACCCAGGCCTGATTGCCATCAGCTGGGTCTGGAGGCGTGGCCTTGGGGGGGAAGAGTCAGGGGACGGAGGCCTCGTTATCTCCTCCACCTGGCCTGCTTCTGGCTCCCGGAGCTGAGCCAGGGAAGCCGGTGCTCCCGGGGTAAGTCCTGATGGCCCTTCCCCCCTCACTGTCCAAGTCACTTTCTGGCAGCAGGGCCAGCTCAGGAAGCGCAGACACAACACTTTCTTTTAATCAAATTTAATGTTAGTGAGGATGGAAAGAAGAAATGGGAAGAAGGCAGCATTGGAAGAAATGTCCATCTCGGTTCAGTTCCAAGTGGGGAGAAAGACACTGGAAACATGGAGGCTGATTGGAAAGATGGACAGGACCACATGGGTTTTAGGTCCTGGGCAGCTGAGCACATGGAATGGAGAGTGAGTGTTATTTATATCCTGTCTTGGGCTTTGAACTTGAGCTTCCTGTTCCTGTGGCAAAGGCATGTATTCTATTGGTTGCAGGCTCCCATGTGGAGGCATGTTGGCCTGAATCAAGTTTGGTTGAACCTTGCTGGGTGATGTAATGAAGGGGCTTGGTTGTGCCATGTGGTGAGCTCTGCTCATAGATAATCCTATTATGTAAGGAGGGTCATGTCTTAATCCCATCACCATGGAGCTGAAGTGTTGTGACCCAGGCCCAAGTAGGTAGTAGGAAACTCAGTCAGTGTAAAAACAAACAAACTTTATTAGAACAGCTGAGAATTAATTCGTTCTCAGCGTAGTCCAACTAAATTAAAGCAAATTCCTCCCAATACAATTCTTCAGTCCTATCACCAACCTTGGTCCAATTAGGCAAACTGCCAAAGACCTTTCTGGGCGAAAGTTCAGAAGACACCGCTGCAAAACAAATGCAACAAGACGAAGCTATCAACGTTGTTTTCCGGCAAAGAGCCCAAGTGTTGTTGCTGGTCTTTTAAGCCTTATGGGAGGGGCCAATCATCTCTTAGCCCTATTCCCGAGTCGTCCTCTTTGCTTAGAGCTGCTCTTGCCTTCTGGCAGCTCTTCTCATCCGTGCATTAGGAACAGGCTCCTCCTGTTCCTCTGCCTCACTACTGTCAGCCTCTCAAGGCTCCTGAGTCCGCACAGCTGTCCCCGATGGCCCTGGCCCCACCTCAGCCTCCGACGCAGAGCCCTCATCCGGGCCTTCCCAGCCTCCAGGACTGGCCCATGTTCTTCCTTAGCTTCATTGCTGTCCAACTCCATTGCCAGCTCCTCAGGCTGCTGGCAGACCACAACATGAAGGTGTTTTGTTTTGTAGATAGGCTGGTCCAGTCTTAATGTGCACCAAATATCTGCTGGGGGCAGGGAGCTGCAGGGAGCTGCTCTTTGTCTTTAAAAACATGTTTCTCCTTTTCTCATCCAGGGAAATATAATTTTTCCTAAAATATTTCATTCTTGTAAGAAGGGTAGATGCTAACTTTCTTCAGCAAAAGTATCTTTTCAGCAGGCAAAAAAAGATCATTGTTTAAAAAGTTAATGTCTGTATTTCAAGAAGTTTAGTGCTGACTATAACTTAAATAATACAACTCACAAACATTTACTCTTCATTAACAAGGCCATGAAGTCAAAGGCTATGGAAAAATTAGCCCGGACTTGCTGCTAAAGTTTTATCCATCACCTCGAAAGCCTGCTATATTCCATTTTAATTTGCATAATGACCGGTTGAGAATGCTGGTCCTAGATTTGAAGGTTAGTTGCATTTTGTGCAATTAAAGGCAGGGAATTAACAGCAATGTCACCACAAAAGCATGATCTGAAGGGAACGGGGGAGTTTAATGAGGTCTCATAAAATAAAGTGGTCAGGTGTATGTCTTGACACATTTTTTTTTCCCAGGAGAAAGTGTGATCGGTTATACAGCTGGAATGGCAGGATAAAAGGCAGAGACCTTTCGCCTATGCTCCGCCGGATCAGACTTCAAACTAGGCTTGTAGTCTGAGGGTCATTTACCACATAAAGCAGGGGTAGTCAACCTTTTTATATCTACCGCCCACTTTTGTATCTCTGTTAGTAGTAAAAATTTCTAACCGCCCACCGGTTCCACAGTAATGCGCCATGTATCGTCATCTGCACATGCCTCTCACGCATCGTGGATTGGGGTTGGGGGGGGGACGCCGGCTACCAGCTCTGCTTGTCTGTTACAGCTGGGTGGTGTGGGGAGAGATGCATGAGCTATTCTGGGACGAGGCTCTTTTGTTTGCGGTCGCACTACAGAGCCATTTAGTTTCACTTACGTAACGTGAACTAAACTTACGCGCGGGTGATACAAATCGTATGTTTTCAGAAATTTAAATTGTCACGGAGAATTTTATGAAAACCTAATGAAAATGTTTTTAAATAATGCTATGAATTTTTTTAAAAAAGTCAATTAAATTTTAAAAAAAGGAAAGTGTTTCAATATCGGACAAAACCCCTACTGCCCACCATGAAAGCTGGAACGCCCACTAGTGGGCGGTAGGGATCAGGTTGACTACCATTGACACAAAGTGTCCAAACCATAGGACCTCAATTTGCACATGATTATCTTCATTATTCTCCGACTCTTGTTCTCTGAACTATCATAGACTAGAATAGAACAGAATTTTTTATTGGCCAAGTGTGATTGGACACCCAAGGAATTTGTCTTTGGGGCATATATTCTCAGTGTACATAAGGAGAATAAAATACGTTCATCAAGACAGGGGTGAAATCCATCAGGTTCTGACAGGCTCTCGAGAAGTTTTGCTGTTTCTCTAATTTCTGGTTTTCCTAGGAAGGCGTTTCGCTTCACATCCAGGAAGCTTCTTCAGCTCTGATTGGTTTCAGCTCTAGTTTCAGGAATTGGAGATAGAAACTGCGTACAGAACTCCTCCACTTCATCCAGTGGTAGGATTCAAGTAATTTAACAACCGGTTCTCTGCCCTAATGATTTCTTCCAACAACCAGTTTGCCGAACTGCTCAGAAAGCTAACAACCGGTTCTCCCGAAGTGGTGCGAACTGGCTGAATCCCACCACTGACTTCATCACTACTGAGTCAAGAAAAACTAAAGAGAGGGAGGAGAAGGTAACCTTGGTGTGACCAAGTTGAGGGAAACCAGAGACTCTGACCTACACCGAGGATCTAATTCAGGGATAGGCTTCAGATCCTTTGGCAATGAGTCCGCTGCCCCGTTACTGGGTGGGCGTGGCCATGGTAGGCGTGGCCTAGTTGGCTACCTGCACCCTGGCGGGAGGGGTGTTTTTCACCCTCCCCTGGCTCTGGAGGCTTTCCTCAAGCCTCTGGGAGGATGAAAACAGCTTTCCCCGGGGTCCAGAGGCCCTCCCGAGACCAGAAACAGGCCTATTTCTGGACTTCCAGAACCTTCGGTAGGCCCATTTTTGGCCCTCCTAGACCCTCCACGCAGCCCCTGCACTTACCTGGAATGATGAATGGGCCACGTGGAAACTCCTGGGAGGAGTGGGGTGGGGTGGGAGGGGTGGGGTGGGGTGGGGAAGGGAGGGGCAGGGCAGGGCAGGGATAGCGTGGCCAGCCAGGGATGGCATTTGGGGGTTCGCCAAACCCCGGCGATCCTTGGCTAGAGGATTGCCCGAACCCTGTCGAACCCCCAGGAGCCCACCCCTAATCTAGTTAAATTTTCCTGCCAAATTTCCAGTCTTAGACTTTTTTTTTTTTTTTTTTGCATTTATATCCCACCCTTCTCCGAAGACTCAGGGCGGCTTACACTATGTTAAGCAATAGTCTTCATCCATTTGTATATTATATACAAAGTCAACATTATTGCCCCCAACAATCTGGGTCCTCATTTTACCTACCGTATAAAGGATGGAAGGCTGAGTCAACCTTGGGCCTGGTGAGACTTGAACCTGCAGTAATTGCAAGCAGCTGTGTTAATAACAGACTGTCTTAGCAGTCTGAGCCACCAGAGGTCCAAAGGCTGGCTCAACCCCAGAGTTGAGGTAGAACTTCAATGTGTCTGAATCCTAAGCTAACTGCTGATCGCTGGTTCTTCTTCTAAATTGATGGATGAGTAGGTGACTGAGATAAGTACAACTTCCTATGGCACGGAGAATGTTTATTTTTTCTCCGTTTGTCAACGGAGGAATGCAAATGATGCAGATGATGCAGAACTGATTGGCAGTCCAATAAAAGAGAATATTTGTAGCTGGGGGTTGAAATCAGGAGTCCTTATTGCTCTCTGTGCTTGGTTGCTGTCCATCTTTTTTTTTTATTTCTTTTTGTCACAACAGTATACATAAACAATTGTCATAGATAAAACAACATATCTTGAAGAAAAGAATATATATATATATATATATATATATATATATATATATATATATATATATATATATATATATATATATATATATATATATAGGTCTTTGGTTGTTCGGGTTTTCTCCCGTGTAAAATTGGAAGTGTCTTGGCGACGTTTCGACGAAGTCTCATTCGTCATCTTCAGGCTTCAGCTTCGTGCTTCTGGGAGCAATGTGTGATCGCAGCTGTTTCTTCCTTTTAACTGGTAGTGGGGGTTTGAACTGATTGGGTGGGAGCTTGGCTGTGCTCTGATTGGATGGGGTTTTTTTTGTGCTTTAATTGGCTGGGGTGTGTCCTGTGTTGGTGGGGGCTTGGTTGTGCTCAGTCTAATCTGTGCTGCAGGGGGATTTGAGCTGGTGAGCTGCACTGCTGCTGTTTGGCTTCGTGTTCGTGGTCGTGCTACATCTTCGTAGTGGGTGTCAGTCTGCTGCATGTATGGATTGGAGGGGTTTGAAGTGGCTAATGTTGCAGCTGCGGTCTGGCTTCTGGTCCTTGGTCGTGCTTCCTGATCAGTGTGGGTTTGGGTGTGCTTTCTGGGTGGATGTGTGGTGGTGACATCCTGTGTGGACCTCGTGAGTGTGGGTCTGGTGTCATTCCTCGTGTTAGGGACACGTTTGTCAATAAGGGCAGGTTTCCAAATGGCTGGTAGGGGGGAGGTATCATCTCGTTTGTTCATGCTGTGTGGGCGTTTTTCTATCTCGATGGCTTCTCTGATTATTCTGTTGTTAAAGTGTTCAGTTTTGGCGATAGTTCTGGTCTTTTTAAAGTCAATATCGTGTCCTGTGACTTTAAAGTGTTGGACCAGGGAAGAAGTTGGTTCCTCTTTTTTGAATGAGTTCTTGTGTTCTTCAATGCGTGCACTTATTCTTCTGTTGGTTTGTCCAATGTATGTGGTGGGGCAGGCGGTGCATGGGATTTCATATACTCCTTGATTTTCTAACTCAATTTTGTCTTTGGGGTTTCTTAGGATGGTGGATATTTTTGGTTTGTGCAGAATGCTGTCTTGATGTTATGTTTGTGGAGGATCTTGCTGATTCTGTCTGTGGTGCCTTTTATATATGGGAGGAGGGCTGTGCCATTTTCTTGCTCTCTGTCTTGGGTTTTAGTGGGGGTTCTTTTGGATTAGTTTGGTAATCTTATTTCTCTGGAATCCATTGGATGTTAGTACGTTTGTGAGAGTGTGTAGTTCGGTTTTAGGTGTTGTTCGTCAGCTAAGCATTTTGTTCTAGAGATGAGTGTCTTGGCTACGGAGTTGATCTGTGCTGGGTGGTGGTGTGAGTGCATGCAGATAGCGGTTTGTGTGTGTTTTCTTCTGGTAGATGGTGTGTCCTAGGGAGCCATTGGGTTTCTTGTAGACTAAGACATCTAGGAAGGAAGTTGGTTGTTAACTTCTGTTTCCATGGTGAACTGTATTTTGGGGTGTAGGCTATTGAGGTGTGTGAGGAAGTTTTCAAGTTTTTCTTTCCCGTGTGGCCAGATTATGAAGGTGTCGTCTACGTATCTGAGCCAGAGTTTGGGTTTGTGATCAGATTTTTCTAGTGCTTGGGTTTCAAAGTGTTCCATGTAGAGGTTGGCAATGACAGGTGAGAGGGTGATCCCATGGGTGCCTTCTATTTGTTTGTATTTTTGTCCGTTATAGATGAAGTATGTGTTGGATAGGCAGTGGTTGGTCAGATCTAGTATGTGCTTGGGGGTTATATTTGTTTTGGATAGCTGTCAAGGCTTCTTTGATTGGCACTTGGGTGAAGAGGATATGACATCAAAGCTCACGAGTAGGTCGCTGGGCTGTAAGTTTTGTTTCTTTATGATCTCTATGAACTGGAATGAGTTTTTACGTGTGAGGCGATGGATTCTGCATAGGGTTGTAGTTGTTTGGCGAGAAATTTGGCTAGGTTTTGTAGAGGTGAGCCTATGGAGCTGACTATGGGTCTGTGTGGGGTTCCTTCTTTGTGTATCTTGGGGAGGCCGTAGGGCTTAGGGCATCTGGATGATTTCTCTCTGGGAATGATTCTTTGTTGGATTTCTTCGCTGATGGGGAGGCTTTTATTTTGGATCTAGTGGTTTTCTAGGTAGGTGGTGGGGTCTGTTTTAGGGGCTTGTATGCAGGGTCTTGGAGTAGGTTGGTTAATTTGGTTTGGTAGTCAGATGTGTTCATAACCACCGTGGCGTTGCCCTTGTCTGCTGGTAGGATTATTATGCTGGTATCTTTTTTCAGGTTAAGTAGTGCTGTCTGTTCCTCTTTGGGTAAGTTGCTTTTGGGTGGCTTGCTGCTGCAGAGGATGTTGGTGATTTCGAGTCTGATTTTGTTAGCGTCATCGGGGTTGATTTTGGTCAGGCTGGTTTCAACTCCGCATATAATGGTCTCAGTGGGGATGTATTTGGGAGTGACTGCAAAGTTGAATCCTTTGGAAAGGACATCGGTTTCAGCTTTGGTGAGGATCCTATCTGAGATGTTATGCACTGTTTGTTTCATGTGTTGCTGTGAGGGTGGAGAGGTTTGTTTCTGGCGTTCTTGTAGTCTTCGGAGTTTGTTGGTGTGCGTGTCTGTCTTGAGGGTGGTCTGTGTTTCGCTCTCCAGACGGCAAGTTGTTTGGATTTGTCCCAAAGTGCGGGTGCATCTTGTTGCTGAGTTTGAGGTGAAGTGTGAGGAGATCTTTGTTGATTTGATCTAGGAGGAATCTTTTGTGTGAAGTTCATTTCTGATTAAGGCCAATTCTGTTCTTTTTAGGATCGTTTGGTGGCTGCAGAGTTGGAGTGGAATTTCAATTGGAAGCATTTGGGGATTAAATTTTCATCGGCAGTTTCGTAGGAATGCGAGGTCACATAAAATGGAAGCTCTTTGGACTTCTAGTTTTCATAGGTCCTGGTCAGATGGTGGATTTCCTCCCGTAGAGGTGCAATATTTGTTTTCTGAGGTTTTCACGGTGTTTGTATATAGGTCTTTGGTTGTTGGGTTTTCTCCGTGTAAAATTGGAAGTGTCTTGGCGACGTTTCGAAGTCTCATTCGTCATCTTCAGGCTTCAACCGTGCTTCTGGGAGCAATGTGTGATCGCAGCTGTTTCTTCCTTTTAACTGCTAGTGGGGTTTGAACTGATTGGGTGGGAGCTTGGCTGTGCTCTGATTGGATGGGGTTTTCTGTGCTCTGATTGGCTGGGGTGTGTCCTGTGTTGGTGGGGGCTTGGTTGTGCTCAGTCTAATCTGTGCTGCAGGGGATTTGAGCTGGTGAGCTGCACTGCTGCTGTTTGGCTTCGTGGTCGTGGTGCTACATCTTCGTAGTGGGTGTCAGTCTGCTGCATGTATGGATTGGAGGGGTTTGAAGTGGCTAATGTTGCAGCTGCGGTCTGGCTTCTGGTCCTTGGTCGTGCTTCCTGATCAGTGTGGGTTTGGGTGTGCTTTCTGGGTGGATGTGTGGTGGTGACATCCTGTGTGGACCTCGTGAGTGTGGGTCTGGTGTCATTCCTCGTGTTAGGGACACGTTTGTCAATAAGGGCAGGTTTCCAAATGGCTGGTAGGCGGGAGGTATCATCTCGTTTGTTCATGCTGTGTGGGCGTTTTTCTATCTCGATGGCTTCTCTGATTATTCTGTTGTTAAAGTGTTCAGTTTTGGCGATAGTTCTGGTCTTTTTAAAGTCAATATCGTGTCCTGTGACTTTAAAGTGTTGGACCAGGGAAGAAGTTGGTTCCTCTTTTTTGAATGAGTTCTTGTGTATATACAAACACCCGTGAAAACCTCAGAAAACAAATATATATATATATATATATATATATATATATATATATATATATATATATATATATATATATATATATATATATATATGTCTTTGGTTGTTCGGGTTTTCTCCCGTGTAAAATTGGAAGTGTCTTGGCGACGTTTCGACGAAGTCTCATTCGTCATCTTCAGGCTTCAGCTTCGTGCTTCTGGGAGCAATGTGTGATCGCAGCTGTTTCTTCCTTTTAACTGCTAGTGGGGGTTTGAACTGATTGGGTGGGAGCTTGGCTGTGCTCTGATTGGATGGGGGTTTTTTGTGCTCTGATTGGATGGGGGTGTGTCCTGTGTTGGTGGGGGCTTGGTTGTGCTCAGTTTAGTCTGTGTTGCAGGGGGATTTGAGCTGGTGAGCTGCATAGCTGTTGTTTGGCTTTGTGGTCGTGCTACAAAGCATGACCACAAAGGACCTTAAAAGGAAGAAACAGCTGCGATCACCCATTGCTCCCAGAAGCACAAAGCTGAAGCCTGAAGATGACGAATGAGACTTCGTCGAAACGTCGCCAAGACACTTCCAATTTTACACGGGAGAAAACCCGAACAACCAAAGACCTATATACAAACACCCATGAAAACCTCAGAAAACAAATATAAATATATATATATATATATATATATATATATATATGTAAGTAAAAAAAATATATGCATCAACTATATTAATTTGATATAATGAAGAAAACAATAGGACAGGAACGGTAGGCACTTTTGTGCTCTTATGCACGCCCCTTATAGTCCTTTTAGGAATGGGGTGACTATATAGTTACTATCCAGTAACTGTGCTCGCCCAGATAAGCATAGATTATCTCCAAGATTAAGATTAAGATCAAGAAGTAACCAATAGCCCAGTCAAGGAACTGCCAAACAAGCTAATAGCAAACAGCCAAACCTAAGAACTTCCAAAATCATTCCCACCAACGCTGACAGGGCAAGCCACTAGAATATAAACTGAGAGCAAACCCCACTCCTTACTCGCATTGATGATGTTACCTAGTTTGGTAATGAAATGTCTGCAAGAAAACAACCAAGTTCATTGAGGGCCCCTGATTCATTTGCAAGGGAGCCGAAATCTGGCACCCTGGTTTTACTGGTTTAGCCTCCAAACAAGAGTTGAAGTGACTTTTTAAGTTGTTATTTTTTTTCCCTCTCCCATTCTTCCTTTCTCACCTAATAGCAAAAGTTTTTAATTGTTTTGTTCCAATGCAAGCCTTTTCACATTGCTTCAGCTTGGTTTTGGGAAATGCTAGAACCAGGAGCAATAATCTTTTACTTTCAGGCCACACAAAGTAGTCTACCCCCAAGCATTACTCAAAATAAAATTAGTTGGGCAGGAGCTTCTTCTCGATCCAAATTTTGCCAGCTGATTCACAAAGCAGAATTATGCAGAAACTCTTGAACTGGGATTTCTTAAGCATTCTCTGCTCCGGGCTAAATGCCACAGTTCCATAAGCCAGAGAGGGTCAAGAGATAAGACGGGAAGGGGGTGAGCAGGCAAAATAATGGAAACGGTCATTTTTTTTTTTTTAAATCAGTTTTCTTCAACAAGTCATCCCTTTGTTTGCGATAGATGAACAGCCCTTTCTCTGGGAGAAAGATTAAAATAGGACGGAAACAAAGCAAGTTTCTATGTACTATTTAAATCTCGGGCCAAGAAGCAAATGGCAAGGACAGAGACAATTGTAAAATTCAGCAAAGCTTTGGGATGTTGGGAATAACAAGGAAAATAAGGCCTGGTTGTATAAAAGGTTCTCCTGATGGAAGTAATTTCCAAGCCCTTGGGAACCACTGAGAGCATTTCCGGCTTAATGCAGGTTTATTTATTCAGATTTCACCAAATTTATTATTGTGACTAAGGCAATTTCTAGCTATAACTTCTCCAAAAGGTGACGGCTTAATCTCTGTGTGAAATTCGCTCAACCTGTACAAATTATATTCAGGTTTAACCAGCGGTGGGAATTCAAATAATTTAACAACCAGTTCTCTGCCCTAATGACCGGTTGGGTGGGCATGGCCATGGTGGGCGTGGCCATGGGTGAGTGACAGGCAGCACTCGGCCTCCTGCACCCCCTGGGAGGAAAAATGGGCCCGGGGGGGACGCCCCCCGTGCCCTATTTTGGACCTAGGAGGCCTCCCTGAAGCCTTCTGGGAGTGAAAACGGGCCATGTGCCCCTTTTTGGGCCTAGTAGGCCTCCCTGCATTTACCTGGGAGCCAAACAGGGCGTGTGGGGACTTCTGGAAGGGGCGGGGAGCGGAGGGGCCAGCCAGCAATTTAACTACCAATTCGCCCGAACCAGCCTGAACCGGTTGAATCCCACCACTGGGTTTAACTCCAATGATTTTTAGAAAGCACAGCCCATGAGTATGGAGCATGCCAGATTGTCAAATATTTAAACTGCACCAGGAAAGAATAACTTCTATTTATTTGTTTGTTTTACACCCACCTTGTTTGTGAAAGACATCCCAGAAGTATAACAGAATAACAGAGTTGGATGGGACCTTGGAGGTCTTCTAGTCCAACTCTCTGCTCAGGCATGAAGCTCTATACCAATTATGGCTAACTTTTTTGTCGTCGGGTGCCAAAAGCGGGGGGAGTGCGGGGGGTTGTGCACATGCGTGCCCACACCCATAATTCAATGCACCTCACCCCCCATGTATGCGCGCACGATCCCCCCCCCGCCCCTCGCTCCCCCCACTTTTGGCACGTGGGCATGGTAGGCCTGTTTTTCGCCCTCCCAGGTTCCAGAGGCTTTCTAGGAGCCTGGGGAGGGCAAAAATGGCCTTCCCCACCCCCTACCCCCCGAGGCCCTCTGGAGGCCAGAAACAGTCCATTTCCCGACTACCGGTGGGCCCGCAAGGCCCAAAAATCAGCTGGCTGGCACACGCATGTGCGCTGGATTTAAACTAGGGCAATGCTCGTGTACCCACAGATATGGCTCCACGTGCCTCCTGTGGCACGCATGCCATAGGTTTGCCATCACGGCCTTATACCATTTCAAACAAATGGTTGTCCAATCTCTTGAAGCCTTACCTTACCATTCTCAAGGGAATGCAGTCAGTCTGGCAAGATTCTTGTAACATAGATGGCTGGCAATAAGCTTCTGTTTGAGTGGCTCGGGTTGCTTTCACCTGACAATGGTTTTCCACCTTTCTCTGTGGTCAGGTCCAGTCACTGTTGGCCACTGGAGGAAGCCATCATCAGTTTGGAATCAGGTATCATCAATAAACTGATAATACTCGACTGTACATCTCAATCCGAGGTTGACCAGATAGTGTTCTCCTGGCCTTGTTTCAGTGTCAGGAAATTATATGGAGGAGAAAAAACCAAATCCTTACAAACACTTTTTGAATATTTGGACCATCCAGGTCCAGGTTTCTTCCAACTGTTAATCAAAATGGGATTATACTTCTCTCTTTTTTTTTAAAATTAGTGCACAATTTAGAGATTTTCTTGGATTCACAGCTGTGGATAGGAAGGCCTTCAAACAAATTCATCTAGTGCATCAATTGCACCATACTTGGACTAAGAAGCCCTCATGCTTTGGTCATGGTAGAAGACCATGAA
Organism: Ahaetulla prasina; assembly: GCF_028640845.1. Classification (NCBI taxonomy): domain Eukaryota; kingdom Metazoa; phylum Chordata; class Lepidosauria; order Squamata; family Colubridae; genus Ahaetulla; species Ahaetulla prasina. Next base: position 91,880,545 of record NC_080545.1, read on the forward strand.
GATCATGAAGAAAATAAGTGGCAACTATTAGGGAAACATGAACTAAAGATGGAAAAGAGGAAAGCGTGAGAAAGAAACTCAGGATTTTCCCACCGTCTGTTATAAAAAAGGGCAAGGATGAGAAATACTGTCAGGTTTTCAAGATTGTCCTATTTAATTTAATTAAATTAAATTAATTTAATCTAATTTAGAACTACGCCACCTTCAACATGACCTGAGTTTATCTCATAGAATTATCTATTACAATGTTATTTCTGTCGAAGACTACTTCAGCTTCAGTTGCAACAATACACGAGCACACAATAGATTTAAACTTAATGTTAACCGCTCCAATCTTGATTGCAGAAAATATGACTTCAGTAACAGAGTTGTTAATGCTTGGAATACACTACCTGACTCTGTGGTCTCTTCCCAAAATCCCCAAAGCTTCAACCAAAAACTGTCTACTATTGATCTCACCCCATTCCTAAGAGGTCTGTAAGGGGCGTGCATAAGAGCACAAGCGTGCCTACCGTTCCTGTCCTATTGTTTCCTTTCATTATATCCAATTAATATAGTTAATATAGTTATTACATATTTATGCTTATATATATGCTTATATATTTTATAGTTATTACATGCTTATGCTGTGTGACCAATAAAATAAATAAATAAAATAAATAAATATTGTAGCCTACATCAAGACGGCAGAATTCTAGTATTTCAATCAATCAGAATAGAGCTGGAAGGGAATTTGGAGTCTCTTCTAGTCCAGGGGTCTCCAACCTTTGCAACTTTAAGCCTGGCGGACTTCAACTCCAGGAATTCTGGGAGGGTTTTTTTTTATTATTTCATTTTGTCACAACAGTATACACAAACATTGTCATAAGTAAATAAAACATATCATGAAGAATATATATATATTCCAGAATGAAACAGTTAAGACAGTTACGGGCACAGCACAGGGGTGGGTTGCTGGGAGTTCGGGAGAACCGCTAGCTACGATTCTGTGCAATTCAGAAAACTCCCAAATCCCACTCTTGTCTTGCCCTGCCCACCCCACCCTGCCCCTCCTAGGAGTCCCCACGCAGCCCGTTTTGGATGCAGGTAAGTGCAGGGCGCGTGCGGATGCTCAGGAAGGTCAAAAATGGGCCTACCAGAAGTTTGGGAAAGCCAGAAACAGACCCATTTCCGGCATCCAGAAGGCCTCCAGAGCTGGGGAAGCCATTTTTGCCCTCCCGGAGGCTTGAGAAAAGCCTCCAGAGCCCAAGGAGGGCAAAAACGCACCATGCCCCGGCTGTGGTGCAGAAAGCCAACTAGGCCACGCTCACCATAGCCACGCCCACCCAGCAACCGAGCAGAGAACCCCTTGCTAAAAATTTTGAATCCCATCCCTGGCCCACCTAGTATATCTGATTGTGAACAAGAAAGTTGGGAAAGCAGAAGTTGGAAGAAACAAAAGAACGAGTTATTCCAGCCACATGGACTTTGCTTGCCTTCAGGCTACCTTGTGATAATTTATGAGAACTAACCTCCTGGGCCAAAGAGCTCACATTCCTTCATTCCCTTTCTGAAGAGGTTTGCCAACAAATTTAGTGGAGGTTTTCAAAACAAAAAAAAAAGCTCTTTGCACAGGCATCGTAATAGCTGTTCAATTTCCTTTTCGCCTAAGTGATATATCACTTTTCCTATTAAGCTTCAATTTGCTTAAGCATTGGCAGCATCAGTGAGCAAGTTCTATTTTAATTAGACAGGTACTAAACAGTCTCGTGACAAGTCTGAATGTTCACTACCCATGGGGGGGAAATGATTTTATAACATGATACGTGGTTGATAGGGACCTTAGAGAGGCAGGAGATCTCAGGGGCTCTTTTCCCAAAGTTTGCCTGCAGAAGATGAAGCCACTGTAGTTAAAGTTTAGTCTAGTTCCTGGAAGAACCATGGGAAGTCATGGTGGTGCAATGGTTAGAATGCAGTTGCTGCTGTTGATAGTTGTGAAGTTGTATCCGACCCATCGTGACCCCATGGACAACGTTCCTCCAGGCCTTCCTGTCCTCTACCATCCTTTGGAGTCCATTTAAGCTCACGCTGACTGCTTCAGTGACTCCACCCAGCCACCTCGTTCTCTGCCGTCCCCTTCTTCTTTTGCCCTCAAACATTCCCAGCATTAGGCTCTTCTCCAGTGAGTCCTTCCTTCTCATTAGGTGGCCAAAGTATTTGAGTTTCATCTTAAGATCTGGCTTTTCAAAGAGCAGTCAGGGTTGATCTCCTCTAGGACTGACCGGTTTATTTGCCTTGCAGTCCAAGGGACTCACAGGAGTCTTCTTCACTACCAGAGTTCAAAGGCCTCAATTCTTTGGCGCTCAGCCTTCCTTATGATCCAACTTTCACAGCCATACGTTGCAACTGGGAAAACCAGAGCCTTGACTATACGTGCTTTTGTTGGCAGGGTGATGTCTCTGCTTTTTAATATGCTGTCTAGATTTGCCGTAGCTTTCCTCCCCAGGAGAAAGTGTCTTTTAATTTCTTGGCTGCAGTCCCCATCTGCGGTGATCTTGGAGCCCAGGAAAATAAAATCTGTCACTACCTCCATTTCTTCCCCTAGAATGCACTACTGCAAGCTAATTCACAGTTCACTGCCAGCAGTTCAATCCTGACCGAAATGAATACATTGTTTTAAAAGTTCTTCCTCCATGCTTAATAGTTGCTTTTCCAGAATTAATTAATTAATTAATTAATTAATTAATTAATTTATTTATTTATTTATTTATTTATTTATTTATTTATTTATTTATTTATTTATTCCTCTCCAGAAATTAAAAAAATATAGAAATTACTGTACTTTTTAATTCCTGGAGGTTTAACTCTTATGCTTTTTAGAGTTTATTTGACTATCCCAATTCCTTTCGGGAAGGCTGAAGTTATAATAGACAAAATGGAACTAGAGATCATCCTAACAATTATGAAGAAAGAAAGAAAGAAAGAAAGAAAGAAAGAAAGAAAGAAAGAAAGAAAGAAAGAGGAAGGAAGGAAGGAATGGAATGGAATGGAATGGAATGGAATGGAATGGAATGGAATAGAATAGAATAGAATAGAATTTTATTGGCCAAGTGCGACTGGACACACAAGGAATTTGTTTTGGTGCATAGGAAGGAAGGAAGGAAGGAAGGAAGGAAGGAAGGAAGGAAGGAAGGAAGGAAGGAAGGAAGGAAGGAAGGAAGGAAGGAAGGAAGATGATGTCTCAAGGACAACCATCTTTATGAGCTGCATATAAAAGGTGAACCAACTGATTCCCATAAAGTCCCATTGTGGTTAAGATCAGCTGAGTTGTATTATATTTGCTCGACATTTTTGCTGTCTTGGTGATGAATTCTTCCATCTTCCAAGAAATTTTTTAGAATAGCATGTGAACAGCTTTTGGAGAAGTAACCCAGTTTGCCTTTGAATGGTGTGAAGAATCAGAGACAACAGCCCAGTGTTACTTGCCCATCCCTTAATGAGTTACTTGTTGTTCCCGAGACTTAGTTTTTCAGGAACAAACATTTCCTTTTGTTCAATTCTTCTCCTGTCCTGGTGATGGCTGAATCATAAGACACTGGGAATGAATAAAAACAATAAAACTCACCCTGGCCAAAATTTTGTATCATATGAATCTTGTATTTACAGAAGTTGGTCACATGAAACATTTCCTCAAGCAAGATGGAGAGAAATATGCGTGCCTAATATTCCTTTTTACTTGCTCTTTTCATGTATCCAAGTTATGTTTATACTTTTACCTGTTATCTTATATAAGATCGACAAAAAATAAATAAAATAAATTAATTAATAAATTTCAGATTTTTTGGAGGGTATTCAGGGATGAATGGACAACTTAGACATTGTCGCTTGTTGCCTTTCACATTTTCAAACTCTATGGACATTTTCGCATATGGACTACTACAGAGGTGGGATTCACTGTGAGCATGCGTGCCTCGTCTGTGCATGCGCATGGCTTTCTGCGTATGCGCAGTGCTCGCGCATTACGTCCGGGCAGGTGGGCGTAGCCTCCTGTAGTCGCCACTACCGGTTCGCCCGAACCGGCTGAATCCCACTTCTGGACTACTAATATAAATACCGTGGGATACCATCACTTTGCAAAGGATTCTGGGACACCTTATAGCAGTGATGGTTAACCTTTTCTGGACTGAGTGCCCAAAGCACATGCCCAAACTCCCAAAATGCAATGAGCATGCGGCCCCCCCACATGTGGCTCGCCCCCCCGCGCATGCATGCATGGCCCCAGCATGCCCTGCTCCTGCGCATGCAGATGCGGCCCTTGCACATGGCCCCAACCTCCTTGCATGTGCCTCGCCCCCCTGCATGCATGTGTAGCCCCCCGCATGCGCCCTGCCCCCACAGATGCACACACGGGCTCCTTGGTGCATGCGGGCCCCTGCGTGCCTCCTGCGCATGCATGGCAGAGACCCGAACACCAGCAGGAGGCACCCGTGCATGTGTGGCAGAGCTGAATTGTGGTGACGGCTCATGTGGCATCAGAGAGGGCGCTATGTGCCACCTCTGGCACCCATGCCATAGGTTCGCCATCACGGCCTTATAGGATAGACATGACTTGGGCAAAAATCTGGCGAACTTCTGAATTCTTCTGTTCCCCCATGTGAAGCAACACAACATCCGAAGCTACATATTACACAGCAAGAAATGGGTACAGTGACAAAACCCACAAGCTGGTTGATTTTTGTAGGAAAATTTTTTTAAATTTTTTTTTGACAAAACTGTGAACTAGCTCTTTCGTTTGCTTTTTCAGAACAAATTCTGGTAAACTTTTTTTTTTTTTTGTGGCCGTTTGACATGACGTGATGAGGATGTTACACTCATGTGGAAAAGGCTTGCTAATTGTTTTCTGAATACTGTTCAAAATATTGGCTTTAATCTCTTAATTTTAAATCCTAACTGACTCTATGTTGGTATGACAGACTGAACCACACGTGTTAGTTTGGCATGCTGTGATTTACAGTCTGTTGTGGTCTGCCAGCAGCCTACAGAGCTGGCAACGGAGTCGGACAGTGATGAGGCTTAGGTGAGGCCAGGGCCATCGGGAAGTGAGGTGCAGACTCCAGAGCCTCCAGAGACTGATAGTAGTGAGGCAGAGGAACAGGAGGAGCCTTTTCCTAATGCACGCATGAGAAGAGCTGCCAGAAGGCAAGAGCAGCTCAAGCAGAGAGGACAACTCGGGAGTAGGGCCAAGAGATGATTGGCCCCTCCCATAAGGCTTAAAACAGACCAGCACTTCAGGTTTGCCGGAAAACAACATTGTAGCTGCATCCTCTGCTTCGTCTACGTCTTTGTTTTTGTGGCTTCTGGACATTTGCCAGGAAGGGCCTTTGGCAGTTTGCCTAATTGGACTAAGATTTGTGAGATAACTGAGGAATTTGTATTGGGAGGCATTTATTTTACTTTGAGGTGAACTACGCTGGGAATGAAGTAATTCCCAGCTATTCGAATAAAGTTTGTTTTTTCACGGACTAAGTTTATTATTACCAACTTGGGCCTGGGCCACAACACAGTTTAGTATGCGATGCAAACCCAGGTAATTCGGCTAACCAGAGGTGATAGAAGAACAGAAGTTGTGAGAACCATCTCAGCATGGACACATCTGTATATTCATATTAGCAGAAGACGCCATCTTAAAGATGTCCACAGTTTTAAAAGGGTGACAAGGAGGCCTTCTCCTGTATTCATCTAGTCCTCAAGAATTGTGTTCGCCTCCATTCTTCCTGGAATCAGATTAAAATCTTTCTCCTCAGCCAGACTTTACAAGAAGTGACTTTCACTGTCTTGACTTTGATTTTGAAACACTTTAATAATTCAAAGCAGGGGTCTCCAACCTTGGCAACTTTAAGACTTGTGGACTTCAACTCCCAGAGTTCCTCAGCTGAGGAAGACCAGGAGTCTGTGAGTTCTAGTCCCGCCTCAGCCATGAAAGCCAGTTGGAAGGTTTTGGGCCAATTACCAGGAGACAGTAAGTTCTAGTCCCACCTCAGCCATGAAAGCCAGCAGGGTGACTTTGGACCAATCACCAGGAGACAGTGAGTTCTAGCCCAGCTTTAGGCATGAAAGCTGACTGGATGACTTTGGACCAGTCAATCTCTCGCAATTTTTTTTTATTTTTTATTTTTATTTATTATTTATTATTATTTTTTATTTTGTCACAACAGTATACACAAGCATCAACAATCCAACAATCCAACAATCCAACCCACCCCACAGAGTTGTGAGGAAGGGGTATTACGTATGTTCCCCACCTTGACTTTCTTATAAAAGAAAGTCTTATAAAAAACATAAATAGCACTCATAAATGATATACACCTCATTGAGATAGGGTCCTACTGAAGTTTATGGAGTTGACTTCTTGAATACTCTACTAGCTACCACCACTCATAGATAATTGTTGGTGGTGACAGTGTGTAAGTTTGTGCGTACAATAAAAACAGTGAGAAGTGACTTTTAGTTGCTTGGCTAGCTTCTAGTATATATTGTAATCACCCTACTTCCTCCATTAGAACAAGGGACAACGGGCCATTGATTTCTTCCCCCTCCCCCCTCCCCGAATCTCATTTCCCCAATCAAAATCATCACCACGAGTAATTCAGCTGTTTCCCAAATACCTAAAGTCAACTACCTATGAATGGTCTCATTTCCCCCCGGATGCCGACATCTGCCTGCATTTCTCTCTCACCATAGAGACAGTCCATGTTTCCATTCCTTCCCCCGCAGGTACAAATGGGCCAGCAATTGGTTCCCACCGGGGAAGAAATAGAGGAATAATCGTAACAAAAATTGCTGTCACAATGGACTCCCCAAAAGCAAAGTATCTGATGAGTATCCTAAGACACGTTGGGTTTTTTTTTCTTTTCTCTTTTCTTTTTTTACCCTGGGGTGGATGGCAACAAACTGCATTGAACGGCATGTACTTCTCTGCTTTGATTCACAGGCAAAGTTAGGGAGGGAAGGTCCCTAGAAATTTATCACAGAGGGCTAAAAATCAATATTATATACTGATTAAGATGCTGGACTTTGACTACAGAGGCTAAGAGTTCAAATTCTCTTCTAGCTATAAAAGGAACTTGATCTTGTCAGTTTGGTGTGTGTGGTTTTGTTTTGTTTTTGCATTTAGCAAAGCTGTTTAAGGAAGCTATCAGGGGATATAATAAATCGGTGGCAAACTGTTGCGGTTGGTTTTATTTTTTACTTACAGATAGGACATTATTGTATGGCTGTGAAAGTTGGACCATAAGGAAGGCTGAGTGCCAAAGAATTGAGGCCTTTGAACTCTGGTGCTGGAGAAGACTTCTACGCATCCCTTGGACTGCAAGGCGATCCAAACGGTCAGTCCTAGAGGAGATCAACCCTGACTGCTCTTTAGAAGGCCAGATCCTGAAGATGAAACTCAAATCCTTTGGCCACCTAATGAGAAGGAAGGACTCCCTGGAGAAGAACCTAATGCTGGGAAAGATTGAGGGCACAAGAAGAAGGGGACAACAGAGAATGAGGTGGCTGGATGGAGTCACTTAAGCAATAGAAGCAATAGAATATAACAATGAAACAGTTAAAGCAAACCTCTTTAACACATTCTTTGGCTCAGTCTTTGTTAACAGTGATGGCTCATATCCAACATTTCCAAATCGTACTAACAATGATTACAACGACTTAACTCATATAGACTTCACAGAAGATTATGTTGAAAAAGCTCTTCGCAAACTGAAACTATCTTTATCTATTGGGCCTGATGGACTATGTGCATACTTCTTAAAAAAACTTTCCACTAATAAAGCAGAACCCCTAAGCATAATCTTTGATAAAGCTTTCACGACTGGTTCCCTTCCCAAACTTTGGTCTCTAGCCACAGTTATCCCTATCTTCAAAAAAGGAGATCCCAGCCTAGTTGAAAATTACAGACCAATCTCTCTATGCTGCGTCACCTGCAAAGTAATGGAATCTATCATCAACCAATCCATTACTCTCCACCTAGAAACAATCTACTCTCTAATAAACAATTATCCTGTAACTTACAACTTCTCCACTGCAAAAACATATGGACTACTAATCTTGATCAAGGCAAAGCAATAGATGCAATCTACATAGACTTCTGCAAAGTTTTTGACTCAGTAGTACACGATAAACTTCTCCTAAAACTAAAATCCTACGGCATTTCAGGACCACTTCACAATTGGATAACTGCTTTCCTGTCAAACATACAACAAGTGATCAAAATTGGCAATGCTCTATCAAATCCTGTTTCTGTCAAAAGTGGCGTTCCTCAAGGTAGCGTTCTTGGACCAATGCTCTTCATACTATACATAAATAATCTCTGTGACCATATCTCAAGTTATTATGTTCTCTTTGCTGACGATGTCAAACTATTTAACACCACCAACAATAGTACTACCCTTCAAAAGACCTTGATTTTGTATCTGATTGGTCTAAAACTTGGCAACTCCAAATCTCAACTAGCAAATGCTCAGTCTTACATATTGGAAAAAAGAACCCAAACACTAAGTACAAGCTTAATGGACATTATCTTACAAATGACCCCCACCCTGTTAAGGACCTTGGAGTTTTCATATCAAATGATCTAAGTGCCAAAGCCCACTGCAACTACATAGCAAAAAAGGCTCTAAGAGTTGTAAACCTAATTCTGCATAGCTTCTTTTCCAAAAACTCTACACTACTAACCAGAGCATTCAAAACATTTGCCAGACCCATTCTTGAATACAGCTCATCTGTCTGGAACCCATACCACATCTCTGACATTAATACAATTGAACGAGTCCAAAAATATTTTACAAGAAGAGTTCTCCGCTCCTCTGTAAACAACAAAATACCTTATTCCACCAGACTTGAAATCCTGGGATTAGAGAACTTAGAACTCCGCTGACTCCGACAAGACCTGTGTTTAACACAGAGAATCATCTATTGCAATGTCCTTCCTGTTAAAGACTTCTTCAGCTTCAATCGCAATAATACAAGAGCAAACAATAGATTCAAACTTAATGTCAACCGCTTCAATCTTGATTGCAGAAAATATGACTTCAGTAACAGAGTTATTAATGCTTGGAATACACTAACTCTGTGGTCTCCTCTCCAACTCCTAAAAGCTTTAACCAAAAACTGTCTACCATTGACCTCACCCCATTCCTAAGAGGACTATAAGGGGTGTGCATAAGTGCACAAAAGTGCCTACCGTTCCTGTCCTATTGTTTCCTTTCAATATATGTTCCTGTATATAGTGTTGTGACAAAATTAAAAAAAAATAGGTGTGAGCTTAAATGGACTCCAGAGAATGGTAGAGGACAGGAAGGCCTCGTTGTCCATGGGGTCGCGATGGGTTGGACACAACTTCGCAACTAACAACAACAACAAGAACATTGTGCTCATAAACTGTTACTGTTTCAGATGTCAGCAGAGCTCATCTGGTCTCAGACTGCCTCTATCTTCAGAGGGTAAGGAGGGAAAGTCTCTGTTGTATTTTTTCAAAACAGCAAAATATTTTTGCTCTAGTACAGGGGTATCAAACTCGATTTCATTGAGGGCTGCATCAGTGTTGTGTCTGCGCCCCCCGAGCCGGGCCTCCTGCCAGAAAATGACTAGGAAAGTTAGGGGGAAGGGCCATCAAGACTTACCTCTGGAGCACCGGCTTCCCTGGCTCAGCTCCAGGAGCCAGAGACAGGCCAGGTGGAGGAGATAATGAGGCCTCCATCCCCTGACTCTTTCCCCCCCCCAGGCCATGCCTCCAGACCCAGCTGATGGCAATCAGGCCTGGCTGGACCCTAGGTTTCGTAGGCAGGAGAGGCGGGAACAACAGAAGCAGGGGTGGGGCAGGCCTAGGAAGTGCTGAGTCATGGAGCCACACCCCAGAGAATATAAAAGCAGCAAGGGTTGCTATACGACTTCGTGGCAAGCAAATCAAGTGCTTAACTAGAGCTGAAGTACTGTTTGTTCCTGGTTGACTCATCGGCATCAAGAGAGATAACAGAGACACTTGGCAGACTGTCGCTAGTTTGCTGCCAGAAGCTGATAGTTGCTGGCTAATTAAGTCATCGCTCGGAGTGAGCTGAGGGGGACAGAACAATCAGGGTTGTGTTTGCCCTTGGGTGGGGGGGGGCTGGGGGGGGGCAGCTCGACATCACTCGTGTCGGGGGGCACCTGTGGTGGCCTGAGCGCTTCTGCCAGCAAAAACAGGCTTCTAAACTCCGTTTTCAGCTGCGACATCCTCCTGCAACCTCTGCCAGTGAAGATGGAGGTCAGGAGGGTGACGCACAGCCCTCACAAGCTCTGTTTTCACTGGCAGAGGCACCACGGCCGGTCCTTCGCTGTTTCCAGGGCGACATCTGAGCACTCCGCAGGCCGGATCCAGCCCCCGGGGCCTTGAGTTTGACACCCCTGCTGTAGTATTATCAATACTAGAAATACTAGAAATTAGAGCCAGGTATTTTGGTCAACAGGAGGGTAACCAGGTGTGATTGTGGGAGGCCCTGCCTCATTTAAAGAAGAGATATTCCAGGTATTTGCTATCAATCTGACCTTCACAACACAAAGTTTGGAAGGGTGTCATGGCTTGAGCAAAGGGGATTTCCGAGGACCTCCAAAAAACAGTTGTTGATGCTTAGCAGGCTGGGTGAAAAAACTTCCTGAAAGTAAAGTTTCACATATTTTTGCCAGAGATGTAAGAATTGTTTAAACATAAATTTGTGTAACAATATAAATAGATAAGAAAGAAGGGAAAGAAGGGAAGGAAGGAAGGGAGGGAAGGGAGGAAGGGAGGAAGGAAGGAAGGAAGGAAGGAAGGAAGGAAGGAAGGAAGGAAGGAAGGAAGGAAGGAAAGAAGGAAGGTAGGAAGGAAGGAAGGAGAGGAATGAGAGGGAGGGAGGGAGGAAGGGAGGAAGGAAGGAGGGGGAGGGAGGGAGGAAAGGAGAGAGGAGATGGAGGGGAGGGAGGGAGGGAGGGTGGAAGGAAGGAAGGAAGGAAGGAAGGAAGGAAGGAAGGAAGGAAGGAAGGAAGGAGATTGGAGGAGGGAGGAAAGAAGGAAGGAAGGAAGGAAGGAAGGAAGGAAGGAAGGAAGGAAGGAAGGAAGGAAGGAAGGAAGGAAGGAAGGAGAGGAATGAGAGGAGGGAGGGAGGAGGAGGGAGGGAGGAAGGAAGGAGAGGAGGGAGGAAAGGAGAGAGGAGATGGATGGGAGGGAGGGAGGGAGGGTGGAAGGAAGGAAGGAAGGAAGGAAGGAAGGAAGGAGATGGGAGGGAGGGAGGGAGGGAGGAAAGAAGGAAGGTAGGAAGGAAGGAAGGAAGGAGAGGAATGAGAGGGAGGGAGGGAGGGAGGAAGGAAGGAAGGGGAGGGAGGGAGGAAAGGAGAGAGGAGATGGATGGGAGGGAGGGTGGAAGGAAGGAAGGAAGGAGATGGATGAGAGGGCGGGAGGAGATGAATGGGAGGGAGGGAGGGAGGGAGGGAGGAAGGGAGGGAGGAAGGAAGGAAGGAAGGAAGGAAGGAAGGAGCGAGCAGTTGGGTGATCCTGCTTAGTCATACACAAATTAATAATTGTGGACCGCAATCCTTCTGCCATTCAGATGCCTTTGAAATTCAGAGGTTTGGAATTTACAAGGTGAATCTTATCCGGTCGAGCTGGAGGGAGGCAGAAGCCCTTTCATTGTTCAGACTCGCTTCCAGGCCCAGCTGCTGTCTATCTTGATGCAGATAACGATTCTAAACACTTTTTAACCCCAGCCTTATGTAGAGCACATGATAATAGTCGTGACACACTCGGATATCAAGGTAGCCTGAATTAACGTGGCACCGAAATTGCAGCATGATTTATACCGCTTTCCCTCATAATCCCTGGTTCCGTTAAATCTAATGAACCTTCCTGCTTTATGCGTGACTTGATTGATTTATAATTGTTATGCTATTGTCATATTGAGATTTATATGTATGTTTATGCAATTTGCTTACAGGCATCAGCTGAAGAAAGTACTCACATTTCAGGACTATGTACAGAAAGCATTTGCCTACCAAATGGCAATGTTAAGTAGCAGACGTTGGTTTTATATTGTTGTTAGCATTATTGTGGTACTGTTGTTATGATTTCAAGGCCCTATTTTAGGGTGAAGCTATCCAAAGGTGACATGCATCCAAAACGAACGCATAAGATGTTGAAAAACCAATCTACTCTTCCCCATAAAGGACAGCAATGAAAAACAGGTGTGTAAAACTTCTTACAATCCAGTCCAAGACTCATATAAAATTAATTAAGTCATTGACAAAATGGTTTATAGCCAGCATATTCCTGACATATTCTGTAATTTCCTACTTCGGTCAATTTTAACTGTAGGAGCATGCAACTCCCAGTTTTAGAAGCATGGCTATTATTTCAAATGTTTGTGTGAGTTTAGTGTTCAAACTTTGTTTTTTTTTGTTAACAAAAACAGGTTCTAAATTGTGAGGCTTAAGAAAGTAATAATAATAATAACAGAGTTGGAAGGGACCTTGGAGGCCTTCTAGTCCAACCCCCTTCCCAAGCATGAGACCCTACATCTGCCTCTACCTAGGATCGAACTCGCAACCTCCTGATTGTGAGGCAAGAGCTGCACCTCTAGGCCACCAGGTCTTGTATATATCTATTACTTTTTAAATATTTTTTTTCACACAGTCAGCTAGATATTTTGACTGGATTTGGCATTTTTCTCCACAAATCAAGGGATTCTCCACAATCCCTTCCCAAGGACCTAGGATAGGCTGACGTGGTTGTTTGATGAGGTTGAATTAGTGTATCAATTCATTAATTATTATTAATTACTAATTCAATAATAATAATACTATTATTATTACTATATTATTAATAGTCATATTGAGGAACTAAAAGTGCTTGTGAAGAGATTAATTCTTTTTTTTTTTAAATTTGAATTTATATCCCGCCCTTCTCTGAAGACTCAGGGCGGCTTACACTGTGTTAAGCAATAGTCTTCATCCATTTGTATATTATATACAAAGTCAACTTTTATTGCCCCCAACAATCTGGGTCCTCATTTTACCTACCTTATAAAGGATGGAAGGCTGAGTCAACCTTGGGCCTGGTGGGACTTGAACTTGCAGTAATTGCAAGCAGCTGTGTTAATAACAGACTGCTTTAGTCTGTTGAGCCACCAGAGGCCCATAAAAATTCTCATAAAAAGATTTTTTTTTAACATCTAGTGAGTCACAGTGGGTGATTATAATAAATTTAATGAAATAAACACAGAAATAAATACAACATCTTCTAATTTTAGCGTAGGAAAAAAATTTATATCCAGTAATTATTTATACTTCCAGAAATTCCGCTTCCAAAGATTAGTAGATTATTTTGCAATGCCCTCAGAAAGTGCTGGTTCTGTTGTCTGTTTTTTTAAAATTAATAAAATGCTCAGTGAAATCATGAACTGCCCCAAGTATACTAGAGTCCAGAAAAACAAATAGATAATTGTTTTTTTATATATAACCTTTCTACAGGCAGTTTAGCTGACCTACAGGCGATTTTGTCTGTCCGAGTTAACATTATCTATTTACTTCAATTTAGAGATTCAGATTTTCAAGGCCGGATTAATCTATTCAGACTGCAATCCTGTGCACATTTATTTTGGAAGAAATGCCTTTGAACTAAGTGGGACTTGCTTGCTAATCAACCTGTATTGGATTAGGTTCTGAATCAATAAATGCAAATTATAATTGCAAAGGCTACCGAAACACAGCAATGCACAGGGGTTGGGTGCACGGATATGGATATTTTGCTCAAGATATTCCGCAGCCGAAGAGAATGGAAAGAGAAAATTGGAGATGCCGAGCAGCCAAAATTAAACACACATAATAGCATAATCCTGTATTCATGACACAAGCAATCAGTGGGACTTATTGCTTAATATGAGTGTATTTGGAACTGCAGCTGTAGTTACAATTATTTAAATGGGAAAGTTAACCATCTGCAGAAATCTCTCTTATCGAAATCAGGGTTTCTTAAAAGTTAAGGCTGATTAAAAACTGCTCTGTGTAAATTTGAACTCCGGCTTTAAACTAGAAACTGTTTTACACTTCCTTCTCAATCTTAGAAAGGTATTTCTATGAAAGAGGAGGTTAAAATACAGCAAAGTAACCCTTTAAATCAATTAAATAAATCAACTATCAATTCTGTGATAATGCCTCTTTTTTTTCCCCCCAAACATTTGTCGTTTATTCCTTTGCTGGTTTATGGCACCAATATATATCTCATACAAAGCTGTTCAGATAATGCTACAGTGCGCCAGTGAAAAACAACGTAGTGAAACAAATTTAAAAACCATAAAAGCAGCGTGCAGGATTGAAGACGCAGAGAAGAAAATTCAATGCCCTTTGTAATCGAGAGAGACAAAAACTTAAAGAAAATTACATGTAATATACATATGTAGATAAAAGAGAATTGTATGCGTGTGTTAGGCTGTACAAAACAGTGGCGATGATCAAGATTGTAAACAACCTTTAAAAGAACCAACATGTTAACATAAAGGTGTATTGCCGTCTTTCTCGTGTTTCATCATGAAGATAGATAAATTTGTGTTGGTCTTACACAAAACATCGTACCAATCAAGTGGAATGTAGATTTCACAATTGCTTTCTGTTTAAGGACAGATATTGAGCAGAAGTGTACGTAGGGTGGTGTTTCGTAAATAAAAAAACCATAGAAGAAAAATCATCTATAAAATCCTGTTTTAATCATCCATCAGTCGAAAAAGAGATCTCCAACTAAATACTAGGGAATTGGTACTGCCAAGTAATCCTACATCAGGTTTTTTCCTCAGTAAAATCTTTCTTCCTTCCGTTCTTCCTTTCATTTCTCTCTCTCTATTTCCTTCCATTCTTTTTTTCCTTCCTTCTTTCTTTCTTTCTTTCTTGGTCTCTCTTTTTTCTTTCTTGGTCTCTCTTTTCTTTCTTTCTTTCTTTCTTTCTTTCTTTCTTGGTCTCTCTTTTTTCTTTCTTTCGTGGTCTCTCCTTTCCTTCCTTCCTTCCCTCCTTCCTTCCCTCCTTCCTTCCTTCCTTCTTTCCTTCTTTCCTTCCTTCCTTCCTTCCTTCTTTCTTTCTTTCTTTCTTATTACCCTTTGTTTTCTTCCTTCCTTTTTTTTTTTGCTTCTTTCACAATATGCATACTCAAGAGTTGTTCAGATTGCTACTGTGTAGTTTGTCATGAATGGTTTATGGATAAGTATCAGTCTTTTCATTTCATCCCTTTTAAGAAGTTTGATGTACAACTTGGAGTAAAGGATTCCTCTCTATTTAACAGCTCTTGGCAGGAAAATTTGTTGTGTGACACAACTTTACAAAGAACATTAAAATCAATGACAATTTATACACCAGGGGCCGGGAATTATGCTGTGGATTCTAATAATTCATCAGAATAAAGCTGTCAGAGACCTTTTATTATAAATTAATAACATGTTGTCTAAAAAGAGCTGTGTATCTATAGCACTTTTCAAGTTAAGCAGTGACATCTAGTGGCCATGCTTGGCTATAGCCATTTTAAACAGCGCAGGTGGAAGGAATATCTAGAGTTTAGATCAGTCCTTCAACTGCGCTCTCTGTTGGATCATGGACTCCTCAGTCACACTTTACAAAAGTGTTCTGCTGAAATACTTCTGACAACCATAAGAACTGGGGGATTAATTGTCTAATTTAACAGTCTAGTCTAATATAGTCGCTTCTAGACAAAATGGACGGCACTCGCAAATAAAATCAACGTCTCTGCTCTTGAAATGTAATATTCTTTTGTTATCGTCTCTTGAAATTCCCCGGATTTCATTCTCAAGAGAGAGAGATTTAAATATTTATAGTGGGTTCACCATTTATTTATAAAATTTATTTTCCGCCCTTCTTGTATCTGTCACCTCTGGGCTGCTGTGATAATGGACCAATTGGCAGTAAGGAAACCATTAATCTAATTGATTCAGGTGGATCAAGTAATAATCCTATTATATTCTGTGGGTTCCGTAATAATTGAGGCTCCACAGATGTTCACACATAGCGTTTATTTTTAACTCACAGAGACCAGCAACAACACAAGAACAGCGCGCCTGCTTTGACAGCCCTTTTATACTCGGCTGTCAAAGCGGGAGCCAATCAGAACAGAACAAGAAACCATCTCCACCACTAGGGGCTGCCACTGCCGGTGCAGGACATAACACTTCTTTCCCCCTAGCTTGCGCAATCGTAATCCTGGAGATACGCTGGGCGCCGCTTGATTCGGCTGGACCTTCGTGGTTCCGTTGTAGCCATGGTCACTGGCTGGCCCAACTCCTCAGCCTCTTCTGTGGGGGACTTCTCCGGCCCAGGGACCCCTAGCCCCTCCACCGGCAGAGCAGACAGGGCTTCCTCTCGGTTATCAGGTACAGGGGCTGGGCATCTTATTCCCTTGGAGCTTAGCTCCTCTGCCCGGGATGATTGGGTTGGGTACTTCCTGGCTCTTCCTGAGTGCCCCACTCTGACAGCTGCCAGTCCCCGACCTGACGCCGGGCCCTGAGCTGGTCACAATGTCTGCGCCACTCTCTACCCTCATCCAACTCGACCCTGTATGAGCACGGGCCGGTGATTCCCACGATCTTTCCTGGGAACCATAGGGGGTGGCCGCTGTAATTTCGGGCATACACCGCCTCCCCCAAATCAAATCTCTTGTTTGCCCCCATGGAGTCCAATGGCTGACTAGGTGAGTATTGGGGGTGCAATCTATCAAGTGTGGTCCTCAAACGCCTGCCCATGAGTAACTCTGCTGGGCTCTTATTCGTAAGTGGGCACGGTGTGGAATGCTGCCCCAGGAGGTACTCATCCAACCTCTCCTGCCAGCCCCCTGGGCCCGACCTGGCCAATGCCTCTTTCACTGACCGGACTGCTCTTTCTGCCCGGCCATTACTGGCCAGATGAAACGGGGAAATGAGAGCATGGCATATTCCTAGGCCCGCTAAGAACGACTCAAACTGGGCGGACGTTAGCTGTGGCCCGTTGTCCGAGACCACAAGGTCAGGCAACCCATGGGTTACAAACAACCGTCGCAACATTCTAATGACGGCTTCTGAAGTGGTGGAATGCATTAGTGCGATTTCCACCCACTTCGAGAAAGCATCGATGACCACTAAGAATACTTGCCCCTGGTACGGCCCCGCAAAATCTATATGGATGCGGGACCAAGGACCCCTAGGCTCCTCCCACTCTCTAGGGGGAGACTTAGGCAGCAGCGGTCTTGTCTCCTGACACCGGTGACAGGCCGACACACAGGCCTCTATGTCTTTATCTAGTCCTGGCCACCACAGGTAGCTCCTACCAGGGCCTTCATCCTAACAATGCCCGGGTGACCCCGGTGAAGTGTCCCTAGAATGGACTGTCAGAGGGGGGGGAACTACAACCCTATGCCCCCAGAGGAGGCAACCCTGTTGGGTAGAGAGCTCGTGCTGCCTTCGCTTATAAGGCTGCAATTCAGGGCTGACAGGACCCTGGGGCCATCCATGGAGAACCCAATCAAGAACTTTTGAGATGACTCTGTCTGAGCCAGACATTCTAGCAATGTCACAAGCAGTAACGGTAAAGGAGGAACCGTCAATCAGAAAAACATGGGACGCTGGAGCCGGGTCTTCCACCTTGGTCATCAATGGGCAACGGCTCAGCGCGTCAGCATGGCCCAAATGTTTCCCAGGCCTATAGACCAGGGAATAGGAATAAGCCGCCAGGAACACCGACCATCTGGTCATTCTTGGTGATAGTACTTGCGGAGTCTGTCTGTCCCCGGCCAAAAGCCCCAACAGCAACTTGTGATCGGTAACAAGTTCAAACAGGCGACCGTAGAGATAGTCATAGAACCGCTTGACCCCCGTGACCAACGCCAATGCTTCTTTATCCAACTGCGAGTAGTTGCGTTCTGCAGCAGCCAAGGTTCGAGAAAAGAATGCAATTGGGGCTTCCGACCCGTTGGGCAGCCAATGACTCAACACAGCGCCGACCCCATACTGAGATGCATCGCAGGAGAGGACAAGCGGCAGGTTTTCGTTGAACTGTGTAAGAACTGCGTTAGACACCAAGAGTTGCTTGACAGCCTGGAAAGCAGCAGCAACATTCGCACTCCAAACCCAAGGGGACCTGCTATCCAACAGGCAGTGGAGAGGCTCTGCAACCGAAGCCTTGTATGGCAGAAAGATTGCGTAAAAGTTTAAGAGCCCCAGGAATGCCTGTAACTCTGACTTGCTGTGGGGTGTCGGCGCATCAAGGATTGCCTTGGTCTTGGCTGTAGTGGGGTGTAAACCTGACCTATCCACTAGGAACCCTAGGAATTCTACCTGGGGCACAGCAACTACACACTTGCTTTTCTTAACTTTGAGCCCCACATCCCTGAACTTAACTAGCACCTGGCGTAGTCTGGACATCAGTTCCGGAGTGCTTGCTGCCGAAACCAACATGTCGTCAAAATACGGCACTACCCCGGGTATTCCGTGGAGTAGGCGTTCCATGAGGCATTGGAACAACCCCGGGGCCATACTGACGCCAAATTGGAGGAGGCGGCACTTGAACGCCCCACGGTGAGTGACAATCATCTGTGCTGCCGCTGTGGACTCATCCACAGGCAATTGTTGGTATGCCTGTGCTAAGTCAAGCCTCGCGAAGATGGATCTTTGCCCCAAGGAGTGCAGCAGATGCTGCACCACTGGCACTGGATATGCATGGGCTTGTAATGCTCGATTAATGGTTGCCCTATAGTCTGCGCAGATGCGGATTGAACCATCTGCCTTAATGGGAGTCACAATGGGGGTCTCCCATTGGGCATAATCTACTGGTTCTAAAATTCCCTGGGCAATGAGTTTGTCCAATTCTGCATCCACCCTAGGCTTCAGGACAAATGGCACCCGGCGCGGTTTTAATCTGTGCGGCACCACCCTAGGGTCTAAGTTAAATGAAACAGGCATTCCGGTATATTTTCCCAACTGGCCATCGAACACAGTGGGAAATTCCCTGACCAGTGTATCCAGCTGACTAGCTCCAATCGAGTTAACACCCTGAATAGTCAAACCCAGGGCTTCGAACCAATTAAGCCCCAGAAGACTAGGCAATGAGCCATCTACAACTACCAGTGATAGGCGGCCTACAAATTTCTTGAATTGTACTCTGAATTTCCCACTACCCACAATGGGAATTGGCCGTCCCTGATAGTCTTTTAATAACAGCGCACAAGGCTTCAGACGCTTCTTAGCAATAGTAGGCACCAGACGCTTTATTGTGCTCCAGGAGACAATGGAAGTTGCAGATCCGGTATCAACTTCCATCAGGCATGGCCGCCCTTTGATCAGGACGGAAATTCGGATTTTCTGCTGGACCGGTTCCTCAGATCGCCACCTCATCCCTGTTCCTCCCATCTCATCACGGAAAATGGCATAGCAGTCATCCTGCGGCCTCCTGGATCTCAGGTGAGGTCGTCTTCCAAGAGAAGGGCCAGCTGACAGACCCTTTTGTGGAACCCTCTCAGGCTGGACCGATCGGCAAACCCGGCAATATGGCCCCGTCGGCCGCAACGGTGGCAAATTGCGTCTTTGAAATTACAGGCAGCTCACATATGATTTCCCCCACACCCAAAACAGCCAGTCAGAGGGAGGCTATCTCCCGCATGAGTATTTGGTTTCTTAACCTCTTTAAGGCGATGGACAGCGTCTTCCTCCTCCTCCTCCTCATATAGTGGATCAGCTTCGCTGAAATGAATTGTTGCTCCTTTTGCTATCTGCGGGCTCTGCCCTCGAGGCATATCAGCTAATGAGAGGGTGGCCAGCTCTGAGGCACATGCCTCATCTAATGCCATCTGAAATGTGAGGTCCTGCTTAGCGATGAGACGCCGCTTGAGGCGTTCATCCCGGACACCGCTGATGAGCCGGTCCAAAAGGTAATCATCCAGATCAACAAATTCGCAATGGCGCGCCACTTTCCGTAAAGTGGCTACATACTGGTTTATCGATTCCCCCTCAGCCTGATCCCTATGGTAAAACAGCTGCCGCCGGGCGATTCTGGAGGGTGTCGGGGCGTAATGTCTTTTTAATTTAGCCATGAAGTCATCCCAAGTCCCTGCATGAATTGACTGGGGGGCCATCAATGTCATGGTTGTCTCGAACATTTCTGCCCCACAGAAACCCAGGAAATAAGCACGCTTCCTTTCACTAGATAGGTTTGTATACTCATTGGCAATAAGAAAGCATTCAAAACGGGCTACAAACGCCTCCCATGATTTGGTCACTGGGTTAAAAGGCACAAAGTTCTGAGGCGATGCCATGGTTTGCTCTGTAGGACAGGGATCTGAATAGCTCTGAGGAGAAATTCACACTTTGGCTCGCTCAGCAGCTCAGCAACTCACGTACTTTCCTCAGTCCTCGTCGCCAGTATTATATTCTGTGGGTTCCGTAATAATTGAGGCTCCACAGATGTACACACGTAGCGTTTATTTTTAACTCACAGAGACCAGCAACAACACAAGAACAGTGCGCCTGCTTTGACAGCCCTTTTATACTCGGCT
Source organism: Ahaetulla prasina (assembly GCF_028640845.1). NCBI lineage: Eukaryota > Metazoa > Chordata > Lepidosauria > Squamata > Colubridae > Ahaetulla > Ahaetulla prasina. Next base: position 91,901,102 of record NC_080545.1, read on the forward strand.
GTCAAAGCGGGAGCCAATCAGAACAGAACAAGAAACCATCTCCACCACTAGGGGCCGCCACTGCCGGTGCAGGACATAACAAATCCCAATAGTCCATTCTTATATAATAGATTACCACAGAGAATGCGGCAATGTGCAATAGCAATAGCACTTAGATTTACATGCCGCATCGCAGTGCTTTCCAGCCCTCTCTAAGCAGTTTACAGAGTCAGCCTATTGCCCCCCCAAAATCTGGGTCCTCATTTTACCCACCTTGGAAGGGTGGAAGGGCTGAGTCTTGAGCCAGAGAATCAAACTACTGACAGTCGGCAGAACTGCTGGCAGTTGGAAGAATTAGCCTGTAATACTGCATTCTAACCAGTGGTGGGATTCAAGTAATTTAACAACCAGTTCTCTGCCCTAATCATTTCGTCCAACAACCAGTTTGCCAAACTGCTCAGAAAGTTAACAAGCGGTTCTCCCGAAGTGGTGCGAACTGGCTGAATCCCACCACTGATTCTAACCCTTGCGCCATCATGGCTCAAAATCCTCATGTAACCTCACAGTTTCATTTTAGAATAGAATAGAACAGAATTTTTTATTGGCCAAGTGTGATTGGACACACAAGGAATTTGTCTTTGGAGCATATGCTCTCGGTGTACATAAAAGAAAAGATGCGTTCATCAAGAATTCTAAGGTACAACACTTAATGATAGTCATAGGGTACAAATAAGCAATCAGGAAACAATCAGTATCAATATCAGTTTCAATATCAGTATCAATATCATTCTTTTTGTTATTAATAATAGTGCAGATTTAGTAAATAGTTTGACTGTTGAGGGAATTATTTGTTTAGCAGAGTGATGGCGTTCGGGGAAAAACGGTTCTTGTGTCTAGTTGTTCTGGTGTGCAGGCTCTATAGCATCGTTTTGAGGGTAGGAGTTGAAACAGTTTATGTCCAGGATGCGAAGGGTTTGTAAATATTTTCACGGCCCTCTTCTTGATTCGTGCAGTATACAGGTCCTCAATGGAAGGCAGGTTAGTAGCCACTGTTTTTTCCACAGTTCTAATGATCCTCTGAAGTCTGTGTCTGTCTTGATGGGTTGCAGAACCAAACCACAGTTATAGAGGTGCAGATGACAGACTCAATAATTTATTTTTTATTTATTTGTCGAACATGTATGAGATAACAGATATAAAGTATAAACATGATTATGAATACAGGAAATGGATACGAATAAATGGGGACAGTAGGACAGGGATGGTAAGCACGCAGGTGCGCTTATGCACGCCCCTTACAGACCTCATAGGAATGGGGTGAGGTCTACAGTAGACAGTCTAAGGTTAAAGTTTTGGGGGTTTGGGGAAGAAACCACAGAGTCAGGTAGTGCATTCCAGGCATTGACCACTCAGTTACTGAAGTCATATTTTCTGCAATCAAGTTTGGAACAGTTTCCCTTGAGTTTGTATCGATTGTTTGCTCATGTATTATTGTGGTTGAAGCTGAAGTAGCCATTGACAGGTAGGTCATTGTAGCAGATGATTTTGTGTACTTCACTTAGGTCAGACCGAAGGTGGCTTAGTTCTAAGTTGTCTAAGCCCAAAATTTCAAGCCTGGTGGCATAAGGGATTCCGTTGGAAAATTCGTGTCTGGAAAATGCACAATAGCTTCAATGCTTCATCTTGCCAGGATTCACTTCAGTTTATTTGTGGTGGCATCTCCAGATAGACTGGAAGGAAGGGTTAAAAGAGGTTCAGGTTTAGCATCCTTGCACTGCAGGAAGCAGCGTAGGTCAGACCCGGAATCCTTGAAGCTTCCTCTTGCTGTTTCCAAGGGAATGTGGTCTGTCTGATGAGATTCTTATAATATAGTTGACTAGCAATAAAACTCTTGCTGAGTCTCTTCATGAGCGGTTCTTCTTGCTTTTAGTCTGTGGAGATTCTCAGTCATCCAGGTCATGGTTGTCCCAAAGGTGTTTTTTCAGGAGGCAATTGGACTTTCTGGTTTTTTCTTTTGGAGACGTTTCGCTTCTCATCCAAGAAGCTTCTTCAGCTCTGACAGGATAATCCTTCCATTCCCCACTATCCTGGAATAGAATAGAATAGAATAGAATAGAATAGAATAGAATAGAATAGAATAGAATAGAATAGAATAGAATAGAATAGAATAGAATAGAATAGAATAGAATAGAATTTTTTTTATTGGCCAAGTGTGATTGGACACACAAGGAATTTGTCTTGGTGCATATGCTCTCAGTGTACATAAAAGAAAAGATACCTTCATCAAGGTACAACATTTATAACACAAATGATGGTCAATATATCAATATAAATCATAAGGATTGCCAGCAACAAAGTTACAGTCATACAGTCATAAGTGGGAGGAGATGGGTGATGGGAACGATGAGAAGATTAATAGTAGTGCAGATTTAGTAAATAGTTTGACAGGGTTGAGGGAATTATTTGTTTAGCAGAGTGATGGCCTTTGGAAAAAACTGTTCTTGTGTTGTTCTGGTGTGCAGTGCTCTATAGCATTGTTTTGAGGGTAGGAGTTGAAATAGTTTATGTCCTGGATGTGAGGGATCTGTAAATATTTTCATGGCCCTCTTCTTGATTCGTGCAGTATACAGGTCCTCAATGGAAGGCAGGTTGGTAGCTGAAGAGGCTTCTTGGATGAGAAGCGAAACGTCTCCAAAAGAAAAAACAAGGAAGTCCAGTTGCCTCCTGAAAAAGAACCTTTGGGATGGTCTTGTTGCTTTCGCTTGACATGTTAGTCTTCATCCATCCATTACTAAATCTGGAGGCCAACTCACCATCTCTACTGCTTGAGTTGATTGAGATGAATAGTAGGGTTGGCCAGCATTTTGAACTTGATCCCAGAAGGTTGCTGCAACTATTTGATCCTAGAAAAAGATATAATGTCTTTTCAGATTTCCAGATATATGCATTTGCTCCCCTGCATGCTCCAAAGCACTGTTAGAATTTAATCCCAGATGCAGCATAATTGCAATAAATAAAGTTGACTTGTCATCAACTTACGCCTGCCAGGTATTGATTGATTTGCTTCATTAATTATTATTACATTTAAATTCTTTAAAGACTTTTCTTTGGGAACTCAAGCTGTCTGAAACTGAGGGGGAGGCCTCTCTCCGTGTGAACTCACTCTTCCCCACCCCAAATACCTATCTCAAATTTCACTGTTATAAATGGTTACTCCAAAGAGTACATCCTACAATGAGAAACATAATCTTTGCAGGCATGGTAGGAAAGCCAGGTTATTCCACAGTCAGGACTTCGATAGACTGTTTTCAGGCCAATAAATAGATTTTTGCATCCTAACGTTCATTTCATGAAATTTATGGTGACTCCCTGAAGAAGAGCCTAATGCTGGGAAAGATTGAGGGCAAAAGAAGAAGGGGACGGCAGAGAACGAGGTGGCTGGATGGAGTCACTGAAGCAGTAGGCATGAGTTTATATGGACTTCAGAGCAGTGGTTCTCAACCTTTATAGTGCTGTGACCCCTTTAATACAATTCCCCACGATGTGGCGACCCCAACCATAAAATTATTTTCGTTTGAATTTATCGTGCCTGAAGCCGTATTGGCTAGCGATTTGAACTGCTTGCGATTGCCTTGAGGACGGAGGCATTAAAGCGGAGACTCCTCCCCTATTAAGTTTATCGCGCCTGAAGCCAGATGAGGCTAGTGATTGGGAGTGATTGCAGCTGGGTTGAGAGGGAGACATCAGAGCAAAGATTTCTCTCTTTTTTAATTCATCGCGCCTGAAGCCGAATTCGGCTAGCGATTTGAAGAGCCTGCAGCTGGCTTGTGGAGTCAACCATTGGAGCGCGATTCTTCGACTCGCAAGTATACTTCCCATATTTCCGATGGTCTTAGGCGACCCCTGGCAAATCGTCATTCGACCCCCAATGGGGTCCCGACCCACAGGTTGAGAACTGCTGCTCCAGAGGATGGTAGAGGACAGGAAGGCCTGGAGGAACATTGTCCACGGGGTTGCAATGCGTCAGACACGACTTCGCAACTACCAACAACAATGGTGTCGTTAAACTGGATAGGATTTAAATTGGGATGAAGGGGAAGGGGAGAAATAAAAGGAAGATGGGGGGAGGGGTACGAAGATGCAGCTCATCCATGAGACCAAGTGTAAGAATCTTATCCATTAACAGTTGCAAGGAAGAAGTGATAGGGAAAGTTTTAGAATGTGCTGAAATGGACAAGTTAACAAAAGAAATTAAAGAGAAAGAAGAGACAGATTATTATATAATCTGGAACAAATGGTATGAACGGCTTGACAAAGGAAAAAAATAAAGGGGAGAAATTAGAAATGTATAATATGTAAATAATAAATATATAAGAATCTAGGAAAATAACGCTATTAGTATTAGATAACAATGTAAATAAAGAAAATGGGATAAGAAAGAAAACAAAATAATAAATGAGATATGGGGGAAAGGTATAAAAGCGAAAGAAGACCACTAAGAAACTGTCGTGTCCCACTCCTCCTCTGACAGCCGAGTCGGGGAAGTCCTTATCAAGCGTACCTCTGCAGCTCTGCCAAAGTCCTATCAGAGTCCTCAGGGCAGGCAGGAATCCAAGGTGTGACTTCAGCAATCCAGATTAGATTTTGCCTGACTCAGAGAATGCCAGAAAGCAGATCCTTTATATAGGCCATGGGGTGTGGCTCCATGATTCAGCACTTATCCAGGCCTGCCTCTCCCTTCCTTTTGGTGACGTCGCCTCTCCATTCTCCGGAAGCATGGGTCTATCCATTGCATCGTTTCGTCTCCAGCTGTTGGTAATCCCAGCTCGTGGCTGGCTTCAGGCACACATGCTATCGGAGGGAGGTTTGTTTGTTCGGTTTGTCCGGGCATGGTGCCAGGGCTGGGGGCTGGAGGCATGCCAGGACATTCTTCTGTACTATCAGCATCTGGCAGGAGATAAGAGGGGCCCGGCTGCGCCGGGGGGGGGGCAAGCGAGGCACAACAGAAACATTGTTTAAAAATAGGAGATATTTATATGTCATATGTTGTGTGTTTGTCAGATTGTGTATCACAATAAAACAATAAAAAAGTTTTTTTAAAACTGTTTTTTTAAAAAACAGCTGCAATTCATATCTAACCCCTGTTGGGTTTATTGTTTGTTCATTCTTTTGCATAAAGTTTGGCTTCTTTGTTATGCAGAATTATGACTTCAGTAACAGAGTTGTTAATGCCTGGAATGCACTACATGACTCTATAGTCTCTTCCCAAAATCCCCAAAGCTTTTACCAAAGACTGTCTACTGTTGACCTCACCCATTCCTAAGAGGTCTGTAAGGGGCATGCATAAAAGCACCAGCGTGCCTACTGTTCCTGTCCTAATGTTCCCTTTGGTTGTATCCAATTCGTATGGTTATTTCATGGTTATACTTATATATACTGTTGTGTTTGACAAATAAATAAATAAATAAAATAAAATAAAATAAAATAAAAAGGGGCATTGCTGGCACCCTCTGACATCTTCACACTGCCCAAGATTGCACTGTAATCCAACGTTACGCCCCTCTAAATGTCTTCAGAAATACTGGCCTCCATGTTAATGGAATAGGCCATGTTATGTATCCTCAGAGCGGTCCCCACCGCAGTCTGGAAAAATGAGCGTCCGCTGATAGACTCAGCTCTGTCAGGCTGTTGTCCTGCCACCGGGGTAGAAATTGGGTCTGGAAGGGAGCCATATAGCATCAATTGTGCTACCGTCCTCAGGGGAAGATATCCCCCCAAGTTTGTAACGAGAGAGAGGTGGAGACTACGGCTGCCATCGGTAGGACTGACAGCCGTAATGGCAACCTATGGCACGCGTCCCACAGTTGGCACGCAGAGTCCTCTTTCTGGGCACGCTCCACCGTGCATGCGCCCATGTGCCTCCCGCCGGCCAGCTAATTTTGGGGATGCGCGGGGGGCGGGGCGCATGCGGGAGATGTGTGCACATGCGCAGGGGAATTGCACATATATTTGCAGGGGTGGGGAGAGCATGCACATGCGTGGGGGAAAGGGGGAGCGCAAGGGGATGCGGTGCCCCCCCCAAGGCCCATTTTTGGGCCCAGGAGGCTGCAGGGAGGCCTGCTAGGACAAAAACAGGATATGGAGATCACGCCAGAGATGGGTTTCAGCAGGTTCTGACCAGTTCTGGAGAACCGGTAGCAGAAATTTTGAGTAATTCGGAGAACCAGTAGTAAAAATTCTGACTGGCCCCGCCCCCATCTATTCTCTGCCTCCCGAGTGCCAGCTGATTGGGAGGGAATGAGGACTTTTGCAGTAACCTTCTCCTGGATTGGAGAGGAAATAGAGATTTTACAGTATCCTTACCCTGCCACGCCCACCAAGCCATGCCACGCCCATCAGGCCACACCCACAGAACCGGTAATAAAAAAAAATGAAACCCACCCCTGGGTCATGCGCTCATGCGCGTGGCTGGGGGGAGGATGGGAAGAGCGTGCATGCATGCATAGGAGGGGCACATTGCTTCATGGGTGCTGGCACGCATGTGCACCATTGTACGGATGCACACCTGCGCTTCTGGCACACAACAAGAAAAAGGTTAGCCATCATTGCTCTACGGTGATGTGATGGTACTGTTGCTGCAAACGTGAGAGCCAAGGAGACATCTTTGTTGCAGTCTTGTTGTCTTGTTGGCATCCCGGATCTTGTTTCTTGCTGCTTTTGAGAAGTTGCCATGGTCTCCCAGCAGTGACCTTCTCAATTCTGTTGGCTCAGCAGACTAAGTCTGTCTGTTATTAACACAGCAAGTTCGAGTCCCACCAGGCCCAAGGTTGACTCAGCCTTCCATCCTTTATAAGGTAGGTAAAATGAGGACCCAGATTGTTGGGGGCAATAAAAGTTGACTTTGTATATAATATACAAATGGATGAAGACTATTGCTTAACACAGTGTAAGCCGCCCTGAGTCTTCGGAGAAGGGCGGGATATAAATGCAAATAAAAAAAATCTATGTAGGAGAAGTTCATTGTGCAAAAGAATGAATGGATGGAAATTTGTCATCGCAATTCGAAAGCAGGACATAGTATCAGAGTTAACTGTGGAGAAGTGGAAATCTTAAGAACATCTAAATGTGTGTGTGTGTGTGTGTGTGTGTGTGTGTGTGTGTGTGTGTGTGTGTGTTTTAAATTTATGTACACCTCAGAAAGCCACAGTTCTGAGGGAGCATGGCAAAATAGACTTCCTTCCAACACACAGGGAGTTGGGCAAAGTCCACCTTGCACAATTCTGTACAATTGTACAATTCTATGCAACATAGACATACTCAGTGGTGAGATTCAAGTAATTTAACAACCGGTTCTCTGCCCCAATGATTTCTTCCAACAACCGGTTTGCCAGACTGCTCAGAAAGCTAACAACCGGTTCTCACGGTTGTTAGATTAGATTAGATTAGATTAGATTAGATTAGATTAGATTAGATTAGTGTCAGGGTTCCGTAATTTATGCCTCAATCATGACCCTGTTTCCCCCCTCCCCCCAGGGTGTGTCATCAATCACATTCACCAACAGAGCAATTTCACAGGTTGTAGCAATCCCCTCCGGCTGCTGTGGGTAACCCTGGGAGACAGCCTTGAGAGAGAGATGTCTGAAATGTGCTTTTGTTTTTGGCTGCTGTGCTGCTTCATCGGTTTCCCATCTCCCTTGCCTATGGCAACTCGAGAGCAGGCCAGGGATGTTTTGCGAGTTGACATTTAGATTAGATTAGATTAGATTAGATTAGATTAGATTAGATTAGATTAGATTAGATTAGATTAGATTAGATTAGATTAGATTAGATAAAATAAGATAAGATAAGATTAGGCTGGGTTGGGCTGGGCTGGGTTGGGTTGGGTTGGGTTGGGCTGGGTTGGGTTGGGTTGGGTTGGGTTGGGTTGGGTTTGGGTTGAGCTGGGTTGGTTGGGTTGGGCTGGGCTGGGCTGGGCTGGGCTGGGCTGGGCTGAGCTGAGCTGAGCGGGGCTGGGCTGGGCTGGGCTGGGCTGGGCTGGGCTGGGCTGGGCTGGGCTGGGCTGGGCTGGGCTGGGCTGGGCTGGGCTGGGCTGGGCTGGGCTGGGCTGGGCTGGGCTGGGCTGGGCTGGGCTGGGCTGGGCTGGGTTGGGCTGGGTTGGATTGGGTTGGGGTTGGGCTGGGCTGGGCTGGGCTGGGTTAGGTTGGGTTGGCTTGGCTTGGCTTGGCTTGGCTTGGCTTGGCTTGGCTTGGCTTGGCTTGGCTTGGCTTGAGCTGGGCTGGGCTGGGCTGGGCTGGGCTGGGCTGGGCTGGGCTGGGCTGGGCTGGGCTGGGCTGGGCTGGGTTGGGTTGGAGAGAGAGCGAGAGGGAGGGAGGGAGAGGGAGAGAGAGAGAGAATCATACACAAATGAATATCATAAACATACAAAGACACACTCCAAGATTGTTCCCTCCATCTCCGCTTCTCTGTCGTTACCAAAAAAAACCCACAACCCTTTACTTTGTTAAAAAAAAGAAAGAAAGGAATAGCCCAGGGCAATTGCACTGCTGCTGTTCAAACACATGTGATAGAAAGAATTTACAGCTCTTTTTAATTCACTTGAATAGTAGGAGAGCAGATTTCAGAAGAAAGGGAAACAAATCCTGCCTAAATCAGATTATGCCCCATATGGGTTTTCCCTAAAGAAACAATTTTCCAAACTTCTAGATATTTTTGTGCATTCATTCCTGATAGGGGAATTCTGGGAGTTGTAGTCCACACAATCTCTGAAAGACACCAAGATAGGAAAGACCACTGTATATTGATATATTGACCATCAATTGTGTTGTAAATGTTGTACCTTGATGAAGGTATCTTTTCTTTTATGTACACTGAGAGCGTATGCACCAAGACAAATTCCTTGTGTGTCCAATCACACTTGGCCAATAAAATTCTATTCTATTCTATTCTATTCTATTCTATTCTATTCTATTCTATTCTATTCTATTCTATTCTATAATTTCCTTAAAATCACAAGAATGACCACAGATTTTACAGTGTTGACTGTAAAATGCAAAGCATGTAGAAATGCTTCAATCATGTCATATTTGTTGCTTTGGTTTTTTTGCATTGTTTGATTTTTGATTTGTTTGCATTGATTTTTATGACCTCCTCTGCAAAATGTCCCTCTTCAGGGTGAAATCCAGGAGGTTCTGACAGGTTCTGGAGAACTGGTAGCGGAAATTTTGAGCAGTTCGGAGAACCAGCAAATACCATCTCTGGCTGGCCCCAGAGTGGGGTGAGAATGGGGATTTTGCAGTATCCTTCCCCCGGAGTGGGGTGGGAATGGAGATTTTGTATTATCCTTCCCCTGCCACGCCCACCAAGCCACGCCCACAGAACCGGTAGTAAAAAAATTGGATTTCACCACTGCCCCATTTCACTTTTCAAGTAGATATTTGTTTTTTATTTGTTTTTTTGTTTGATTATTTATTTTAATTTATTTGATATTTTTATCTCATCTTTATTATTTTTTATAAACAACACAAGGTGGCAGATATACCTAATACTCCTTCCTCTTCCCATTTTCCTCTCAACAACAACCCTGTGAATTGAGTTGGGCTGAGATAGAGTGACTGGCAGGACTAGAACCCACAGTCTCCTGGTGATTGGTGCAAAGTCACAAAGTCACCCAATCAGCTTTCATGCCCAAGGCGGGACTAGAACTCACCATCTCCTGGCAATTGACCCAAAGTCACCCAATCAGTTTTCATGCCCAAGGCGGGACTAGAACTCACCATCTCCTGCTTTCTAGCCTGGTGCTCATCCTCTGGACTAAACTGACTCCTTGTTTTTTCTATTTATTTCTTTCATTTTACATGGATTTCTAAAACATGATAAGAGTTCCTATTTTATTCATACAAGAATCTTGTCAAGAAGATTAATGTGGGTGGATAAAAAGCATCTAGCAAATTTTGATGCCGAGCAGAAAATGAAGATCAAGTGTTCCACTAGCTTTAACTCATTTATAGTTACCTTGTTGGGATATTTGCTACTTGGGACTAGAGCTTGTCCTCAGCTGGTTCGGACCGGTTTACCTGAACCGGTAGCGGAAATTGCAGGTGGCCCTGCTCACCTGCCCCATCTCCATGCCATCCTATTTAAGCACATTTTTGAGGCTGGGCGCATTCGCTGAAGCCAGGCACACATGCTAACCGGGCATGTGCGCGCATGAAGCGAGCATGTGCATGCACGGCAAACCAGTAGTAACATAATGTGAAACCCATCGCTGGTTGGGACAATATGTGATTGCAAGTATAAGTTGCTCTCAATTCATTTAGTAACCATTCAAAGTTACAACAGCACTAAAAAAAAGGGACTTATGACCAATTTTCCTACTTAAGGGCGTTGGGGCATTCCAGGGGTGAAATCCAGCAGGTTCTGGAGAACTGGTAGCGGAAGTTTTGAGCAGTTCAGAGAACTGGCAAATACCACCTCTGGCTGGCCCCCAGAGTGGGGTGGGAATGGAAATTTTGCAACATCCTTCCCCCAGGTGTGCGGAGAGAATGGTGATTTTGCTGTATCCTTCTGCTGGAGTGGGGTGGGAATGGAAATTTTGCAGTATCCTTCCCCTGCCACACCCGCCAAGCCACACCCACCAGGCCACACCACGCCCACCAAGCCACACCCACAGAACCAGTAAAAATTGGATTTTACCACTAGGGCATTCCCATGATCACGTGATCAAATTTCAGACACTTGGCAATTGACTCATATTTATGATGGTTGCTATATAGTGAAATATAGTCTTCCTGTTCTGCAAATCTTTAAAACTATATACATTAATATTCAGTGTTTATTGTTTGCTTCCTTTTTGTTTAATTTTTTCTATGCTGTTTAGTTCAACAAAGGACAGATTAAATAAAGATCACATAATTGTTCGTTGTTAATTCCGTTTTCCAGACATAACTTAGTATTTAATGCATTAATCTTTAGGTTCATTCTATTTTTTGCCTCACACAATGAATCTAATCTTGATTGCACATTCTCTGGCTTCTCAGCCAATAATAAGGCGTCGGCTGTGTAAAATAGTATATACGCCTTCCACCAACTTATCTCTATTATCACCAGCATCATTTCTTATCCAATTATCTGCAAATACTTTAAACAACCAAGGAACATCACTTCTCGTTTTATTCTGTGTGCTGTGCTGAACTATTTGCTAAGCATTTCATTTGTTCTCACTTTCTTTCCTTTTTTGTATCATCCCTGCAGTGTGTAGCAAACAACTTTCTACTCCAAATTAAGGTCTGGCCAGGAAGGAAGAGGCTGAAGTGGACCTGAAGCAAAATTGCAGTTGCAGTTTGTTTGTTAGAGGAGCAGCTTTGTCTAGTAGTTAAGACCTCAGGCTAGGAAGCAAGAGACCATGAGTTCTAGTCCCACCTTAGCCATGAAAGCCAGCTGAGTGACTTTGGGCCAATTACCAGGAGAGTGTGAATTCTAGTCCCACCTTAAGCCATGAAAGCCAGCTGGGGGACTTTGGGCCAATTACCGAGAAACTGGGAATTCTGGTCCCACCTTAGCCATGAAAGCCAGCTGGGGGACTTTGGGCCAATTACCAGGAGAGTGTGAATTCTTTATTATTATTATTATTATTATTATTATTATTATTATTATTATTATTATTATTATTATTATTATTATTATTATTATTAATTCAATTTTTATACCGCCCTTCTCCCGAAGGACTCAGGGCGGTGTACAGCCAAGATAAAACAAAACAATACAAAAATATACAATTTAAAATACAAATTAAAAAACTTATTATATAGTTGGCCTAGAAACTTTAAAAATATATAAAACTAAAAACCCCATTAAAATTAGTAATAAATTTAAAACCAATAAAATTTAGGCCAGCCCTGCACGAATAAATAGATGTGTTTTCAATTCGCGGTGGAAGGTCCAAAGGTCAGGTATTTGGCGTAAACCCGGGGGAAGTTCGTTCCAGAGGGTGGGAACCCCCACAGAGAAGGATCTTCCCCTGGGGGCCACCAGCCGACATTGCTTGGCGGACGGCACCCTGAGAAGTCCCTCTCTGTGAGAGCGCACGGGTCGGTGGGAGGCATGAGGTAACAGCAGGTGGTCCCGTAAGTACCCAGGCCCTAAGCCATGGAGCGCTTTAAAGGTAGTAACCAAAACCTTAAAGTGCACCCGAAAGGCCACAGGCAGCCAGTGCAGTCTGCGCAGGAGCAGTGTTACACGGGAGCTACGCGAAGCTCCCTCTATCACCCGCTAGTCCTACCTTAGCCATGAAAGCCAGCTGAGTGACTTTGGGCCAATTACCAGGAGACTGGGAATTCTGGTCCCACCTTAGGCATGAAAGCCAGCTGGGCGACTTTGGGCCAATTACCAGGAGAGTGTGAATTCTAGTCCCACCTTAGCCATGAAAGCCAGCTGGGGGACTTTGGGCCAATTACCAGGAAACTGGGAATTCTGGTCCCACCTTAGCCATGAAAGCCAGCTGGGGGACTTTGGGCCAATTACCAGGAGACTGGGAATTCTGGTCCCACCTTAGCCATGAAAGCCAGCTGGGCGATTTTGGGCCAATTACCAGGAGACTGTGAATTCTAGTTCCACCTTAGCCATGAAAGCCAGCTGGGCGATTTTGGGCCAATTACCAGGAGACTGTGAATTCTAGTTCCACCTTAGCCATGAAAGCCAGCTGGGCGATTTTGGGCCAATTACCAGGAAACTGGGAATTCTGGTCCCACCTTAGCCATGAAAGCCAGCTGGGGGACTTTGGGCCAATTACCAGGAAACTGGGAATTCTGGTCCCACCTTAGCCATGAAAGCCAGCTGGGGGACTTTGGGCCAATTACCAGGAGACTGGGAATTCTGGTCCCACCTTAGCCATGAAAGCCAGCTGGGGGATTTTGGGCCAATTACCAGGAGACTGGGAATTCTGGTCCCACCTTAGCCATGAAAGCCAGCTGGCGACTTTGGGCCAATTACCAGGAGACTGTGAATTCTAGTCCCACCTTAGCCATGAAAGCCAGCTGGGGGACTTTGGGCCAATTACCAGGAGACTGTGAGTTCTAGTCCCACCTTAGCCATGAAAGCCAGCTGAGTGACTTTGGGCCAATTACCAGGAGACTGTGAATTCTGGTCCCACCTTAGCCATGAAAGCCAGCTGGGGGACTTTGGGCCAATCACCAGTGAGTTCTAGTCAGAGGTAGTATTCAGCTGGTTCGGACCACTTTGCCCGAACCGGTAGCGGAAATCATGGGTGGCCCCACTCACCCGGATTGGCTGTATGTCATCCTTTTTAGCCATGTTTTTGAGGCTAGGTGCATGCGCGGCCAGCGCGTGCGCCAGCAAAGCACATACACGGAAAGCTGGGCGCATGCATGGATATGCGCACTCACATTTGTAAACCAGTAGGGAAAGTAAGTGAAAACCACCCCTGGTTCTAGTCCTGCCTGAGCCATGAAAACCAGCTGGTTGACTTTGGACCAATTACCAGGAGACTGTGAGTTCTAGTCCCACTTTAGACATGAAAGCCAAGTGGCTGGTTTTGGGCCCGTCACCAGGAGACTGTGAGTTCTAGTCCTGTTTTTATATTGTTAGGTGATTTGTCTACTCTGCAGACAGAAAGTGCTGATCTGGAAACCAAGAGATAGTGAGTTCTAGTCCTACCTTAAGCCTGAGCGCTGGCTGGGTGACTTTGGACCAATCACCAGGAGGAAAAGAGTTCTAGTCCCGCCTCAGCCATGAAAGCCAACAGGGTGACTTTGGACCAATCACCAGGTATCTGTGAGTTCTAGTCCCACCTCAGCCATTAAGCCAGTTGGAAGGCTTTGGGCCAATTACCAGGAGACATTAAGTTCTAGTCCCGCCTCAGCCATGAAAGCCAACAGGGTGACTTTGGACCAATCACCAGGACACTGTGAGTTCTAGTCCCACTTCAGGCATGAAAGCTGCTTGGCTGATTTTGGCCCAAATACTAGGAGGCTGTGAGTTTTAATCCCGCTTTAGGCATGAAAAGCCATCTGGATGACTTTGGACCAAGTGCTTTTTCTCAGCCCAGCCTACCTCACAGGACTGTTGTTTGAGGGGAACATAGGAGGAAGGAGTATTATATCTGCTCACCGCCTTGAGTCCTCTATAAAAGAATAAAGGCGGGATTAAAATCTAATAAGAAAAATAACTTGAAACCCTGTTCTTTTTTGTATGCTGCCTTGCTTTTGTGTTTTTTAACCCCATGCAAATATTGTCTCCCTTTTTCTCCAAAGCAAGCAGGGCTAAGGCACAAACAACTATTTCCACATCTATTTTTGTGGCTGAGGCATATTAAGGACAAGAGTTTTGCTTCCCCGCGAAGTTCTCTTGGATCCTTACTAGCCAGAAAATTGAACTTGTAAAAAAAGAAGGCGAGCCTTCACAGGAGAAAGGGAAATCATACATTTAAGACTTAGAAGAGCCTCCGTCAGGATGGAAATTGCGAGCTTTTATATCAAATCCGGCCAGCACAAAGGAACGCCACCGATGCATACATACAAAATGGCTACTCAAAAGACCTCAAAAGGAACTGCTTATTGTGTGCGCATTGAAGAGAACCGAGACTCGCTGGAATCAAACTCCTTTTCCCCCGCCATCCTTCTTTGTCAGTTTCCAAACAGACTTCTCTCTCTCTTTCTCTCTCTCTCTCTCTCTCTTTCTTTAATGAAAAGCGCTGTGGCAAATATTGTGTCATTTTTTGTTGTTGTTGTTGTTGTTTGCTCGTTGGGGTTTTTGTGTTTTTGTTTTTTTTAAAAAAAGAGAAGATAAAAAGGAACCGAGGAGTCAAACGGGCAAGTAGCTTAATCTTTGCAGTTGAAAGCCTGTTGGACGAGGATGTGAAGAAAAAGAACAAGGAAATAATAATACCGAAGCAATGAAATTTAATTACCAAAACTCAGCGTGAGTTATAACTAGCTGCTTGTTCCTGCTTTTAGAACATGCACACCGTGGAAAAACACAAGATCGGGAGGGAACATTACAAAACGGTACTAGTATTATTCAAATCAGATGCAGGACTTGAGAAGAAAGGCACGGAGGTTTAAATTTTAAGTATTGGCAGGGGGTGAAAGGAAGTAGGGATTAGGCGGACAATGGGAAAGACATTACAGAGGGCTGAAGAGATGTGGGGGGCTCAGCTCCCCACAAAAGGAGAGTGGGCTGGCAGGTTCTGCGTGTGCCAAGAAGAACTTTGTGTATCTGCTTAGGGGCCCGAAACCATTTACACAATGGGGAAGTTCTCACATCAGAAGAAAGGAAGGAAAGGAAGAAAAAAGGAAGGGAGGGAGGGAGGGAAGAAGGAAGGAAGGAAGGAAGGAAGGAAGGAAGGAAGGAAGGAAGGAAGGAAGGAAGGAGGAGGAGGGAGGGAGGAGGGAGGAGGGAGGGAGAGAAGGGAGGAAGGAGGAGGAAGGAAGGAAGCAGAGAAAGGATGCGAGGGAGGGAGAAAAGAAGGAGGAGGAGAAAAGAAGGAAGGAAGCAGAAGGAGAATGGAAGGAAGAAGGAAGGAGGAGGAGGGAGGAGGGAGGAAGGGAGGAGGAGGAGGGAGGAAGGAAGGGAGGAGGAGGGAGGAGGGAGGAAGGAAGGAAGCAGAGGGAGGAAGGAAGGAAGAAAGGAGGGAGGAGGAAGAAGGAAGGGAGGAAGGAAGAAGGAAGGAAGGAGGGAGGAAAGAAGGAAGGAAGCAGAAGGAGAATGGAAGGGAAGGAAGGAAGGAAGGAAGGAAGGAAGGAAGGAAGGAAGGAAGGAAGGAGATAGAGGATGAAATAAAGGAAAGGGAAAGAAGGGAGGGAGGGAGGGAGGAAGGGAGGGAGGGAGGAAGGAAGGAAGCAGAGGGAGGAAGGAAGGAAGGAAGGAAGGAAGGAAGGAAGGAAGGAAGGAAGGAAGGAGAAAGAGGATGAAATAAAGGAAAGGAGGGAGGAAGGAAGGGAGAAAAGGAGGGAGGGAGGAAAGAAGGAAGGAAGCAGAAGGAGAATGGAAGGGAAGAAAGGAAGGAAGGAAGGAGATAGAGGATGAAATAAAGGAAAGGAGGGAGGAAGGAAGGGAGGAAAGGAGGGAGGAGGAAGAAGGAAGGAAGCAGAAGGAGAAGGAAGGAAGGAAGGAAGGAAGGAAGGAAGGAGATAGAGGATGAAATAAAGGAAAGGAGGGAGGAAGGAAGGGAGAAAAGGAGGGAGGGGGAAAGAAGGAAGGAAG
Organism: Ahaetulla prasina; assembly: GCF_028640845.1. Lineage (NCBI taxonomy): Eukaryota > Metazoa > Chordata > Lepidosauria > Squamata > Colubridae > Ahaetulla > Ahaetulla prasina. The sequence goes on from NC_080545.1 coordinate 91,917,299, forward strand.
CAGAAGGAGAATGGAAGGGAAGAAAGGAAGGAAGGAAGGAAGGAGATAGAGGATGAAATAAAGGAAGGGAGGGAGGAAGGAAGGGAGGGAGGAAGGAAGGGAGGGAGAGAGGGAGGAAGGAAGGAAGCAGAAGGAGGAAGGAAGAGAAGAAAAGGAGGGAGGGAGGAAGGAAGGGAGGGAGGGAGGAAGAAGGGAAGAAGGAAGGAGGGAGGGAGGGAAGGAAGGAAGGAAGGAAGGAAGGAAGGAAGGAAGGAAGGAAGGAAGGAAGGAAGGAAGGAAGGAAGGTGGGCCAGTAAACTTGCAGATGCAAGAGGCTCTCTACGGGTGAACAATACTAAAGAAATTACTCAGATGTAACTCCATGCGTCACTCTTCCTCCTTGGGGCCTGACATGTCCCCATATTCTATCCCGAGGCTATGAAAATCTGAGAACTTTTAAACACCCAGGTAATCATACCTTCATTTCCTGGGCTGGGCTGGGCAGCCATAGAAGTACATTTCCTATCTGCTGTGGAATAGGGCTGCCAAACGATATAATGTCAATATCAGAAATAAAAACGCTAGCTTCTGACTTGACTACCTGCTTATCGCATTGGAACATCACCATCAAGAGCCCACACCCCAGAACAAGGGTCTGCAAACTTGGCTCTTTTAAGACTTGTGGACTTCAACTCCCAAAGTTCCTCAGCCAGCAAAGCCTCAGCAAAGCTGGCTGAGGAACTCTGGGAGTTGAAGTCCACAAGTCTTAAAAGAGCCAAGTTTGCAGACCCCTGCCCCAGAAGATCAAAGGGAATTTGTTTACCACATACAGTGCAAAAACTGTAACAGCCACTATGTAGAACAGACGGGCAGAAGTCTAGCAAAGCGCATCCACGAATGCCAGCTCACCGTCAGAAGACAGGATGAATAGTCCTTAATCTCAGCACACCTGGACAGACTTAAGAATTCATTTCAAGAGGGAAACTGAGCATCCTAAACCAAGCAAAGTCCAAAAACACGAGGGAATTCCTGGAAGCTCAATATTCAGACAAATCAGCCACCAATAGACACTTGGAGGTAATGCACATCTGCACCCTATTCAAAAGAGATCATAAAAAGAGCTAAGAAGCAAAGAACATCCTCCAAGAACATGCAGATAAGCAGGGATTAACACCAGAAAAACAATCGAGCAGAAAACAAAACCCTAATCTAGAAACTACCAAGGAGAAAATTATACCGCCATTGATACTGGCAGGGCAAGCTACTACATATAAACACGGGGCAAAACTCCTCTCCCTTTTTGCCTTGAGGATGTTACCTGCTCAGGTAATGAAACATCGGCAAGTAAACAACCAAGTTTAGAGAGCACCAAAGACTCCTGTTGTGACCCAGGCCCAAGTAGGTAGTAGGAAACTCAGTCAGTGTAAAAACAAACAAACTTTATTAGAACAGCTGAGAATAAACTCATTCTCAGCATAGTTCAACTAAACTAAAGCAAATTCCTCCCAATAAAAATTCCTCAGTCCTATCAACAACCTTGGTTCAATTAGGCAAACTGCCAAAGTCCTTTCTTGGCAAAAGTTCAGAAGACACCAATACGAAATAAATGCAAGAAGATGAAGCTATCAACGTTGTTTTCCGGCAAAGAGCCCAAACGCCGTTGCTGGTCTTTTAAGCCTTATGGGAGGGGCCAATCATCTCTTGGCCCTACTCCCGAGTCATCCTCTTTGCTTGAGGTGCTCTTGCGTTCTGGCAGCTCTTCTCATGAGTGCATTAGGAACAGGCTCCTCCTGTTTCTCTGCCTCACTACTGTCAGTCTCTGGAGGCTATGGAGTCCATACCTCACTCCCTGATGGCCCTGGCCCCACCTCTGCCTCCGATGTAGAGCCCTCATTCGGGCCTTCCCCAGCCTCCAGGACTGGCCCACGCTTTTCCTCAGCCTCATCGCTGTCCAACTCTGTTGCCAGCTCTGCGGGCTGCTGGCAGACCGCAACATCTCTACAGAATTTGTTTGAAAACATTCTTATGGATCTGGAGTTGGGAAGACGATATGTAGCTATAGCAAATGGGACAACTTTCCACAGTCAATTCACCCCTTTTAATTTTTGTCGTTCACATTTTATTTTGTTCCTCCTTTGGCATCCTTTCTTTAATTATTCTATTGGATTATTTCTTCGATATTCGTGTAACCCTTGTCCTGCGGAGAATTATCCTGCAGAGAGCTGGCCATGGCAAGTTGTCCCACGGTGGATTGGCGGTGGCAAGTTGGCTGCAGCGAATTGGCCATGGCAAGTGGACTGCGGTGAGTTGTTGCAGACCCATTCAGCTCTATGGGTCTGGGGTCTGCTCCAGGGGTGGGTTCTACTTACCTTTACTACTGGTTCGCAAAGGGAGCATGCACGCAGAAGCTTCTGTGCATGTGCAGATCACCAGTGATGATGTCGTGGCAGGTGGGCGGAGCCTCCTACCAGTTTTACTACCGGTTCTATAGAACCGGACCAAACTGGGGGCTGTCGTGTCCCACTCCTCCGCTGACGACCGGGTCAGGGAAATCCGAATCAGGCGTGCCTCTGCAGGTCTGCCAAAGTCCTAGCAAAGTCCTCAGGGCAGGCAGGAGACCAGAAAGTGACTTCAGCAAGATATGTTTAGACTTTGCCTGACTCAGAGAATGCCAGAAAGAAGGTCCTTTATATAGGCCATGGGGTGTGGCTCCATGACTCAGCACTTATCCAGGCCTGCCCCTCCCTTCCTTCTGTTGCCTCCGCCTATCAAGTCTTCTGACGCAAGGGTCACTCCAGTCTGCAGCTGTTGGCAATTGACCTCCCTCAGGCTCACATGCTGTGGAGGAGGGGGAGGGGTCTAGTTGCTCCGTTTGCCTGGGTATGGAGCCAGAGCTGGGGGCTGGAGATACTTCCTCCTCTTCAGCCTGTCTGGGCATGGAGCCAGGGCTGGGGCCGGGAGGCATACTAGGACATTCCTCCATGTTCGGAAGCAGATAAGAAGGCCCCGGCTGTGGTGAGATCGGACGAGACACAACAGTGGCAACCCACCACTGGTCTGCGCCCTACTGCAAGATGTTTCATTTTAACACGTTTTCATTATGTTATAATTTTACTGTGTATTTGTCATTTTTAACTCTCGTTAGCGACTTGAATTGCTTGCCAAGGGTCAGCCAAGAGAACCGAGACTCGCTGGAATCAAACTCCTTTTCCCGCGCCATCCTTCTTTGTCAGTTTCCAAACAGACTTCTCTCTCTCTTTCTCTCTCTCTCTCTCTCTCTCTCTCTCTCTCTCTCTCTCTCTCTTTCTTTAATGAAAAGCGCTGTGGCAAATATTGTGTCATTTTTTTTTGTTGTTGTTGTTGTTTGCTCATTGGGGTTTTTGTGTTTTTGTTTTTTAAAAAAAAAAGAAGATAAAAAGGAACCGAGGAGTCAAACGGGCAAGTAGCTTAATCTTTGCAGTTGAAAGCTTGTTGGACGAGGATGTGTCATTTTTAACTCTCGTTAGCGACTTGAATTGCTTGCCAAGGGTCAGCCATACGAATCGAACAAGGAAAGAAACACACAGCTTTTGACCTATAAGAGAGAGTCCAAGGTGACTATAATAAATAGGAAGCAAGAAACAAGAACCAAAACAATTTGCAATATTCATAAGCGTCCTTTTATTAGATATAGGTCAGGGGTGTCAAACTCAATTTCATTGAGGGCTGCATCAGGGCTGGGTTCACCTCGTGGGGGGGCTGGATGGGCGTGGCCAACTGGATGGGTGTGGCCAACCAGGTTGGTGTGGCCAACTGGATGGGCGTGGTCAGCTTGACCACTCTCCAAACTGCTGGCATGTTTCCTCTTTGCCTTGGGTAGACCAGGACAGCCCTGCTGGTCAGATCCAACCACATCGCGGGCCAAATCCAGCCTGCAGGCCTTGAGTTTGACACCCCTGATATAGGTAGTCTTCGACTTGCAACAAGCATTTGCAACGATTCGAAGTTACAACAGCACTGAAAAAGTTGCTTTATGACCGCCTTTCACTCTTATAACTGTTGCAGCATCTCCCTGGTCACATGATCAAAATTCAGCTGCTTGGCATGTATTTATAACGGTTGCAGTGTCCCTGGGTCATGTGCTCACCATCGGTAACCTTCCCAGCTCTCTTCCGACAAGCAAAATCAATAGAGGAAGCCAGATTCATTCATTCATTTAATTAATTAATTAATTAATTAATTAATTAAATTTTTATACCGCCCTTCTCCCGAAGGACTCAGGGCGGTTCACAACCAAATAAAACCACAATAATAAATATAATAAAACAATAATTAAAAAAACCTATCAAATATGGTCCGATTTAAAATACATAAACAATAAAACCCAGTTAAAATTTACAACCCCAATAATAAAATATTAAAATTCTAAAATTCTATGCCAGTCCTGCTCGAAGAAATAAGTACGTCTTCAACTCGCGGCGAAAGGTCCGAAGGTCAGGAAGTTGACGAAGTCCCGGGGGAAGTTTGTTCCAGAGGGTAGGAGCCCCCACAGAGAAGGCCCTTCCCCTGGGGGGTCGCCTGCCGACATTCCTTGGCTGACGGCACCCTGAGGAGTCCCTCTCTGTGAGAGCACACAGGTCGGTGGGAGGCAAATGGAGGCAGATGGCGGTCCCATAAATAGCCCGGTCCTAAGCCATGGAGCGCTTTAAAGGTGGTAGCAATCACATGGTTCACTTAACCATGGTAGTGATTTGTTTAACAACCATTGTAAAAAAAAAAGGTTGCAAAATGGGTCACAATTCACTTAACAATGGCCTCACTTAGCAACAGAAATTGTGGAGTCCATTGCGGTCCTATTCAAAGACTAATCCGGGACTCACAATTGTAACTGAGCCCAGAATACACAGGTTATTAAAATTGTCATCTTGTGATCATGATCAATTTTATTGTTTCCTGATTGTTTAATTGTAGCCTAGGACTATCATTAAGTGTTGTATCATTAAGTATTAAATTTGTACCCTATGACTGTCATTAAGTGTGGTAAGTGTTGTACCTTGATGAAGGTATCTTTTCTTTTATGTACGCTGAGAGCATCTGCACCAAGACAAATTCCTTGTGTGTCCAATCACACTTGGCCAATAAAAAATTCTATTCTATTCTATTATGGGCATTTTTGCAGAGGTTGTTAAGCAAATATAGCAGTTGTTCAATGAATGCCTCAGTCGTTAAACGAACCCTAACCCTAACCCATTGGGGTTTTTTTTCTTTGCTGGAAACCATCATCAATCACAGTCACATGACTGCGGGTCACAGCAAACGGTCATAAATGCAGCCCAGTTGCTGAGCATGCGAAACAGGTTAATAAGATCATGTAGGGGCCTGGCTGTCGTAACTTTGATCAGTCATAAGCAGTGGTGAAATCCAATTTTTTTTTACTACCAGCTCTGTAGGCATGGCTTGGTGGGCATGGTGGCTTGGTGGGCATGGCAGGGAAAGAATACTGCAAAATCTCCATTCCCTCCCCACTCTGGGGCCAGCCAGAGGTGGTATTTGCCAGTTCTCTAAACTGCTCAAACTTTCCGCCACCGGTTCTCTGAATTGCTCAAAATTTCCGCTACATAACCTGTCAGAACCTGCTGGATTTCACCCCTGGTCATAAGTCAAAGACTATCTATATTGCATTTATATGGTCTCTTTGGTTTGTTTGTTTTTTAAAAAAATCCTATGTACCCAAAACGTTTTCCCAAAGGAATACTTGCAGGGAAATATAAAGTGAATTATTTTGTATTCAGTGATGGGTCTGCTTGCTAACCACATTTCTTGGGAGGGTTTTCCCAGTCTTGTTATCAAGGGAGATCTTTTTGTTTTTTTTCAACCACTCTGCCTAATGACTGTCTCATTAACCTACTCTTTTCAGATAAAACTGCACATATCTTTTTTGGATGGTGACCAATTTGAAATGAGAATTATGACTTCACGTGCTGGGCTGCCAGTACGAAACTGGTGGCAGCTGAGAATATCCCTTTAAAAATAACATGTTTCTCCACTGATTTACTCCTAGAGGATCTTGGTTCTGACATTATTCCTTTTACCAGGCGAACAGACCGTGTTGGCAGCATTCTTTAAAATGATGCCCCGAATGTGTGATTAAAGGTTGCTATTCTGGGACTCGCTTGTTCTGCTATTTTGAGAGTGTCAACAGACACATGAATGGAGGTATAACCTTGTCAACACTCCATTTTGGGGTTTTCAAGTAAGCCTTAACAAAGTCCTACATCGAAGGCTCTTAAATAAATTTAGTGGCTGAGGGATGAAATCACTTTTATGAATCGCTAGAGCAGAGGTGTCAAACTCAAGGCCCGGGGGAACCAGATCCTGCCCGCAGAGTACTTAGATCTGGCCTGCAGGCAGGGGTGAAATCCAGCAGGTTCTGGAGAACTGGTAGTGGAAATTTTGAGCAGTTCGGAGAACCGGTAGTGGAAATTTTGAGCAGTTCAGAGAACCGGTAGTGGAAATTTTGAGCAGTTTGGAGATCTGGCAAATACCACCTCTGGCTGGCCCCAGAGTGGGGTGAGAATGGGGATTTTGCAATATCCTTCCCCCAGGAGTGTGTTGTGTCTTGCCCACTCTCACCGCAGCCGGGGTCTTCTTATCTGCTTCCGAACGCTAAAGAATGTCCTAGTATGCCTCCCGGCCCCAGCCTGGCTCCATGCCCAGGCAAACGGAGCAACTAGACCCCTCCCCCTCCCCCACAGCATGTGAGCCTGAGGAATGTGAATTGCCAACAGCTGGAGCCTGGAGAGATCCTCGCTTCCGGAGAATAGAGAGGCGACGTCAGCAAAAGGAAGGGAGGGGCAGGCCTGGATAAGTGCTGATTCATGGAGCCACACCCCATGGCCTATATAAAGGATCTGCTTTCTGGCATTCTCTGAGTCAGGCAAAGTCTACCTTGGATTGCTGAACTCACTTCCTGGTCTCCTGCCTGCCTTGAGAACATTGCTAGGACTTTGGCAGAGCTGCAGAGGCACGCCTGATTCGGATTTCCCTGACCCAGCCATCAGCGGAGGAGTGGGACACGACAGAGTGGGGTGGGAATGGGGATTTTGCCGTATCCTACCCCCTGGAGTGGGGTGGGAATGAAGATTTTGCAGTATCCTTCCCCTGTCATGCCCACCAAGCCACACCCACAGAACCAGTAGTAAAAAAATTTGGATTTCACCTCTGCCCACAGGGCCACCCTGGAAATAACAAAGGACTGGCCTGCGGTGCTTCTGCCAGCAAAAACGGGCTCCCAAGTTCTGTTTTCGGCTGCCACAGCCTCCTGCAACCCTCTGCAAGTGAAAACGGAACTGTTTTACCATTGGCAATTACCACCTGCTAGATTGGCCAAATGTTTCCAACTTTATCTGTGGAATGTTGGAAGTGTAAACACTAAGAGTTCTTAACCTAATTTTGCATAGCTTCTCTCTGGTAATATTGTACTACTAACTAGAGCATACAAAACATTTGCTAGACCAATTCTTGAATACAGCTCATCTGTCTGGAACCAGCACTGCATATCTGACATAAATACAATCAAGAGAGTCCAGAGATATTTTACGAGAAGAGTCCTCCACTCCTCTGCTCGCAATAAAATACCTTATGCCACCAGACTCCAAATTTTGGGCTTAGACAACTTAGAACTGTGCAGACTTCAGTCTGACCTAAGCATAGTACATAAAATTATCTTCCACAATGTCCTACCTGTCAATGATTACTTCAGCTTGAACCACAACAATACACAAACAAATAATAGATAGAAACTCAAGGTAAACTGCTCCAAACTCGATTGCAGAAAATATGACTTCAGTAACAGAGTGGTCAATGCCTGGAATGCATTACCTGACTCTGTAGTTTCTTCCCCAAACCCCCAAAACTTTAACCTTAGACTGTCTACTGTAGACCTCACCCCATACCTAAGAGGTCTGTAAGGAAGCGTGCATAAGCGCACCTGCGTGCCTACCGTCCCTGTCCTAATATTCCTTTTTACTTACTCTTTTCATGTATCCAAATTATGTTTATACTTTTACCTGTTATCTTATATATGATTGACAAATAATGGTGCATGTGCTCTCAGTGTACATAAAAGAAGTGTTCATCAAGAATCATAAGGTACAACACTTAATGATAGTCATAAGGTACAAATAAGCAATCAGGAAACAATCAATATCAATATAAATCGTAAGAATACAAGCAACAAAGTTACAGTCATACAGTCATAAGTGGAAGGAGATGGGTGTTGGGAACGATGAGAAGATTAATAGTAGTGACAGGTTTAGTAAATAGTTGGACAGTGTTGAAGGAATTATTTGTTTAGCAGAGTGATGGCCTTCGGGAAAAAGCTGTTCTTGTGTCTAGTTGTTCTGGTGTGCAGTGCTCTATAGCGTCGTTTTGAGGGTAGGAGTTGAAACAGTTTATGTCCAGGATGCGAGGGATCTGCAAATATTTTCACGGCCCTCTTCTTGATTCGTGCAGTATACAGGTCCTCAATGGAAGGCAGGTTGGTAGCAATTATTTTTTCTGCAGTTCTAATTATGCTCTGAAGTCTGTATCTGTCTTGTTGGGTTGCAGAGCCAAACCAGACAGTTATAGAGGTGCAGATGACAGACTCAATATTTCCTCTGTAGAAAGAATAAGAAAGAATAACGAATGTTATATATTTTTTTGTATATATGTGTATTATCAATGCTGGAGCGCTGTAAAAATTGTACGGGTGATATAAAATAATGAAATATGTTTAATAAAAACATTTTTTTTAAAAAAAGGAAGAAAACAGAGCTCAGGAAGCCTGTTTTCACCGGCAGAGCGCTCGGGCTTCCACAGACACCCCCAACAGGAGTGACGTCAAGCTGGCCACGCCCACCCTGGCCATGCCCATCCCGGCCCCCCCCAAGGTCAAACACAATCCTGATGCAGCCCTCATTCAAATTGAGTTTGATCCCTCTGCGCTAGAGGGTTAAAGTAAAAGAATAAAGGTGCTTTTCTCTGCGTAGAGCAGGAGTTGGGGAATTATTATTATTATTATTATTATTATTATTATTATTATTATTATTATTATTATTATTATTATTATTATTAATTATATTTGTATACTGCCCTTCTCCCGAAGGACTCAGGGAGGTTCACAGCCAATAAAAACACAGTACATACAATACAAATTTAAAAAACTATATAAAAAACTGATTCAATAACGGCCTAAAAATTTAAATACAAGTTAAAACCCCGTTTAAAACCCTAATTAAAACCCTAAAATTAAAACTATGTTCAAGCTAGTCCTGCACGTCGAAACAACAGCGTCTTCAGCTCGCGGCGAAAAGTCCGGAGGTCGGGGAGTTGACGAAGCCCCGGAGGCAGCTCCTTCCAGAGGGCGGGAGCCCCCACAGAGAAGGCCCTCCCCCTGGAGGTCGCCAGCCGACATTGGCTATGGTTGATGTCCTGGAGTGGGGAACTATGACCCTTTTATGACTTGTGGACTTCAACTCCTAGACCATCTGACAAGCAAAGTCAATCAGGAAAGCCAGATTCACTTAACAACCTTGTTACTAACTTAACATTCATTTAGCAACCGTAGCAAGAAAGGTCATAAAACAGGGCAAAGCTCACTTAACAGCTGTCTTGCTTAGCAAAGGAAACGTTGGCCTAATTGTGGCCATAATTTGAGGCCTACCTGTAGACGGTATACTTCAACTCCCAGAATTCCTGAGCCAGCCAGGAATTCTCAGGAGCTCAGGAATTCTGGGAGTTGAAGTCCACAAGTCATAAAAGGGCCGTAGTTCCCCACCCCAGGAGTAGAGGGACATCAACCATAGCCTCCAACCATCCATCCAACTCATGACTCAACCTCAAGTCGTGGATCTGTTTCCTCAGAGACACCTCTTTGAAGGCACACCAAAACCAGCAGAGAACCTTTAATTAATTAATTGATTAATTTAGTTATTTACTTACTTAATTACTTATATCCCACCATTGTTATTGTTACAAATAACTCAAGGCAGTGAACATACCGAACATACCTTCTTCCTCCTATTTTCCCCAAAACAACAATTCTGTGAGATAAGTTGGGCTAAGAGAATGAATGGCCAGCTTCACTTTCCAGGCAAATTTACATAGTGGTACTTCGGTACCAGAGGTGGAATTCAGCCAGTTCGAATTCAGCCAGTACCGGTTTAGATGAACCGGTAGCTGCAATAAGCAGTTGGCCCCATCCACCTGCCCCTGCTCTAGCCTGTCCTTTATTTTCTGCTTTGTAGCTCATCTCAATCACTCAGCACAGCTGATTTCCCACCCACCCCCTTACTGTTCTATTTACCGTTGCTGACTAAGAATAGAATAGAATAGAATAGAATAGAATAGAATAGAATAGAATAGAATAGAATAGAATAGAATAGAATAGAATTTTTATTGGTCAAGTGTGATTGGACACACAAGAAATTTGTCTTGGTGCATATGCTCTCAGTACATAAAAGAAAAGATACCTTCATCAAGGTACAACATTTACAACACAATTGATGGTCAATATATCAATATAAATCATAAGGATTGCCAGCAGCAAGTTATAGTCATACAGTCATAAATGGAAAGAGATTGGTGATGGGAACTATGAGAAGATTAATAGTAGTGCAGATTCAGTAAATAGTTTGACAGTGTTGATGGAATTATTTGTTTAGCAGAGTGATGGCCTTCGGGAAAAAACTGTTCTTGTGTCTAGTTGTTCTGGTGTGCAGTGCTCTATAGCGTCGTTTTGAGGGTAGGAGTTGAAACAGTTTATGTCCAGGATGCGAGGGGTCTGTAAATATTTTCACGGCCCTCTTCTTGATTCGTGCAGTATACAGGTCCTCAATGGAAGGCAGGTTGGTAGCAATTATTTTTAAGCAGTAAGCAGTTGAGCTTCCATTTTTAGCGCAAGCGCCTTAGGCACCCACCACTGCTCAGTACTCATCATTAATTGGTTCCGGGAGGCACAATGAGTACCAAAAACTATGAGTATCAAACAATTTTTCCCCATAAGGAATAATGCAGTGAGTCACAAGGCAGGTGACATGGACAAGTTTGAGCTTGTGCGTCAAATGAGGAGCACCGGGACAAAAATGTTCCTGTCAAAACGCACTGAGTAACAAATTCAATGAGTTTCGAAATAATTGAGGGCCAAGGTACCACTACACTAAGAGAGAAATTTGACTCTCCATACTCTGCTTTGAATTGTTGAGTCCCTATACCCTCCTTTGAATTGCTCGTGACCACATGGAGATGTCCATACAGGTTTCTTGACAACAATGTAGTTTGTCACTGCCTTTTTTCAGATTTTTTTTTTCCATCTGCAACAGTCTTTAACTGTGAGAACTGGTCATAACTCATGTTCTTCAGGGCCATTGTAACTTTGAATGGCCATTAAAGTTTCTGGGAGATCGTCATTAAACATTAAATAGTACTAGGGGTAAGCTTTCCATATACAGTGGGAGCCAAAATTTTGGAAACCTTTTGGGGAAACTGTATTTTCTAAAACTAGCTAATAACACCACTTTTTTTTTTACTAGTACCATAAAATTATATATCAATGGAAAGATAATTTAATGAAGAATATAATGCAATAACTTTTATGAAGGATTTGCTATTAGAATAGCAGTTACAGTATAAAGAAGAAAAGTAAAACACGTAGAAAAAATGAGTTCAACAAAAATTATCACCATAGAAAAAACGAGATATACAAAAATTATCACCATGTCAGCTAATACTTAGTTGGGTAACCTTTAGCATGAATTACGGCCTTACAACATCTTCCCATGGAGTGAACCAAGTCTTTTAGTTCTGCAGCTGTTCTAATGTGAAACCAAGATTGAAGGATGGCTTCTGTTAACTAGATTTTATTGCTGGGTCACTTCTGACTAACAAGTTTTTTTAATCAGCTCCATAGATTTTCAATTGGGTTAAGGTCTGGGCTATTCCCAGGCCATTCCATCAGTGGAATACGATTATCTTGAAACTACAAAAAAAGTGGTATTATTAGCCATCAAACCTCAAAAATACATTTTTCCCAAAAGGTTTTTACAATTTTGACCACTACTGTAGTGTTTGTGTGTGTGTGAGAGAGAGAGAGGGAGATCAGAGAGAGACAGACAGACAGACAGACAGACAGAGACAGACAGAGAGACAGACAGACACAGAGAGAGAGACAGAGAGACAGAGAGAGAGAGAGAGAGATTGCTTTAATATTAATAGAGCTATCCAGAAACAGATGGTTTTAATTACTTTTTTACAGATATATTGTTCTGGGACTATGAATTGAACCAACTTTGAGACAATGCTAATTTGTAGAATCATAGTGTGCATTCCAAATAGAATAGAATTTTTATTGGCCAAGTGTGATTGGACACACAAGGAATTTGTCTTGGTGCATATGCTCTCAGTGTACATAAAAGAAAAGATACGTTCATCAAGGTACAACATTTACAACACAATTGATGATCAATATATCAATATAAATCATAAGGATTGCCAGCAACAAGTTATAGTCATACAGTCATAAGTGGAAAGAGATTGGTGATGGGAACTATGAAACGATTAATAGTAGTGCAGATTCAGTAAATAGTCTGACAGTGTTGAGGGAATTATTTGTTTAGCAGAGTAATGGCCTTCGGGAAAAAACTGTTCTTGTGTCTAGTTGTTCTGGTGTGCAGTGCTCTATAGCGTCGTTTTGAGGGTAGGAGTTGAAACAGTTTATGTCCAGGATGCGAGGGATCTGCAAATATTTTCACGGCCCTCTTCTTGATTCGTGCAGTATACAGGTCCTCAATGGAAGGCAAGTTGGTAGCAATTATTTTTTCTGCAGTTCTAATTATCCTCTGAAGTCTGTGTTTTTCTTGTTGGGTTGCAGAACCGAACCAGACAGTTATAGAGGTGCAAATGACAGACTCAATAATTCCTCTGTAGAACTGGATCAGCAGCTCCTTGGGCAGTTTGAGCTTACTGAGTTGGCGCAGAAAGAACATTCTTTGTTGTCCTTTTTTAATGATGTTTTTGATGTTAGCTGTCCATTTGAGATCTTGCGATATGATAGAACCCAGAAATTTGAAGGTTTCTACTGTTGATACTGTGTTGTCAAGTATTGTGAGAGGTGGAAGTATGGAAGGGTTTTTCCTAAAATCTACCACCATTTCTACGGTTTTGAGTGTGTTCAGTTCCAGATTGTTTTGGTTGCACCACAAGGCTAGTCGTTCGACCTCTCGTCTATATGCGGATTCGTCATTGTCTCGAATGAGACCAATCACTGTTGTGTCATCTGCGAACTTCAGTAGCTTAACAAATGGATCATTGGAGATGCAGTCATTGGTATACAGAGAGAAGAGAAGTGGGGAGAGCACACAGCCTTGGGGGGCCCCTGTGCTAATTGTACAGGTATTTGATGTGATCTTGCTTAGCTTCACCTGCTGCTTCCTGTTTGTTAGGAAATAATGTGCACTTTAAACAAATCACAGCAACTTAGCTATATAAAGCCTAGGTTCCCAAAAATAGATGAAGACTGAAATGGTTTCAACTGTGCTGTTATCCAGAGTGATGGGAATCAGGGGTGAAATGCTACCAGTTCGTACTGGTTCTGGCAAACCAGTACGCCGCAGCCGGGCCCCTCTTATCTCCTGCCGGACGCTGATAGTACAGGAGAATGTCCTGGCATGCCTCCACCCCTCAGCCCTGGCACCATACCCAGACAAACGGAGCAACTAGATCCCTCCCTCACAGCATCTGAGCCTGAAGAATGTGAAGCCAGTCATGAGCTAAGATTACCAACAGCTGGAGGCTGGAGAGATCCTCGCTTCCGGAGAATAGAGAGGCGACGTCAGCAAAAGGAAGGGAGGGGCAGGCCTGGATAAGTGCTGATTCATGGAGCCACACCCCATGGCCTATATAAAGGATCTGCTTTCTGGCATTCTCTGAGTCAGGCAAAGTCTAACTTGGATTGCTGAAGTCAGATCCTGGTCTCCTGCCTACCCTGAGGACTCTGATAGGACTTTGGCAAAGCTGCAGAGGCTTTGCAGCCACGCTTGATAAAGATTTCCCCAACCCGGCCGTCAGAGGAGGAGTGGGACACGACATCACTATTTCTGTTCTACTTACCTTCTTAAGCCTCCTTTTTCCACACGGAGTGTATATTTGGCATGCACTGTGCATACGCGTGGAGTGTGTGTTTGGCGCGCACTGCACATGCATGTGTGCACAGCACGCATTTGGCATGCACTGCGCATGCATGGGCAGCATGTGTTTGGCACGTACAGCACATGTGCACACACAGCGCACATTTGGTGTGCACTGCGCAGGCGGCACAACGAACCGATGGCAAACCTTGGAGGATTTCACCACTGATGGGAACCCGCCATACTGCTCGTATTCTTCGCATGGTCAGGGTGCAAATGAGATCAGACTCTAATAATCAACCAGAGGTTCTGAGTGAATGACCCTTGAGGGGCAGTTGGGATCCTGTCCACTCTTCAAATGTCTGAAACAGACAACAGGTTTTGAATATATCCATCTGAGTAAGTGGAATTACTACGCATAGTATTTCCCATCAAATAGGAAGGAGACATTATCCTCTCTAAAATTGGTCAATCTTTGCTCCACAATGGAATACAACTCAATGGCGATCTAGTCAGATTTCCATCCAAACATTGATCTAAGTCACCTTTTTATCAGATTTGTTACCCCAGTTGTCTTAAGCCCACATTTAAACTTTGGTTAGTTGATCACCAACGGGCAAGAGATACGGCTTCTGAAATTCTTACGGATCCCTTATAGAGTCATGGGAGTTTTATTGTATTTCCTTCTGTTCAATAAAGTAACACGTTGCTGTGTGTTTCGGTTCTCCATTCATGTCACGTCCTTGGAAATGGGTTTACTGGGAAACCCAAGGCAGACAGCATACAATCTGATCTGGGTCACGTGACCCAAAAGAGGCGGGGAAAAGCCTAGAATGGAGGAATCAGCAATGGCTGGCTGGGGAATTCTGGGAGTTGAAGTCCACTCATCTGAAAGTTGCTAAAGTCGAGAACCACTGGCCAAGACCATCGTCCTCTGCTTCTCCCATCAGTTGCTCTACAGCTACTACAGGACGTCCTCGACTTACAACAGTTCATTTTGTGACCATTCGAAATTGCAACAGCATTGAAAAAGGTGACTTACGTTATGAGCATTTTTCACACTATTGACCATTGCAAGCACACTCATGGTCACATGATGTACATTCGGATGCTTGGACAACTGGTTCGTATTTATGACAGTTGCGTGTCCTGGGGTCATGCGGTCATCTTTTGAGACCTTCTGACAAGCAAAGTCAACAGGGAAGCCAGATTTACTTAATAACCTTGTTACTAACTTAACAGCTGCAGGGATTCACTTAGCAAGCGTGGCAAGAAAGGTCATAAAACAGGGCAAAACTCATTTAACAGCTATCTTGCTTAGCAATGGAAACCTAACAGTGGTCATAATTTGAGGCCTAACTGTATACTGCTTTCTTCGCTTATCTTTTTTTTCTTTCTCTATATATTTTCACCTTTAAGGTAAAGGTAAAAGTAAAGGTTCCCCTCACACATACATGCTAGTTAGTTCCTAACTCTAGGAGGCTCATCTCCACTTCAAAGCCAAAGAGGCAGCGCTGTCCGAAGACGTCTCCGTGGTCATGTGGCCGGCATGACTCAACGCCAAAGGCGCACGGAACGCTGTTACCTTCCCACCAAAGGTGGTCCCTATTTTTTTTCTACTTGCACTTTTTTACGTGCTTTTGAACTGCTAGGTTGGCAGAAGCTGGGACAAGTAGCGGGAGCTCACCCCATTACGCGGCACTAGGGATTCGAACCGCTGAACTGCCGACCTTTCAATCGACAAGCTCGGCGTCTTATCTTTTACCAATTTAAACATTTTCAATATTTATTTTTTTTAAAAAAGGACACAAGCACCCACTTTGGGAAAGGTGGCCCCCAACAATTTTGGCTCTGTCTCCTCCTCCCCACTTTAGCCCCGCCCTTCCTGAGCAGCCCCGCCCAGCCTTTCCCTCCTTAAGAAAATGGCTTCGATTGGAGGATAAATCCAGTGGCCTCCTTCCTATTGTACCGGTCTAACCCCTTGGCATAAGATAGAAAGGAAGCGGTTAAAAGACTCTTTTTTAAAAGGAAAAAAAAAAGCGCCAAATGCAGCAACCAAGCTGTATACAATTAACTGCAATTCAAATATACACCTTGTTCCAATCCGAGCCATTTATCAGATAAAAATAGTCTGCTACAAGAATGTCATGATTAATGAGGTGAGACTCCAGCTAATTACTGTTTCCTCCAGAAGTAATTAGGTTGGCATTGCTAATCAAGATGAATGAACACTCTGACCTGCTTCTTAAAATGTGAAACTATGAGACGCTGCCACCGTAACACCATTTAGTTGAGGCAACAAGAGTCTTTATTAGGCTGGTGGCTTGATTAAATTATTTTGTTACACGCGGCTTTTGCACACGCGAAACAGATGAATCCCGCGATGTTCAAAGGGTTTGTCACCCTTAATTAAAGACTGCAAAGGTTCGGCGGGCTCTGGAGGGCAACGCACACATGCAACCGCTCCCCGTGGATCGCTTTTAAGTAAGGGAGAACAGGCTAAGTCACGGAGCTTACCAATTTGCAAGAGACGTTCCCTCCGCTGGCTGTAATTTTTCAAGCAAAGTGGCAAGGCAAAGTGGTACAGGCTGAATTTCCGATTCTGGAAGGGCGGTTTATCAAGTCCCATTTCCACCCTGCTTCGACTCTAAATGGATCAAGCAGGTACCTTCCTGTAATATTACAATTCTCTCACAGTCAACTTCAATGAGGAAAACGAGTCAGAAAGCAATATAAAAGGAAAATAAAATGGTTAATGGTTGTCCTTTTTTTTTTAACTGCTACCTACATTCCTAGTATAAGAATAAGGTAAAGGTTCCCCTCGCACGTACGTGCTAGTCGTTGCCAACTCTAGGGGGCGGTGCTCATCTCCGTTTCAAAGCCGAAGAGCCAGCGCTGTCTGAAGACATCTCCGTGGTCATGTGGCCGGCATGACTCAACGCCAAAGGCGCACGGAACGCTGTTACCTTCCCACCAAAGGTGGTCCCTATTTTTTCTACTTGCATTTTTACATGCTTTCGAAACTGCTAGGTTGGCAGAAGATGGGACAAGTAACAGAAGCTCACCCTGTTACACGGCAGCACTAGGGATTCGAACCACCGAGCTGCTGACCTTTCAATCCACAAGCTCAACGCCCTAGCCGCTGAGCCACCGTGTCCCTAGTATAAGAATAGCACTTATTATAGCACCTATAATAGCACCTAGTATAAGAATAGCACTTAGCAATAGCACTAAGCCTTATGTACTGCTTCACAGTGCTTTTACAGCCCTCTCTAAGCGGTTTACAGAGTCCCCCAATATGGCCCCCAATAATTTGTTTTGACTTTTCTGACTTTATCTTGCGGACAAAAAAGGATCTGCTCTCTTTTACAAGGCAAATTCAGTGTTGTGTCTCACTCGCTTTCCCCGCAGCCGGGTCCCTCTTATCTCCTGCCGAACGCTGAGGAATGTCCTGGCATGCCTCCAGGCCCCAGCCCTGGCACCATGCCCAGACAGGCCGAGCAAGACAAAGGGCCTGACGTGCCTCCAGCCCCCAGCCCTGGCTCCATGCCCAGGCAAACGGAGCAACTAGACCCCTCCCCCTCCCCCACAGCATGTGAGCCTGAGGAATGTGAATTGCCAACAGCTGGAGCCTGGAGAGATCCTCGCTTCCGGAGAATAGAGAGGCGACGTCAGCAAAAGGAAGGGAGGGGCAGGCCTGGATAAGTGCTGATTCATGGAGCCACACCCCATGGCCTATATAAAGGATCTGCTTTCTGGCATTCTCTGAGTCAGGCAAAGTCTACCTTGGATTGCTGAACTCACTTCCTGGTCTCCTGCCTGCCTTGAGAACGTTGCTAGGACTTTGGCAGAGCTGCAGAGGCACGCCTGATATGGACTTCCCCGACCCGGCCGTCAGCGGAGGAGTGGGACACGACATTCAGGATCTCAGGATCTTTGAGGAAATCCTGTCCCTCTTCTTCTCATCACCATGGGTGAATGAAGCATGCCTGCCCCACTAAGACAAGCATTCAAGGAGACCTTAAGACTACATTTTTTTTCTATCTGTCTTTCCGGATAACTTTCTGTGATTCTGAGCAATTTAATTATTTTATTTTATTTTATTCAATTTTTATACCGCCCTTCTCCCGAAGGACTCAGGGCGGTGTACAGCCAAGTAAAAAATCACAATATCAACATTAAAAGAAATTAAAACAAACATATTATAAAGTGGCCAGATTTAAAACAAATTAAAATATTAAAATATAAATAACCCAATAAAATTTTAACCCAAAAAATTTTAGGCCAGTCCCGCTTGAATAAATAAGTGCGTTTTCAGCTCACGGCGAAAGGTCCGAAGATCAGGTACTTGACGTAAACCAGGGGGAAGATCATTCCAGAGCGTGGGAGCTCCCACAGAGAAGGCCCTGCCCCTGGGGGCCGCCAGCCGACATTGTTTGGCAGACGGCACCCTGAGAAGGCCCTCTCTGTGAGAGCGTACGGGTCGGTGGGAGGCAAACGGTAACAGCAGGCGGTCCCGTAAGTACCCGGGTCCTAAGCCATGGAGCGCTTTAAAGGTGGTGACCAAGATCTTAAAGCGCACCCGGAAGACCACAGGAAGCCAGTGCAGACTGCGCAGGAGTGGTGTTACATGGGAGCAACAAGTTGCTCCCACTATTACCCGCGCAGCTGCATTCTGGACTAACTGCAGCCTCTGGGTGCACTTCAAGGGCAGCCCCATGTAGAGAGCATTGCAATAATCCAGGCGGGAAGTTACGAGGGCATGAGTGACCGTGCATAAGGCATCCCGGTCAAGGAAGGCGCAACTGCGGCACCAAGCGTACTTGGTGGAAGGCCCTCTTGGAGATGGCCGCCAAATGATCGTCAAACGACAGCCGCCCATCCAAGAGGACACCCAAGTTGCGCACCCTCTCCGTTGGGGCCAATAACTCGCCCCCCACAGCCAGCTGCGGCTGCAGCTGGCTGAACCGGGGTGCCGGCATCCACAGCCACTCCGTCTTGGAGGGATTGAGCTTGAGTCTGTTTCTCCCCATCCAGACCCGTACGGCTTCCAGGCACCGGGACAGCACTTCGACAGCTTCGTTGGGGTGGTCCGGGGTGGAAAAGTACAGCTGCGTATCGTCAGCGTACAGATGATAACTCACCCCAAAACCACTGATGACCTCGCCCAGCGGCTTCATGTAGATGTTGAACAGGAGGGGCGATAGAATCGACCCCTGAGGCACCCCACAAGTGAGGCGCCTCGCGGTCGACCTCTGCCCCCCTTATTAATTGATAGATTAATTGTGCCTTTTTTTTAGATTTATAGTATAAGAGACTTTTTTTAGATTTATAGTATAAGAGATTTATCTCATCTGTACCAATGCTATGTATTTGTGACTTTATGTGTAATCCAGTTATAGAACATCACTTTAAATGGCAGTCCATAAATGCATTCAATAGTAACTGTCTAAATAACAAAGAGAGTCCTAACATTCAATAGGAATTTGCTCCCAAATAAATGAGCTGCTATAAATGTAGATCTGATTTCCACATTAATTATATAATTAAATATGACAGTCAATGTCCTTATTTTTAATACTTTAAAGATGGGGAGGGAATCGGGGTGAAATGCTCCCGGTTCAGACTGGATCGCCCGATCCGGTAGCGATGGCGGCAGGTGGTTCGGAGAACCAGTAGCGAAAATCCCTGCCCCCCCCCTACCCCCACCCCAGCTGAGCCACGCGATCATCAAAGGTGTGTTTTTTTTTACTTTTAAAAGCATTTTTTCTTCTGCGGAAAAAATGCTTTTAAAAGTAAAAAAAAAAGGCCTCTGATGATCGCGCGGCTCAGCTGGGATCGTCAGAACCCGTTAAAAGCATGTTTTCTACAAGCTCTTTGGCAGAAGAGGTTGTAGAAAAAATGCTTTTAAAAACTTTTTTTTAAAAAAAAGTTGGCCGTACCCACCCAGTCACATTATACCCCCCCACCAAGCCACACCCACAGAACCGGTAGTAACAAATTTTACATTTCACCCCTGGGAGGGATCTATAACTTCCATGACCCCGATCAAACAGAGGCTGCGTCACCAGTGAGAGTTGCTACTGGATTGTGTTTTTCCTGTGACAGAAGGCAAAAGTATTAAAAACATATGGAACAATATTAACCCTCTTTAATCAAATTAAATGTTTAATTTGTGCCAGCCTTCTTCAGCTTCCATTCAAAAGCCAAGCACAGCCCCCAATCTTTAAAGAGTTGTGTGGCATTTAAAGAGCCTGCCATTTCTGTGTATTAATGATTCAGTTGTGGAGGTGGTTAGTAGTATCATGTTTCTGGGTGTGCAGCTGACGAGCATGTTAGCTTGTTCGCTCAACTGGGTGACATTGGTGAAATGGCCACAGCAGCACCTGCATTTTCTGAGTCATATGAAAAGAGCGCGTCTTCCTTCCCCTATCCTTCCCACTTTTTATAGAGGGACGATTGAAAGCATCGTGTCATATTGTATTATCGTGAAGTTTGGAGGTATTACTGTCTTGAACTGGAAGGCTGTGCAGAGAGTGATGAGGACAGCAGAAAAGATTATTGGAAGTTCACTTCTTGCTATAACATATAAACGATGCTTTTCCAGGGTCCGTGGTGTTCTCTGGGATGCTACCCATCCTCTCCATGACCAGTTCTCTTTGTTACCTTCTTGGAGGAGGCTTTGTAGTATCCAAAGCAAAACATCCAGATTCTGTAATAGCTTTATACCATATAGAATCAATCTTGTTAAGTCTTGTGACTCTTCTTTTCGCTATGTATTCCAAATTGTTTATGAATAATATATATATAGGTATGATATAGATGATATATAGATATAGATATACAGTAGATACACACACAGAGAGAGTACATAGTATAGATCTACACTAGTCTCCTTTTATTTCTTTATCAGCAATATATATTAGATAGACAGACAGACAGACAGACAGACAGACAGACAGACAGACAGACAGACAGATAGATATAGATAGATAGATAGATAGATAGATAGATAGATAGATAGATAGATAGATAAAGTGTTTTTCTGTCAAAGCACCTGGTCTGCCCCAATATGGGAGGGAGCATATAGCTTCCCTTTTGCCTTTCAACTCCAATCCAGGAGCCCTCAGGCAGTCACTTACATAACAAACTATTTTGTACTGATAAAGAAATAAAGGGAGAATACACACACGTGTGTGTGTGTGTGTGTGTGTGTGGTGTGTGTGGTGGCCTAGAGGTGGAGCTCTCACCTCACAATGTGAACTCACAATGTGAGTTCGATCCTAGGTAGAGGCAGATATTTCTCTCTCTGGGCACAATCAGAATATATCTGCTGAACAAAACTCCACATTGGCAACAGGAAGGGCATCAGGCCAGTAAGCACTCAGCTCCTTGTGTGTGTGTGTGTGTGTGTGTGTGTGTGTGTAGCATATGTATGTGCATTCGTGTATGTATATATATGTGTATATATGTAGGTCTTTGGTTATTCGGGTTTTCTCCTGCGTAAAATTGGAAGTGTCTTGGCGATGTTTCGACGAAGTCTCATTCGTCATCTTCAGGCTTCAGCTTCGTGCTTCTGGGAGCAATGTGTGATCGCAGCTGTTTCTTCCTTTTAACTGCTAGTGGGGGTTTGAACTGATTGGGTGGGAGCTTGGCTGTGCTCTGATTGGATGGGGGGTTTTCTGTGCTCTGATTGGCTACGTATGTATGTATATATATATGTATGTGTGTGTGTGTGTGTGTGTGTGTGTGTATTTGTTTTCTGAGGTTTTCGCGGGTGTTTGTATGTAGGTCTTTGGTTATTCGGGTTTTCTCCCACGTAAAATTGGAAGTGTCTTGGCGACGTTTCGACAAAGTCTCATTCGTCATCTTCAGGCTTCAGCTTCGTGCTTCTGGGAGCAATGTGTGATTGCAGCTGTTTCTAGAAAATCAAGGAGTATATGAAATCCCATGCACTGCCTGCCCCACCACATACATCGGACAAACCAACAGAAGAATAAGTGCATGCATTGAAGAACACAAGAACTCAGTCAAAAAAGAGGAACCAACTTCTTCCTTGGTCCAACAGCTTAAAGCCACAGGACACGATATTGACTTTAAAAAGACCAGAACTATCGCCAAAACTGAACACTTTAACAACAGAATAATCAGAGAAGCCATCGAGATAGAAAAATGCCCACACAGCATGAACAAACGAGATGATACCTCCCGCCTACCAGCCATTTGGAAACCCGCCCTTATTGACAAACGAGTCCCTAACACATGGAATGACACCAGACCCACACTCACGAGGTCCACACAGGATGTCACCACCACATATCCACCCAGAAAGCAGACCCAAACCCACAATGATCAGGAAACATGATCAAGGACCAGAAGCCAGACCGCAGCTGCAACATTAGCCATTTCAAACCCCTCCAACCCATACATACAGCAGACAGACACCCACTATGAAGATATAGCACGACCACAAACATGAAGCCAAACAACAGCAATGCAGCTCACCAGCTCAAATCCCCCTGGAACTCAGACTAATCTGAGCACAACCAAGCCCCCACCCAAACAGGACACACCCCCAGCCAATCAGAGCACACAAAAAACCCCAGCCAATCAGAGCACAGCCAAGCTCCCACCCAATCAGTTCAAATCCCCACTAGCAGTTAAAAAGGAAGAAACAGCTGCAATCACACATTGCTCCCAGAAGCACGAAGCTGAAGCCTGAAGATGACGAATGAGACTTCGTCGAAACATCACCAAGACACTTCCAATTTTACATGGGAAAAAACCCGAATAACCAAAGACCTACATACAAACACCCGCGAAAATCTCAGAAAATAAATATATATATATATATATATATCCCCCCAAATCCCCCAAACTCTGGTTACATTTTCATTTCAATCGGAAAATGAGACGGCATAAAGCCAAGGCAGGCAGGCAGGCCGAACAGTTCACCTCTCACTCGGCATCGGTAGCCTGAAGCAACCGCCTCATACTGCCTAATGGCAGGCTCAACCCTGAATGCTGGCTCTCCTTTCTTCTGCCTTACTAGTTCTGAGGAGCACCAGCTGCCCCAGGCACTGCCAATCTCAAAGCATTTGTCTGTGTCCGGACTCTTCTAGAAATCCTTATGGATCTCAGCAACCGACAATCTTCACCTCGACGAGATCCGAGACGGTAGCAATGCAAACATATCCGCCTCTTTACCAAATAAATAAATGAATAAGTAGGAACATGGGAAGTGGGAAGCAGCAGGGGATGCAAACATGTCAATCAACGTGCGACAAGAATAGAAGCGTCATTAAGTGGAAAAGCTTTATTTTTACTTTCCGCAACTGAGCAAGAAGAAATATCAAGCAGGTGCAGACGGAGGAATAGAGAATAGCAGAGTTGGAAGGGACCTTGGAGGTCTTCTAGTCCAACCCCCTACTTAGGCAGGAAACCCTACACCATTTCAGACAAATGGTTGTCCAATCTCTTCTTTAAAACTTCCAGTGTTGGAACATTCACAACTTCTTGAGGCAAGTTGTTCCACTGATTAATTGTTCTAACTGTCAGGAAATGTCTCCTTAGTTCTAAGTTGCTTCTCTCCTTGATTAGTATCCACCCATTGCTTCTTTTTCTACCCTCAGGTACTTTGGAGAATAGTTTGACTCCCTCTTCTTTGGGGCAGCCCCTGAGATATTGGAACACTGCTATCATGTCTCCCCTGGTCCTTCTTTTCATGGTTCGATGAAATCAACGTACTGGGTGTTATTTCAATCCTCTTTCCAACAAGCAGGTAGCTAAGTTTGGTTTCACTGTTCATATATGGTGTGCGGCTTAATTTCCAGAATACGATGTCAGAAAAGCATTTCCAGAAAAGGAAGCCTTTTATTCTCACTTTACCCCACTCCACACCTCACCGCACGAAATGCAAGGGAATTGGATCGTTTGAAAACCAGCTCAGGGGTCTTCCGCTTTAAAAAAGAGAAAATAGGTACATCCAGGCCTAACAGCAAAAGAGCTGTTGCCATCCAGCCAATCTCCTTAAGCTCCAGGTCATTGATTTAACACCCACACTCTGCCTCAAGCTTTCCCACATTTTGTGCGTTGAGTATTGTGTGGCGTATTCACAACTGATCTCAAGAAAACCACTCCTCTCTGTATTTAAGGCTATGATTGCCTTGCTCCAAGGCAACTCACTCAATATGTACACCCAACTCAGCTGGAGTACACCTGCCTTTAAAAACAATAACCAGTCAATTACAGTAAATGGCAACAGCCTGAGAAGACTTAAGTCAAAAGCCATTTAGCTTTTGACTGAGTCCAAAACACAATCTGTTCTTTTGGCCATCTGTGCCCTTTTTCTAACCTGACACTCTTTGGATGCGTTCAGACGACAGTCGTTCGCAACTGTGCCGAGCCATAGTTTACAAAACCATGACTTGTTTTTTTTAAATAGTTTGTTTAGGTATTAATACTATTGTTGTGTCTGCGCCCCGCGAGTCGGGCCTGCTGCCAGAAAGCGACTTGGAAAGTGAGGGGGAAGGGCCGTCAGGACTTACCTCGGGAGTACCGGCTTCCCTGGCTCAGCTCCAGGAGCAGAAGCAGGCCAGGTGAAAGAGATAACGAGGCCTCCTTCCCCTGACTCTTTCCCCCCCCCAGGCCACGCCTGCAGACCCAGCTGATGGCAATCAGGCCTGGGTGGACCCTAGGTTTCGTAGGCAGGAGAGGAGGGAACAACAGAAGCAGGGGTGGGGCAGGCCTAGGAAGTGCTGAGTCATGGAGCCACACCCCACAGGATATAAAAGACAGCGAGAGCTTCTGTGTCTCTTTGTAACAGGCAAATCCACTGATTAAGAGCTGAAGTTTGTTTCTGAGTGACTCACCAGCATCGTGGAAGATAACGGAGCCTTTTGGCAGACACTGGCTATTCTGCTGCCAGAGCTGATAGTGCTGGCTAATTAAGCCATCACTCGGACGGAGGCGAATGAGGACACAACAATTATAAGACAGGGGTCTCCAACCTTGTTCCCTTTAAGACTTGTGGACTTCAACTCCCAGAGTTCCTCAGCCAGCAAAGCTGGCTGAGGGACTCTGGGAGTTGAAGTCCACAAGTCTTAAAGGGAACAAGGTTGGAAACCCCTGCTATAAGATATTCAGGGGTGGGCTGCTGGGAGTTCGGGTGGGCCCAGGAGAACCTCTAGCTAAGATTCTGTGCAGTTCGGAGAACCTCCCAATACCAATCCTGCCTGGCCCCACCCACCCCTCCTGTCCCCTCCCAGGAGTCCCCAAAGGGTCTGTTTTGGATGCAGGTAAATACAGACACGCACGGAGGCTCGGGGAGGGCGAAAAACAGGCCTACTGGAAGTTTGGGAAGGATGGAAATGGGCCTGTTTCCGGCCTCCAGAGGGCCTCTGGAGCCTGGGGAGGCCATTTTCACTCTCCCGGAGGCTTGAGGAAAGCCTCCAGAGCCCAGGGAAGGCAAACCCCTCCGCTGCAGTGGTGCAGGAGGCCAACTAGGTCACGCCCATCATGGCCACGCCCACCTGGCAGAGAACCCCTTGCTAAAAATTTTGAAGCCCACCTCTGAAGATATTGTAGAAAGTTAGCATCTGCCCCTCCTAGAAGAATGAAGTATTTTGAGAAATATTTAAAAAGGCAGAATATTGTATTTCCCTAAAGGAGAAACATGTTTCTAAAGACAGAAACTCAGAGCCCCAGCTCCCTGCCCACAAGCAGATATTAAGCGGAGACAAGCTTTTAGAAATGCAGATTTGGTAATCCATTACTCCCTGCAGCAAAGTCTGAACAAAGGTAGGATTAACCCTCAGCCAATAGGAATTGCCCCACACGCCCTTTCATTGCATCAGCCAAACTTCAACCAAACTTGATTCAGACAAATATGGCCCCATGGGAATCTGACAACAACCAATAGAATACATGTTCTTGCATAGGAACAGGAAGCTCAAGGGCAAGGTTCAAAAGAAGATATAAATAACCCTCATTCTCATAACCACCCAGGTGCTTCTGCTTCACCATTAAACCTGCTCTTTCCAATCAGCCTCCATGTTTCCAGTGTCTTTCTCCCGGCTTTGAACTGAACCAGATGGATATTTCTTCCAACAATGCAAAAATACAAAAGAAAATAGTGGGAAAGATGGAGGAGGGATGAAGGAAGAGGAAAGTATTGGAAAAATGGGGGAAAGAAAGAAAAGGCATTGATTTCCAACTTCCTTTAGTGCAGTAGAATAAGATAAGAACATCAAACCTCAACTTTTTATTTTTACATAATAGTATAAACTAGCCATTTAATCGGTAAAACCCAAAATCAAACTTTCAGGTTTTTTTCCACCTCAAGCACAAAGTCCAGAAGCGGTTTCCAAGTAGAAACAAAAGTAGTTGTGTTTTTATCTTTAATCAAAGCAGTTTAGCCATCTTTGCTAACACCATCAATTTCTGCAGCCATTCATCCATGGTGGGAATCAAAGTGTCCTTCCAGTTTTGTGCATAAAGTAATCTTTATGCACAAAACTGGACAACATCACAACATCAAAGTTCCCCCAAAAATTTTTCCAAACCTTTTTCTATGAATCCCAAAGGAAAAGTTTCTGGTTTTATCTTTATATTGATGCTGAGAATCTTCTGTATTAAGATGTGAATCCTACTGTAATATTTCTCTGCTTTGTTCACCATGAGTGATCAACTATGACTTGTTAACTAAGCCAACAAAGCTGGGTTAATTCACTCCACTATCACAAACCATGATTTATGATTTTCAGCGAATGGCTATGTATAATGGAGTAAGCGAAAACCAACAGTCACATTACTACAGGTAGTATTGTGACCCAGGCCCAAGTAGGTAGTAATAAACTTAGTCCGTGGAAAAACAAACAAACTTTATTCATTCCCAGCGTCGTTCAACTCAAAGTAAAACAAAGGCCTCCCAACACAAAGTCCTCAGTTATCTCGCAAAACTTGGTCCAATTAGGCAAACTGCCAAAGGCCCTTCCTGGCAAACATCCATAAGCCACAAAAACAAAGACGTAGACGAAGCAGAAGATGGAGCAGAAGATGCAGCTACAACGTTGTTTTCCGGCAAAGCTAAAACGCTGGTGCTGTCTGTTTTAAGCCTTATGGGAGGGGCCAATCATCTCTTGGCCCTACCCCCGAGTTGTCCTCTCTGCTTGAGCTGCTCTTGCCTTCTGGCAGCTCTTCTCATGCGTGCATTAGGAACAGGCTCCTCCTGTTCCTCTGCCTCACTACTATCAGTCTCTGGAGGCTCTGGAGTCCGCACCTCACTTCCCAACAGCCCTGATCTCATCTCAGCCTCATCGCTGTCTGACTCCGTTGCCAGCTCTGTAGGCTGCTGATGGACCACAACAGGTAGTCCTCGACTTACAACAGTTAATTTGTTGACCGCTCAAAGTTACAACGCACTGAAAAAGGTGATATGATCATTTTTCACACTTATGACCGTTGCAGCATCTCCATGGTCATGTGTGATTTATATTCAGATGTTTGGCAACTGACTCTTATTTATAACTGTTGCAGTGTCCTGGGGTCATGTGATCCCCTTTTGCGACCGTCTCACAAGCAAAGTCAATGGGCAAGCCAGATTTATTAAACCACCGTCTTGCTAGTTTAACCACTGCAGTGATTCACTTAACAAATGTGGCAAGAAAAGCCGTAAAATGGAGCAAAACTCACTTAAATCTCTCACTTAACAACCTAAATTTTGGGCTCAATCGTGATCATAAGTCAAGGAGCTGCTGATCCAATTCTACAGAGGAATTATTGAGTCTGTCATTTGCACCTCTATAACTTTCTGGTTCGGTTCTGCAACCCAACAAGAAAAACACAGACTTCAGAGGATAATTAGAACTGCAGAAAAAATAATTGCTACCAACCTGCCTTCCATTGAGGACCTGTATACTGCACGAATCAAGAAGAGGGCCATGAAAATATTTGCAGATCCCTCGCATCCTGGACATAAACTGTTTCAACTCCTACCCTCAAAACGACGCTATAGAGCACTGCACACCAGAACAACTAGACACAAGAACAGTTTTTTCCCGAAGGCCATCACTCTGCTAAACAAATAATTCCCTCAACACTGTCAGACTATTTACTGAATCTGCACTACTATTAATCGTTTCATAGTTCCCATCACCAATCTCTTTCCACTTATGACTGTATGACTATAACTTGTTGCTGGCAATCCTTATGATTTATATTGATATATTGATCATCAATTGTGTTGTAAATGTTGTACCTTGATGAACGTATCTTTTCTTTTATGTATACTGAGAGCACATGCACCAAGACAAATTCCTTGTGTGTCCAATCACACTTGGCCAATAAAAAATTCTATTCTATTCTATTCTATTCTATTCTATTATTATCCAACATCATGGGTGACCCCACTGCAGCATGGCTGCAGCTGTTTTAACACACTTACATACACATGGCCACACCACTGCATTTCCCACCACTGTACATTATGGTGTAATTCCTCCCTATTGCTATTTCCCACATCTGTCAGTATGACATGTTGGTGGAAAAGGAAAATAACTGCTATTAGCACTGCTCTAAACCTGTTAACGCATATTTTGCAGACAAGTGTGAACTCTCTCAAACGTGCGGGATTTTTTTTTTTTTAAAAAAAAATCATAGCAACCACTCAGTGCAATACTTTTCAGCTCAGGAATGTCAGTTGTGGAGAACTCTAATGTATTTATTTCTCTTAGGAATAATCCAGATGTAAAGATGCACCCTATTTGGACCTAGCTTAAATATGTTGGTGCCCTCATGAAATATGGAGACGCCTATTTAGGACCTAGCCACTTCCATGATCAGAAAGATAGCAGAACTATCACAAAGAATATTTGTGAGCTCAGCTGCTAGTGAAGTTGTGGGCACTGCTGTGGTCAAGTGGTCTTCAGTTTTAATATTCTATGACAGTTTCCCAGCCAGTCTAGCAATCCCTTATTCCCTCTCCCACCCAGCATCAGTCATCTACAGAGAAGGAAAAGGGAAGGAAAGAATGCTTCCAACAAGCAAAGTCAATTGGGGGAAGCCAGATTCACTTAATGGCTGCCTGATTCGTTGAACAATTGCAACAATTTGCTTAACAACAGTCTCAAGAAAAGTCATAAAATGGCCTAAAGCTCCCTTAACAATTGTCTTGCTTAGCAAAGGAAATTTTGGCATCAGTTGTGGTCTTAAGTCAAGGACTCACTGCAAAAAGTGGGCTAGCTCTGAATTTAAATGTTTTTGTATGGGGAGATATTAAACAACAAGGGTAATGTCATGTCCCCGTTGGAGCCTGAATCTGAGATGGAAGACGAACAGCTGACAGAGAATGAGAGAGTGGCTCCATTGTCTGTGGAGGAAACTGGGGAAGGGCAAAGTCAGGCTGGGCAGAGCAGGGGAGAGGTAGAACAAGGGAGAGGGGGTTCAGATGAAGACCAAGGCCCACCCCCTCCTCATCCTAGGGCATGCAGGGAATAACACAGAAAACAGCAACGTGGGTTGCGTGGTTTACAAGGAAGGAAAGAGCCCCAATTCCCTTCACAAGGCACACCTGGGGATGGAGTTTAAAGGAGAGGCCGTTGGGAGAGGCGTTTGTCAGGAACAAACGCTGAATTAATCTGGCGTTGAGAGTTGTGACCTGCATTCCTGGCATTCCCTCCTGACTGAATTACTGCCGTGCTACTGTGTGCCTATCTTGTCTTGTTGGGACTATTCTTCCCATCTGGGACTCATTATCTTGCCCTGTTGGAGTGATTGATTGCAGCCCTTCTGCTTACAGCGTTTGGACTGGAGTATCCGCAGGTTTGTGGGAGAGTTTTTTCTACAGGCTGTAAAAGGTACATTGGGGACAGAGTCGGTGCCAATAAAGGGATTCATACTGGTTCTCTAGCTGTGTTGCCTTCGTGTCGCACCGCGGGTCATCACAGGTAAGAAATCCCTTCTTTCAACCGTGTTGCAATATTCTGCTCAAAGAGGGTCTTTTATTCCTTGAAAGGGCCCTTCGGTCTTTATGTAGCCACGGTTCTTCTGAACACGCCGCAGCGAGCGTGCAACCTTTACAATCCAGGCACAGCACAATTGGGGGGGAAAGACTAGAGAATGAGATGGGCAGAAATCCAGATTCAAAGGGTAAATACAATGCAGAACGGTTGTGGGTGGGTGTGTAGCAGCTGTTAGGAACTCATTAAAGCACTTTCAACTATTTGTCACAGCTGATATGGGATGCCAGAAAAAAGACGAGTTTCGTTTAAAGGTATTCTTTACAGGTGCCATGCGCATACCGCCATCACACTGTGAATCACATATTATTATTTAAACCCAGATTTTGTGCACAGCTTTGGGGGGGGATGCTAAATCTCACGGATCGGAATGGGACAATTGGCTGCAGTAGCCTAGCCCTGCCTGCTTCACCCCAGCTGCCCCACTGCAGCTCCATGCCTCTCCCCCCCCCCATCCCAGCTGCTTCTCCCCGGCCTCTGGGTTGACAGGGCTGGGGTGAAGCGGGAAGAGCCAGGTCTCTGCAGGCAATTGTCCGAGACCCTCACAAATGGCATTGCGCCTCTACTATTGTCAACTCGTAAAGCATTCCAGGCCTGCTTTCGAGTTGCCAAAAGCAGGAGGGGGGAGAACTGATGGAGCTGTTCAGCTACCTTGACTAAAAGCACGTTCCACACATGCCTTTCTCCAGATTGTATATCCCAGGTTATCGGAGCCAGCATGAGAGGTGTGGTTTCTACGGCCTGCGAACGTAGTCCATTGGAGAATGTGATTTATGATACAGCCAGGGAGAAGGGGGGAAACAGGGTCATAGGGGGGCATAAATTATGTGGAGACAGAGCTGGCTCCACTTGGGTAATTGCCGAAATGTTGCTCCTAATAAATAACTGGATTTCTTTTGAAACTTGGCTCAAGGCTCATGAAGGGGCCGGGATAGATCAGGCAGTAGAGAAGCCTGTTATTAGAACACAGAGCCTGCAATTACTGCAGGTTCGAGCCCAGCCCAAGGTTGACTCAGCCTTCCACCCTTTATAAGGTAGGTAAAATGAGGACCCAGATTGTTGGGGGGGCAATAAGTTGACTTTGTAAAAAAATATACAAATAGAATGAGACTATTGCCTTATACATTGTAAGCCGCCCTGAGTCTTCGGAGAAGGGCAGGGTATAAATGTAAACAAAAACAAAAACAAAAAGAAACAAAAAAAATTAATTAGAGCATCTTTCGGAAACTTGATAACTATCTGAATACAAGTCTGGTCGGATGGGGTCAATCATGTAGCAATAGCATTTAGACTTATATACCACTTCCCAGTGCTTTACAGCACTCTGTCAGCAATTTAGAGATTCAGTCTATTGCCCCCAACAATATGGGTCCTCGTTTTACCGATCTTGGAAGGATGGAAGGCTGAATCAACCTTGAGCCTGGTGAGATTCGAATTGCCAAATTGCAGGCAGCTGGCAGTCAGCAGAAGTAGCCTGCAGTACTACACTCTTAACATTTTACCATTTTACCATTTTACTTAACAGTGTTACCAAAAGAAGAGAATATTTGTAGCTCAAGGTTGAATTGGGGGATCCTTGATGCTCTCTGGTTGTTTTCTTGCAGGCATTTCATTACCCAACTAGGTAACATCATCAGTGCTAGAAGGGAGTTTAACCTTACTCTCTTCTAGCACTGATGATGTTCCCTAGTTGGGTAATACAAGAAAAGCAACCAAGTTTAAAGAACATCAAGATCCCACATTTTATAGTGTTACTTTGATTTATTTATTTTATCAAGTACATATTAGATAATATATATAAGTATAAGCATGACTTGAATACATAAAGTGAATACAATTAAAGGAAACATTAGGACAGGGACGGTAGGCACGCTGGTGCTCTTATGCATGCCCCTTACAGACCTCTTAGGAATGGGGTGAGGTCAACAGTAGACAGTCTTAGGTTAAAGTTTTGGGGGTTTTGGGATGAGACCACAGAATCTGGTAGTGCATTCCAGGCATTAAGAACTCTGTTACTGAAGTCATATTTTCTGCAATCGAGTTTGGAGCGGTTCACTTTAAGTTTGAATCTATTGTGTGCTCATGTATTGTTGTGGTTGAAGCTGAAGTAGTCATTGACAGGTAGGACATTGTAGCAGATGATTTTATGAGCTATGCTCAGGTCATACCGAAGGTGGCATAGTTCTAAATTTTCTAAACCCAGAATTTCAAATCTGGTGGCATAAGGTATTTTGTTGCGAGCGGAGGAGTGGAGGACTCTTCTTGTGAAATATTTCTGGACGCGCTCAATTGTATTAATGTCCGATATGCAGTGCGGGTTCCAGACAGACGAGCTGTATTCAAGAATTTGTCGAGCAAATGTTTTGTATGCTCTGGTTAGTAGTATAATATTACCGGAGAAGAAGCTAGGCAAGATTAGGTTTACAATCCTTAATGCCTTTTTGGCGATGTTGTTACAGTGGGCTTTGGCACTTAGATCATTTGATATGAGTACTCCAAGGTCCTTGATAGAGTGAGGGTCATCTACAAGGTCATGTCCACTTAGCTTGTATTTTGTGTTCTGATTCTTTTTGCCAATATGTAAACACAGAGCATTCATTGTGGTTATACCACTATCACTTAAGTCAGTGGTTCTCAACCTTTATAGTGCTGCGACCCCTTTAATACAATTCCCCACGATGTGGCGACCCCAAACATAAAATTATTATTTTTTTAGGCAGCGATCTCAGCGCGCCTCAGGAGCCGCAGAAGGAGGAAAAAAGCGGCAAACTGTTTTTTTTAATTTATCGCGCCTGAAGCCGTATAGGCTAGCGATCTGAACTGCTTGTGATTGCCTTGAGGACGGAGGCATTAAAGCGGAGACTCCTCCCCTATTAAGTTTATCACGCCTGAAGCCAGATTAGGCTAGCGATTGGGAGTGATTGCAGCTGGCTTGAGAGGGAGACATCAGAGCAAAGATTTCTCTTTTTTTTAATTCATCGCGCCTGAAGCCGAATTCATGATTCTTCGACTCACAAGTATACTTCCCATATTTCCTATGGTCTTAGGCGACCCCTGGAAAATCGTCATTCAACCCCCAACAGGGTCGCGACCCACAGGTTGAGAACCGCTGACTTAAGTCTACTACTTAAGTCTACTATTACTACTACTATCTACTTAGATTCTTCTTTGATTCTCCATGGGAGATTCTAGAGCTTAATCAAACACAAGGAAATTCTAGAGTTCAGAATTCTAGAGCTTAATCAAACCCAAGGAAACAAATACGCTTTGCTTTCCAGCAGACAATCCTCTACTTGAGGAGTTTCGGTCCATCTCAAGAAGTATTTTATAAGATTCTTCATGTTCGTGAATTCTCGCCTCGCCTAGAAATCTTAACTGAAGAATGACGGCTGTTGTGCCAAAGCGGTATCAGTTTTGGAAAATGTATGTATAAATCCAGAACAAAGCCTTAGTAAAAGCATATTGCTTCTGATTGGCAGAAGTAATTCTTTCTTTTTGAACCAGGCAACTTAATCCATGTTTTGTATTGCTAATTTAGGTCAAATGAAATCTTTGCAAGGGAAAAGTTGATCGCTTTTGATGTCCCCGTATTTCTTTATTCCAGGCCATAGCAAGGCCACTGATTCTTATAATTGAGTAAAAGGTTTGCTGTCACCTTCTTTGTCTTATCTAATCCCTGTTGGCATTTGAGTTGCCACGCAAAAGCAGAAACGCCATTGCAATACGCAGCAGATCGCCAAACCTTCCATTAAAAATATTCTAGTGGTATAGAGTCCTACAGGGGGCACCTAATTAAATCAGAGAAGAATTAAAGCTGCTGTGAGTTTCTCTTCGCGCAGGGAGTGAATTAATTGTGCCTAATAAAAAGCTCTGGTGGACAACAGTAAGACGGTTACGACAATCTTTTCTGTGTTCTGTATTAAGTCATTAAGGCTACGCTTGATTCCCAATGCTAGGAGCCTTCGTGATTTGGGGGCTTTGGGGGCAAAACTAAGACACAGTAAAGGTCCTTAGGCAAGGGAAATTCGAGTTGAAATGTCAAATAGAGGAGGTGGTCCCAAGGAGGGAAAAGGAAAAACAAAGAAGCAAGAATGACTGCCATGGCCTTGTAGCAGTTACGGCAAATGAACTTTATGCTCCCAAATAGGCATAAGAAGTTTACATAAGGAGATTAATGGGAGAGAATTAAGAAGCTATATATGTGTATTTATGTATATTTTTACACATTATACACATTTACATATGTATATTTATGTATATTTTTACACATAACATACATATGTAAATTTGCAATACGCGGCAGATCCCAAAGAGAATTAAGAAGCTATATATGTATATTTATGTATATTTTTACACATAAGATACAAATTTACATATGTATATTTATGTGTGTGTCTGGGTGTGTCTATGTATGTATGTATGTATATTTTCTTACAGCACTTTGGATTTCTATCCTTTGTATAAGTCACTGCCAGCTTTAAATATTGATGTTCTTCAAACATTTTATTTGACAAATTTTTATGAAAGTTTTAAAAGAGCAGAAAAAGTAATACAAACTATTAAAGAGTAAAAGGTAGGAAGGAAGGAAGGAAGGAAGGAAGGTTTCAATTTACTTTGCAGCAAATATAAGGACAATTACAAAATTATTTCTTATTTTACAATTATAAAAGAAAGCTCACTCTTTAGTATTATCCAGGGTTTTTTTTTCATAATCATTGAAAGCAAAATCAAAAGTGCATTATTTTTCCATTTTATGTAAAAAGTCTTTAAGATCTTTCCGGTCAATCATATGGGTAGACTTTGGGTTTTTCTCTATAATCAAAGAAGTTACCAATTCAGGAGAATATTTGTAGCTCAGGGGAGTGGTGGGATTCAAATAATTTAACAACAGGTTCTGTGGGTGTGGCTAGGTGGTCATGTGACTGGGTGGGCGTGGCTAGGTGGCCATGTGGCTGGGTGGGCATGGCCAACTCGACATCATTTCTTTGCCCTAATTACATCCTGTTTGTTATGAACAAATTCTTCCTGAATCAGTTGAGATAAATAATATTTTAAATCTCCCTCTATCTCGAGGCTTGTTCTGCTGCTGAAGTGGCCAAGACAAGCAGGAGGTGGAGGCGGATTTTCTACCTGTAGGCCAAGGCAGTGAGGAGCAGCAGGTCGAGGCGGTTGGTCAGCTGGCCGGGTGGGAGGCGGGCACATGACTATGGGGCTGGCTGCACACCGAGGCAATTGGATGGGGGTTTGCCGCGGTTGGTGGGCGGGTGGGTGCAGGTCGACCACCCTTCCCAGCCACACTTCCTTGAGGGGGCACACAGCTGTGCTTACCTGTTCTGCTGCTGGAGCGGTTGGGAGCAGCCCAAGGCAGGCATTCAGGAGCAGGCCAGGATGAGCAGGAGGCCACTGCATCCTAGACCACGGCAAAGGCAGGCTAGCAGGCTGGGTCTTGTGGCCACGTGGTCGAGGCAAGGGAGCCAAACAGCAGCTGCAGCTATGATGCAGTGTGACTCTAAGGCACCAGCCAAGGCATGTGAGGCCAATAAGTAGTGGCTGGGTGGGGCCAGCCAGCAATTTAACCAGCTTGTGTGTTTTCTTGCAGACATTTTGTTACCTAAGCTAGGTAACATCGCCAGCACAGATGACGTCACCTTGTTTGGGTAATGAAACATCTGCAAGAAAACAAGCAAGCTCAGAGAGCACCAAGAACCCCTCAAAGAAGTTAATTTAGTCAACTCCGCAAGTTCCATAATCTCTACCAACCAATCCTCTGTTGTGGGATTCCTCCAATATTTTTGACACAACAAAGCCTTGAAGGTTTCTGCCATCTGCCTCTCATTTCCAGAATGGCTTTCCAGACACCATCCTAGAACTGCAGAAAAAACAATGGCTAACAACCTGCCTTCCATTGAGGACCTGTATACTGCACGAGTCAAAAAAAGGGCTGTGAAAATATTTACAGACCCTTCGCATCCTGGACATAAACTGTTTCAACTCCTACCCTCAAAACGACGCTATAGAGCACTGCACACCAGAACAACTAGACACAAGAACAGTTTTTTCCTGAATGCCATCACTCTGCTAAACAAATAATTCCTTCAACACTGTCAAACTATTTACTGAATCTGCACTACTATTAATCATCTCATCGTTCCCATCACCAATCTCTTTCCACTTATGACTGTAACTTTGTTGCTTGTATCCTTACGATTTATACTGTAATTGATTGTTTTCTGATTGCTTAATTGTAGCCTATGACTATCCTTAAGTGTTGTATCGTTAAGTGTTAACTTTGTACCCTATGACTATCATTAAGTGTTGTAAGTGTTGTACCTTGATGAAGGTATCTTTTCTTTTATGTACACTGAGAGCCTATGCACCAAGACAAATTCCTCGTGCGTCCAATCACACTTGGCCACTAAAAAAAATCATTCTATCTATTCTAGGTTAGAAGATTTTTGAGTGACTTTGGGTTTGTCACCATAATACAGGTAGTCCTCAACTTACAACCACAATTGAGCCCAACAGTTCCATTACTACAATCCTTGGGCCTCTGTGGCTCAGACTGCTAATGCAGTCTGTTATTAACATCAGCTGCCTGCAATTACTGTAGGTTCTAGTCCCATCAGGCCCAAGGTTGACTCAGCCTTCCATCCTTTATAAGGTAGGTAAAATGAGGACCCAGATTGTTGGGGGCAATAAGTTGACTTTGTATATAAATATGTATAAATATACATATTTATACATAAATATAAATAAATAGAATGAAGACTATTGCTAACATAGTGTAAGCCGCCCTGAGTCTTCGGAGAAGGGCGGGATATAAATGCAAATAAAAAAAAAAACTAAGCGAGACAATTGTTACATGAGTTTTGCCCCATTTTACAACCTTTCTTGCCAGAGTTGTTAAGCGAATCACTGTACTTGTTAAATTTGTAACATGGTTGTTAACTGAATCTGGCTTTCCCATTACCTTTGCTTATCAGAAAGTCGCACAAGGCGATCACGTGACCCCAGGATGCTGCAACTGTCATAAGTACATGTCAGTTGCCAAGCATCGGATTTTTGATCATGTGACCGTAGGGATGCTGCAACGGTCATGTGCGTGAAAAACGATCATAAGTCACTTTTTTCATCGTTGAAAATGACCGTTGAACAGTCATTAAACAAATGATTTAAGTTGAGGACTACCTACATCATCTTCTTTTAATGACCCTATAATCCCTTGCGGGACGGAGTCTGGGCAGCTGAATGGAGCTAGCAGAGTGCTTTTCATGGCCAGATGCCCTTCCTGTCATTAATGCGGAGTTTTGTTCAGCAGATATATTCTCAGTGTGCCCAGAGAGAGAGAAATATCTGCCTCTTCCTAGGATCGAACTCACAGCCTCCTGACTGTGAGGCGAGAGCTCCACCTCTAGGCCACCACACCACTCCAGAGGATTATCTATAGGTCAGGCTTCAAATCCCATCATCCCAGTCAATTTGGTTAAGGACGATGGGGGCTGTAGTTTGGCGCACCTTGAAGATGCCAAAGGGTGGGGAGGAGGCAAAAGTGAGAGCTCTGTCTTGGCTGGTTCGTTTAAGTTGTTGTGCTTCCTGCACAAGCCACTCTGTTCATTATCTTTCTCATTATCCAAATAGGCGAGCTGATTGTCCCTTTGTTCATTCTGCACAGGTTGCAGTTCTGAGTCCGTCTCCGCACAGCTGGTCCTGGCAGGTGGCCAGTCACTCCATCCACCTACACGTGGTCTTCTTCCTCCTTTATGGTCGTGATTAGAAGGCAATTTCATGCCATTAGGAAGATGGTCCCTGCCAATGGCAGAGAAAGGCGGCTGTCCACTTAAGTATCTAACCCCGTATCAGAATACGAAATGGAAACAGCACGCCCTGTTTTTTTAAAAATTTGGGATCGATCGGCGAGTACCTAAAAATAAGATGGATGCCTTGTAAGCTTTTAAAAAAGTCCTTCATTGGCATCATCATAATGATGGAGAAAACAAATAACAGTGGTCTCTTGATTTTTTTTTTATGACATATGTCATCTTCTCCAACTTTGCGTTCAAGATAAACAGTGACTGATATTGCTAATTCTTGGCATTGCATATAATATAGAACAGGGGTGTCAAACTGGATTTCTTCCAGGGCCGGTTCTCCTCCGTGGGCTGGGCAGGGGCGGGGAAGACGGGACGGACTCCTCCAGCAGCACCCTAGGGCCAGATCCGGGCCACGGGGTGCTTAAATCTGGCCCACGGGTCAGATTAGAGGGTCATTGAAGCACTTGGAGGTTTATCTGTGTCCTCAGGGACACCTGAGTAGGGCTCCTGGTTCCTGTGGTCTGCAATTTTTTCACCTGGAATTCCATTCCTCCTCCCACGCCATTCCAAAGGTGTTCATCCCAAATAGCTAAAAGTCTGTAGAGATTCACAGTCATCCAGGTCACGGTTGTCCCAAAAATGCTTTTTCAGGAGGCACTTGTTTTTGTTCTTTTGAAGATGTTTTCTCCAATTGCTTCAATGATGCAAATGACCAGCTGTCGGCAAGGTATATAAATCCTACCATTCCCCACTATCCTGACACAGCTGAAGAAGCTCCTTGGATGAGAAGCGAAACGTCTTCAAAAGAAAAAACAAGGAAGTTGTTTTTGGGGACAGCCATGACCTGGATGACTGAGAATCTCTACAGAATTCCATCAAATATTAAGAAGTGGTATCTGAGCATTTACACAATCCTTTTTTTCAGCTATTCTTTTTCTTTCTAGTTTTATCTCATTGTTGATGTCTAATTCACACTTGGGGGTGGGTGGGTAAATTCCATTCACAGCTCAGATAAGAAGACTTTAAATTTAAAAAAAATGCATACCTAGTATGTATGTATGTATGTATTTTCATTTAAATAAGCCCTCCAGCCAAAATTGCATATGTCAAACATTTGGAAGGTAGAAAAAAAACCATGCAGATTCTTGCTCCTTCAATAATACAATTGTTGAAATGGACAAGGAATGGGTAGTAGACTCCCTAAACTCCAATTGTCTCACTTCAAAATGGGCTCTGCTAATGAAAAGTCCTCCTTCATTCTTTAAGACAAAAATAATCCATAAATACCATATTTTTCGGAGTATAAGACACACCAGAGTATAAGACGCACCTTAGTTTTTGGGGAGGAAAATAGGAGAAAAAAATCTGCCTACCAGGTATTCATCTAGCTAGTCCTTAGCCTGATCAGTTTCAGTACATTAGTTCGCTCATTGGTTTTGAGGTTGGGGGTGGTTGGGGCTGAAAAACAGCTTCTAAAGCACAGCTGATTGTTGGACAGAGCAGCAATTAGAAAAGCAGGCAAAGCACAGAAGATCATGTTGGAGCTAAAAAACAGCTTCTAAAGCACAGCTGATCCTTGGAGGGAGCTCCAGTGACTAAAACAGGCAAAGCACAGAAGGGGTAAGAGTAGGCAGCAGCTGTTCCAGGTAGCCGTGCAGGGTTAAATTCAGAGAATAAGATGCATCCAAAATTTCAGCCTTTTTTAGGAGGGGAAAAAAGTGCATTTTATACTCTGAAAACTACGGTATTTTCTATTCAGAAATATGGTCCCAGACATACCCTCATTAAAGTGATTGAATTAGGAGGGTGACAAAATGCATTTCTGAAGAGGGAAGGAAAAGGAAGGAAGGAAGGAAGGAAGGAAGGAAGGAAGGAAGGAAGGAAGGAAGGAAGGAAGGAAGGAAGGAAGGAAGGAAGGAAGTTTATGAGAGTGAGAGAGGGTCTGAGGGAAGTCCTTCCTTAGCACTTGGCCATCACAGGTGCCCCTGACACGAGTGACATTGAACTGACCATGCCTATTCTAGTCACACCCACTCTGCCCCCTTGAGATCAAGCACAACTCTGATGTGACCCTCAATGAAATCAAGTTTGACACCCCTGGTCTAGGGGAACTAGGTTTTCTAAATAAGATGGCTAATTGGAACACTTGCAATCCAAGACAATGTGACAGCACAAACAATTATCTGAAAATAAACGTGGGTGGTGGGTACTAAATAGTTGCATGGTTAATTTTAAAAATAAAGCATCTGGCTGACCAATGTCAAAAAGAAATTGTTAAATCTAAATGTGTTATTCTTCTCATCAAATATGCAGTAATAACAGACCTTTAAAAAAAAACCCGGTTTCCTAACAAATTGGAACTTGTGAGGATCTGTTTTCATAGAATCTCATATAATGGATCCTTGTGATGATTAATATAATATGAATATTATCAGAGTGATATTAATATATAATATCAGAGTGATATTAATATATCACTCTGCTAAACAAATAATTCCTTCAACACTGTCAAACAATTTACTAAGTCTGCACTACTATTAATCTTCTCATCATTCCCATCACCCATCTCCTTCCACTTAGGACTGTATGACTGTAACTTTGTTGCTTGTTTCCTTACAATTTATATTGATATTGATTGTTTCCTGATTGCTTATTTGTACCCTATGACTATCATTAAGTGTTGTAAGTGTTGTACCTTGATGAAGGTATCTTTTCTTTTATGTACACTGGGAGCATATGCACCAAGACAAATTCCTTGGGTGTCCAATCACACTTGGCCAATAAAAAAATCTATTCTATTCTATTCTAATATAATAAATATAAATGCTACCTGGATGTTTTTAAATCTCTGCATAAGTGCAAAACGCAATGTACGTGGGGAAATATTGTTTAAAATTGGCTAAAATTGGCCAGAGAAACTCACAATGAAGAATTTATTTAAATGCCAAATTCAAATTCTCAGGATTCTCTATGGTAGCTGAGAATTAAGCCCAATTCTACCCAAGAGGTGGCAAAAAACTTTACTGTACGATTGGTAGATTATCAGTATGAGCATCACCGATAAAAAACAATTTCATGATTAAACCTAAAGATGATATTTGAAGGCTAGCTGTTGCAAAGAGATGGCAAAATGGGCTACCATTTGCTACGCCCATTTAGAAAAATCCAACACCTCGCCTGTACATTCCTCCTAAGACAATTTTAAAAATCATTGCATTTTTTTATCTGAAAATCTGGGGGAAAATATGCTGTTTTTATAGCACAACACAGTTGGCAATCCTTCACTTTCACAAAATGTGGGCTGGAACGTGCCTGACTAACGATTAATGATGCTCATTAAAAAATGAAGTTCTGGTAAAATTCATTAATGCTTGGCTTGAGTCTTGCTAACAGTTACGCAACATTAGGAGCAAGGCAATTACAGATCTTGGCTCCAACTCATTGGGAGATAAAAGGAGAAAAATAACACTTTCTTCTTAGTAACTCACCGGCAAGACATCCAGGTATCCTTGATAGCAACTGGAAAGAGCAGGTGGCGAGAATGACACACAACTTGTCTCTCGCAACTGCTTTCTACCTAGTGTCCTCAAAAGATTTTGGGATTGCAATTCTGGCTAGGACTCCCGAAGCACCTCAGGCAAAGAAATGAAATTCCTTATCTGTGAGAGATTTCTATCATAGTGGCCAAAATTGTGGAAACTTTTTGGGAAAAGTGTATTTTTGAGATTTGATGGCTAATAACACCATTTTTTTTGCTGGGTGTTTCAAGATAATCCTATCCCACTGCTGGAATGGCTGGGAATAGCCCAGACTTACCCAATGGAAAATCTATGGCGTCAACTAAAGAAACTTGTTAGTCAGACGCAAAAAAAACACAGTTAATAGAAGCCATCATTCAATCTTGGTTTCACATTAGAACAGCTGCAGAACTAAAAGACTTGGTTCACTCCATGGGAAGACATTGTAAGGCCATAATTCATGCTAAAGGTTATCTAGACATAGATGCAATATTATATTTACGGGAGCTTGGACTGATTGAGGTGGAGGATTTAATGGAGATAAAAGATCAAATGCTTAAGATGGGTGGAATACACGTGGAAACATCAACTCCAGAAGAAGAAAAAGGGGCTATTGGGGGGCAAGACCCTAAAGGGTTAAAGAGGAAAGAAATATCACCTGTGTTGGTTGAACAGAAGAAAAGTCGTGAGGATACAGTAGGAGAAAAAGTAGATAAGAGTCTTGGAAAATACGAAGCCGAATGCGGGAGAGAGCCATCACTATCTTTTTTCTTGAGTGATGAATTTAAATAGACAGCCCGAAAGAAGTGGCCCGGACATTGGCATCGTCCCTCTCCCCATTCTCTTTATAGAGGCGAAACCGAGGAGGAGGTGGGGGAAGAAGATTGTTTGTATTTTATTGTTTGTCTTGTTTTTTGTCTTTTTTTGGTTTTCTTATCATTTTCTTTATGTTAAATGTTGGTTATATGGGAGTTTAATGTTGAGTTTTGGGCACAGAAACGAAGAGGCGGGGATAGGATTGAAAAATTTATATTTTAAATGGGAGTCATAAAAATAATGTCATGGAATGTGAAGGGTACAGGGAATCAGATTAAAAGAAGAAGATTGGAATTTAAGATTAAAAGAGATTTACCAGATATTTTATTTCTACAAGAAACCCATCAGAAATCTGAAGATTCAAATAGAATGTATATAAAAGGTATGCAAATATATGAAAAAGCATTTGGAACTTCAAAAGCCAGAGGAGTTGCAACACTGATATCAGATAGGGTGTATTTTGAAAAACATCAGGTAATTTTGGATGAGGATGGAAGATATGTAATAATTGTTGGAAATCTTAATGAGGAAAAAGTGACACTTGTTAATTTATATTTACCGAATGAAAAACAAAGAGAATTTCTTGAAAAAATAACAAAAATTTTGGAGAATGAAAGTGTAGGGAAAGTAATTGTGGCTGGGGATTTTAATTTAATCAGAGATAAAATAGATAGTACTAACCCCACCCGCTGTGGAGGAGCAAATAAAATGGGGATTTTAAATATGTGGATGCTTCGAAACGGCGTGGTGGATGTGTGGAGAGAGGTCAAAGGAATTGAAAGAGTATATACTTTTTTCTCTAAGATATATAATACATATTCTAGAATTGATTATATTTTTCTTTCTAAAGATTTGTTGAACAATGTGGATAAGGTAGATGTGGGAATTTTTAAAGATTCTGATCATGCAGAAGTTATGGTGGATTTAGATTTTAATTTTGAGAAAAAAAGAAGTTATTGGAGATATGAGGAGAAACTGTATAAAAATGAAAAGGATAAAAAATGGATACTTAAAAAATTGGAGGAAAGTTGGAGATTAAATGATAACGGGGAGGTTAAATTTGAAATTGTTTGGGATGCGATGAAAGCGGTGTTTAGAGGGGAGAGTATTAAATTATCAAGTAGGAAATATAAAAATTATAAAATTAAAATGGAAAGAGATAAAAATCAGATTAAAGAATTGGAAAATCAATTTTTGCTTACTAAAGAAAAAAAATTCTTCAGGAGCTTAATATGTTAAGAAATAAAATGATAGAAGAGGATACAGAGTTAGTAAAAAGAAATTTGAGATATTTAAATAGGAATTTTTTTGAATTTAGTAACAGAAATTCTAAGTTATTGGCAAAGATGGCGAAAAATAAAAGAGAGAAGAGAGAAATTGGAGCTTTGATAGATGACAGAGGTATAAGATGTTATAAAAAATTAGAGAAATGTGAAGTGGTTAGAAATTTTTTTCAGAATCTATATTCAAAGAAACCAGTTAATCGGGGAAAATTGCAAAGCTATTTAGAAAAATATGTGGTGAAAATTGATCAAACATATAAGGAATTGATGGAAGAAGATATAACACAAGATGAGATTAATGGAGTTATACAAAAAATAAAATTAGGGAAAGCTCCAGGTGAGGATGGATTACCTGCTGAGTTTTATAAAGAATTTAAAGAATTAATAATACCAAGATTGCAAAAATTATTTAATGGAATATTACATGGTGGAGAAGTACCTTTGTCATGGAATAGAACGGTGATATCCCTAATTCCTAAGCCAGATAAAGATTTAGAAAGGATTGAGTCCTATCGGCCCATTTCTTTAATTAATCAGGATGCAAAGATATTTACTGCTATTATAAGTAATAGATTAAATAGATTTATAGATAGATATATAAGTTACAACCAAGTAGGTTTTGTGAAGGGTAGATATATGAGTGATATTGTTAGAAGAGTATTAAATATTATAGATGTAGCTGAACATAATGGTGATAAAATTGGTATAGTATCATTGGACATTTTTAAAGCTTTTGATTCCGTACAATGGGAAACTATTAAAGTAGTTTAGGCTTTAAATAGGCTTTAGGCTTTGGTAATAAGTTTATACATGTTATCTCAAAATTGTATCAAAAAAGTAGTGCAAGAGTGAAGGTGAATGGAATATTAACTGAAGAGATAAAATTAGAAGCAGGTACGAGACAAGGATGTCCCTTGTCCCCAACATTATTTTTATTGGCTATGGAAATCTTGACAAAAATGATAGAAAAAGATGAAGAATTAGAAGGATATAAGGGGTATAAGATAAATTTATATGCGGATGATACTTTAATTATTTTGAAAAATGTAGAGAAAGACCTGAAAAAGATATATAAGCACTTGAAAGAATTTGAGGAAATGACAGGTCTGAAAGTAAATTGGTCAAAGTCAGAATTATTGATGGATAGTAATGGTAATGAGTGCGAGAATATGCAAGAGCAATTTGGGATAAGGATTAAAAATACATTGAAATATTTGGGTATAGTGCTCTCACTTAAGGTTAAAGAATTGAAAAAACTTAATTATGATGTGGTAATCAATGAAATTGAGAAGAAGATAGACAAATATAAAATGTTAAAGTTGTCTTGGTTTGGTAGAATTGCAATGTGTAAGATGATGTTGCTGCCCAAGTTTAACTTTTTATTTGAGATGCTACCGCTAAATTTGACAGAGAAAGATATTGAA
The DNA here is from genome assembly GCF_028640845.1 of Ahaetulla prasina. NCBI lineage: Eukaryota > Metazoa > Chordata > Lepidosauria > Squamata > Colubridae > Ahaetulla > Ahaetulla prasina. The sequence continues at coordinate 91,962,290 of NC_080545.1, forward strand.
GGATATCAGAAAAAATTGGACAAATTTTGTAATGGTGGGAAAAGACCTAGATTAGTGAAGAAAATGTGGTATCAAAATCAAAAGGAAGGTGGATTAGGAATCCCCAAATTATTTAATTATTACTGTGCGTATGGTATCCGGATAGTGGTAAAAATATTTAAAGGTGAAGATAACTATTGGAGAGACTTAGAGTTAAGGGATATAGAGAAATTTGGATCAAGGTGGTTTTTAGATAAAGCAAACTTAAAATGTGTAATTAGAAGTTATTGGTTAAAGGATTAAGTAAAATGTGGAATAAATTTGTTAAAATTTTAATTCCGGATATAATCTTTTTGGGGAAGACAATTGGAAATTGGCCGATTAAAAACAATATAAAACGTAATGAAGTGATTAAAGAGGAAAATATAGAAATTATTAGAGATTGGATAAAAGTTATGGAAAATGAAAGGAGGAATAAAGAAATTACTGAAAAATTAGGGTTAAGTTGGTTTGAAAAAATACAGATAGAAAAATGGACAAAAAAATTAAGGGAAAACTATTCGATAAATAGATGTGAAACTGAATTTGAATATTTAGTATCTCGGATTATGAAAGATGAAATTGGGCTAAAGGGACTCGTTAGTAGGGTTTATAAGATTATAAACTCCGATGAAAAATTACAAAGAGTGATGAGGACAAATTGCGAAAAAGATCTTAATATTGAAATACCAGAGTCAGATTGGAATGTGAATTGGAATAGTAGAATTATGAGAACTTTATCTATAAGGATTAAAGAGCATAATTATAAAATTGTTTGGAAATGGTATTTGACTCCAGTAAGATTGTCACAAATGGATAAAAAAATTAGTAAAAAATGTTGGAGATGTGAGATGGAATTGGGGACTTATGAACATATGTGGTATAAATGTGATAAGGTTAAAAAGTTTTGGCAACAATTGGAGAAAATGATATTTGAAATGATGGGGAAAGTAATAATATTGAGAGTGGAAACTATATTATTGTTGGTAATTAAGGAAATAGAATTAACAAAATATGAAAAAAAATTGATTAGAATTATGATTATAATAGGCAGAATTATAATAGCTAGATATTGGAAATTAGATGTGATTTTTAGAATAGAAGAGTGGAATTCTGAAATGTGGAAATTAGCCTTAAATGATAAAATGACATGTGATATTAAAATTAGAAGTGGTGTGTATAAAGAAGATATTTTCTGGAAGACTTGGAAACCATTCGTGGACTATGCGCTTGGAAAATTGGACGCTTCGGTACCTGTACCTCGAGAACGTGGATTTTGGCAATCATGAGGACATATCCGAAGACCCAAATCTTCCTTTTTTTATGTATAGCACAAGGGTACAATAATGTATTTTCTTTTTTGTTTGTTGGAAAAAAGCAATAAAAAAAAAATCTATGGCGTCAACTAAAGAAACTTGTTAGTCAGACGCAAAAAAACACAGTTAATAGAAGCCATCATTCAATCTTGGTTTCACATTAGAACAGCTGCAGAACTAAAAGACTTGGTTCACTCCATGGGAAGACATTGTAAGGCCATAATTCATGCTAAAGGTTATCCAACTAAGCATTAACTGACGTGATGATTTTTGTATATCTCATTTTTTTTATGGTTATAATTTTTGTATATCTCGTTTTTTCTACATGTTTCACTTTTCTTCTTTATACTGTAACTGCTATTCTAATAGCAAATCCTCCATAAATGTTATTGCATTACATTCGTGATTAAATTATCTCTCCATTGATATATAATTTTATGGTACTACTCCCTTAGAAAGTGGTGTTATTAGCTAGATTTTGAAAATAACACTTTTCCCAAAAGGTTTCGACCGTTTTGGCCACTGCTGTAGAGGACCTCACTTTCTGTATTTTCAATCAGAGTTCAGCAGTAAAAAGTTCACTTCAATTTTCAACCATCCAGATTAACTCTCACGAACCAGCAAGGAATTAGCAAGTTAATGAGACTTAGACATTTGCTTCTAAGTCCCTAAAGAATTTATGTTGTAATTTGCAAGCATTTGTTTATTGTTGTTAGTTGCGAAGTCGTGTCTGACCTATCGGGACCCCATGGACAACATTCCTCCAGGCCTTCCTGTCCTCTACCATCCTCTGGAGTCCATTTAAACTCACGCCAACTGCTTCAGTGACTCCACCCAGCCGCCTCATTCTGTGCTGTCCCCTTCTTCTTTTGCCCTCAATCGTTCCCAGCATTAAGTTCTTCTCCAGGGAGTTCTTCCTTCTCATTGGGTGGCTAAAGTATTTGAGTTTCCTCTTCAGGATCTGGCCTTCTAAAGAACAGTCAGGGTTGATCTCCTCTAGGACTGACTTGTTTGTTTGCCTTGCAGTCCAAGGGACTTGCAGGAGTCTTCTCCAGCAGCAGAGTTCAAAGGCCTCAATTCTTTGGCGCTCAGCCTTCCTTATGGTCCAACTTTCACAGCCATACATTGCAACTGGGAAAACCATAGCCTTGACTATACGCACTTTGGTTGGCAGGGTGATATCTCTGCTTTTTAGTACGCTGTCTAGATTTGCCATAGCTTTCCTCCCCAGGAGCAAGCGTCTTTTAATTTCTTGGCTGCAGTCCCCATCTGCATCTTGGAGCCCAAGCATTTGTTATGCATGTCTTTTCAAGGCTTCTTAGAAATGGATGTGAGGTTAGTATAAATCGGGGTGTCAAACTTGATTTCATTAAGGGCTGCATCAGTGTTGTTTGACCTCGGGAGGGGGGGGCTGGGGGTGCGGCCAAGATGGGTGTGGCCAGCTCAACATCACTCGTGTCAGGGGTACCTGTGGTGGCCTGAGCGCTCTGACAGCAAAAACAGGCTCCCGAGCTCCGTTTTCAGCTACAACAGCCTCCTGCAACTCTCTGCCAGCAAAAACAGAGCTCAGGACTTCCATTTTCACTGGCAGAGGCACCACAGGCCAGTCCTTCGCTGTTTCCAGGGCAGCCCCGTGGCCCAGATCCAGGGGTGGGCTTCTGGGGGTTCGCAAGATTTCGGAAGAACCTCTAGCTAAGATTCTGTGCAGTTTGGAGAACCCCCAAATCCCACTCCTGGCTGGTCCCACCCATCCCTCCCCTCCCAGGAGTCCCCATGCGGCCCGTTTTGGATGCAGGTAAGTGCAGGGTGCGCATGGAGGCTCAGGGAGGGTGAAAAACGGGCCTATTGGAAGGCTGGGAAGGCCGGGAAGGCCAGAGGGCCTCTGGAGCCTGGGGAGGCTGTTTTCACCCTCCTGGAGGCTCAAGAAAAGCCTCTGGAGTCTGGGGAGGGCAAAAACGCCCCCCCACCATGGTGCAGGAGGCTGATTAGATCACACCCACCATGGCCACACCCACCCAGCAACCGGGCAGAGAACCCCTTGCTAAAATTTTTGAAGCCCACCCCTGGCCAGTTCTAAGCACCCCATAGGCCGGATCCAGCCTGTGGGCCTTGAGTTTGACACCCCTGGTATAGATGATCATCTTTATGACCCATATATAGTTTTAGATGCATTATTTTTTATTATTTTTTTATTATTTTTTATTATTATTATTTATTCGATTTTTATACCGCCCTTCTCCCGAAGGACTCAGGGCGGTGTACAGCCAAGGTAAAACAAACGGTACAATATACAATTAAAATACAGATTAAAAAACTTATTAGATAATTGGCCTAAAAACTTTAAAATATATAAAACTAAAAACCCCTTAAAATTAATAATAGAAAATTTAAAACCAATAAAATTTAAGCCAGCCCCGCGCGAATAAATAGATGTGTTTTCAATTCGCGGCGGAAGGTCTGAAGGTCAGGTATTTGGCGTAAACCCGGGGGAAGTTCGTTCCAGAGGGTGGGAGCCCCCACAGAGAAGGATCTTCCCCTGGGGGCCGCCAGCCGACATTGCTTGGCGGACGGCACCCTGAGAAGTCCCTCTCTGTGTGAGCGTACGGGTCGGTGGGAGGCATGAGGTAACAGCAGGCGGTCCCGTAAGTACCCAGGCCCTAAGCCATGGAGCGCTTTAAAGGTAGTGACCAAAACCTTAAAGTGCACTCGAAAGGCCACTTTCTTGACTGTAATCAATCTTTTAGGGCAGACGCTGTGTAATAAACAGGGTCACCAAATGTTTCTCAACCTTAGCCACTTTAAATTATATGGACTTCAATTTCCAGGATTCCCCAGCCAGTGTGGCTGGCTGGGGAATCTTGGGAGTTGAAGTCCACATATCTTGAAGTTGCCAAGGTTGGGAAACGTTTTAAGGTGACCCTGTGTTTATTACGCTTTGCGTCTTTTCACACCCTTGAAAATGGGTGCTAGGAAAATTTTCCAATTATGGATTTCAGTTTATAGTTAGCTCTCTGGTGCAAATGTCTATGGAGATTCTCAGTCATCCGGGTCATGATTGTCCCAAAGGTGCTTTTTCAAGAGGCAACTGGACTTTCTGGTTTTGCTTTGAAGGCATTTTGCTCCTCATCCAAGAAGCTTCTTCAGCTCTGCTTCTTCGAAGCGTCTTCAAAGGAAAAACCAGAAAGTCTTGAAAAAGCACCTTTGGGTCTCTTGTGAAAAATAAAAACTTTTTTTTAAAGCATGTAAATTAATTTTTTTTAATTTGCATTTATATCCCGCCCTTCTCCGAAGACTCAGAGCAGCTTACACTATGTCAAGCAATAGTCTTCATCCATTTGTATATTATATACAAAGTCAACTTATTGCCCCCAACAATCTGGGTCCTCATTTTACCTACCTTATAAAGGATGGAAGGCTGAGTCAATCTTGGGCCTAGTGGGGCTTGAACCTGCAGTAATTGCAGGCAGCTGCTGTTAATAACAGACTGTCTTACCAGTCTGAGCCACAGAGGCCCTTTTTGCCTTAAATTTGCCTTAAATTTGTTGTGTGGTGAATAAAATGCAATAGGATTGGGGCGATTCAGTTTTCAGTCTGTTCTCAACCATGAAAATGTCTGGATGACTTATCACTTTCCCAGCTCAACTTAATTTTCAGGGTTATTGTAGGAAAAATGGAGAAGGGAATGCCGTTGTATGCTATTTCAAGCTTCTGCAATGTATGAATCTAATAAATTATGCTGAATGGGTGGTGTACCATAAAAATACCTTTTTTGTTCTTGTTTTGATATAGGTTACTTGCTTGGTATTTTATGAAGTATAATGATTTCTTGGCACCTGGTTAGTGTTTGGTATCCGCCCAAGTTATGGATGATTAATGTAATCACTGACAATTATTCAAGAAGTATTCTGTTACTTGCAAATTACATTTCTATCCAAACCTTTCTAAGAACTTAAGGTGGTATATATGATTCTCCTAATGGGAGAAACATTTTCTGAATATTTTTAAGCTTGAAATACCATAGCAAATTTTAATGTCCCGGGCTGAAAATATAATACCTCCAGATTTTGATCTTTGTCTTGGGTTTGGAACAAACTTAAGGCATGTTGTACAGTACTATGCTTTAAGTGCTCCTCTGATTTAGCATTTGCTTTTAAAAGACATTATTTATTCCAAGCCACAATGTCCTGGAAAATGCATTACTCAACAAAACAGCCCCCAAAATTGCTCTGGATAAGTTACCAGTTCATATTTGTAACAATATCGTTTTCTGGTATACCTTTTCATATGCGGTGTCAAGTGCAAATATACATACATATACATATACATACATACATACATACATACATACATACATATATATATATATATATATATATATGCATACACACACACACACACATGTAGGTCTTGGCCTACACACACATACATATGTAGGTCTTTTCTCATGTAAGGTTGAGAGTATCATGGCGACGTTTTGACGAGGTCTCACTCGTCATCTTCAGGCTGGTGCTTACGGCTTCGTGCTTGTGCGAGCAAAGCGTGGTTGGAGCTGCCGTCTCTCTATAAATACTGGTGGGGAGGTGGGGAGTGCTGGCTTTGTTGCTGTAAGCGGGTTGGTTGGCTGCGTTGTTATATCTTGATTGGTTGGTGGAGTTGATGTTTGCAGATCACTCGGCTGTTTCGCAGTATCCTATGTGGGTGTGGCCCTAGCTGCGTGCCCATTAGTCTTTTGTGTTGTAACGACCTGGGTAATAGGCTGTGTGGTACCCAGGTAGTTACAACACAGAAGATCCATCCGCCAATCAGCCGCTCATGCTGAATCAGGCTGCAATAATGTGCTGAAGCTGACCTGGCTGTTCGCTATTTGCTGCAAGGACGTCAGAGTTTGCAGCAGCAATCACATCCAGAAAGCACACACAAGTAACTGATTCAGCAGGATTCAATAACTTCTCTATATATAATATAACACATGAAGTAAACATACAATACCAAAAGCAGGTTTTTCAACATGGTAGTTAGTATAAGCAAAGCAGAAGCAGAGGAGTTTCAGTTTTAGTTTCAGAGCAACATGCAGCTTTAGTACAGAACAATTGAGCTAAGCCATGTCCAGGCTCCTTGCCATCTCCTTGTTGCTCACACAGCGAATAGTTTCAGTTTCCAAACAGCCCTCAACTCTCTCACACGCTGACAGGATGCTAGCCAGATAAATACCGATGGATGCTGGTAGGCAGAGGCAGAATTATTTTCCCCTTATTTTCCTCCCCAAAAACTAAGATGCATCTTATACTCTGGAGCATCTTATACTCCAAAAAATATGGTACATTTGCATGTTTTCCAACTGCTAGGTTGGCAGGAATTGGGGCAAGAACAGGAGACCATCCCGTCATATGGTGTTTGGGTCTTGAACTGCCAACCTTCCAGTTGACAAGTCTGGCACCTTACCCTCTGGGCCATCGCACCTAGCGGTGTCATGTCTTTTCTCACGAGAAGACATTCTTTAATAAAGCTATACATACATACAATTGAAGGTTGAGCTTGAAGCTCTAAGCTGCTATTTCTCCCCAGGGAAGCAGTTGAGCGAAGTATGATAATCAGACAAGGATTGAGTTGTTTTAGGCAAGAGATAGAAAAGCCTACTGATGAAGAACTGTCAGTTGATACAAAGGCATGAGACATCGATTTAATATTTGCTTCTAGAAAAAGAGGTGCTACCAATATTTCAATCTGGGCTTTCATATCAGAAAAATACACTTGAAAGCTCACTAATAAGCCTGATTAATTTTTTCTGATATTAAAAATAACCAACAGAGAAGGATTTAGGAGCCACAGTTTGAGTCAAGGTGTCAATTTATTTCAGAATTGAAACTCTGATCTTGAAAAAGATTCAGAAGTCAGGAAATGGTTGGTTCTGAGAAACTTTCCCCCCCCAAAAAAATTATGAAAAGTAAAACGACAACCGAAATGCAGTTAAAAACCAGCTTTATTGTTACAACCAATTTTGAATTATTTACATAATATAAATCTCTTTGCAAGATACATTCCTTCATTGAAATCAATGATAAAAGGCCTTAATATAGAGCTTCAACAATGCTTAGCTAAAAAAAAAAGTTCACTCCAGTACAAGCCAATGAACAGAAAGCACAATTTTTAGTTCCATTCATAACATACAGATTAGGGATTTTTCCTCTCCCTTTCATTGGACAGGCAACCCTTCACAGGACAAGACTGACTCAACAAAGAAAAGATTTAAAATGCAAGGAGAGAAGAGAGAGCCAAAGGGGTGGTCTGCTCCTATACGTTGTTGTCATTGTCACACATGGATGGTCAGCCTTAAGAAATGAATCCTTGTAAGTGCAAAGTTTTTAATTACCCCAAGATGTCAAAAAATATTTTACGCTGCTGGCACACTTTACAATTAAGGATAAGGCTTCTTATGCAACTAGGATCCACCTCTGGAAATGAAACAGGATATAGGTATTTATTATCAGAAACACAAGAAGCTTTTAACCGTACTGAAATTACAGCAGTAAGGTTGCTGCTCCTTGTGACTGATATTTTTAATCGGTATTTTCACAATTGAGCCACTGTGTTTGCTGGTCTGCATTAGTATTTGTCTTCAAACTGCGAGAACTGCTTTTGCTGTCATTTATAATTTATACAGCACTTTCCATCAGCAACTAGGCTTACAACTCATTTAAGTGCTTATTTATTATCTCCATCAACCTATTAATTAGCACTTACAGTATGGAGAAAGAGAGCGTGCTCCAGATTGGCCACCCTAGTTCGACTGGGATTCAGGACATTGTCAAAATGGCAGGCTCCCCCAAAAAGCTTAAAATTTTTTTTTTATATCCTAAAACAACACAAATATCAATTCATCATTTAAAGCACATCGGATATCAATGTATTCTACTATATGAAGATCTTATATAGCAATATTTCAATAGCAAAACCAAAGTAAGGCCCTTTATCTTTGGAGAATGGGCGGGAGGAGGGGTTAACTTTGCTGAAGAAAATCGCCAAGATCAGAATTTGTTTTCTGCTCATTTATTTCAAACAGGCATGGACTTGGCAATTCATCACTACGCCACTATTTATTAATTTTGCAAATAAAGATGTCAACTTTTCTTGGCATTGTTATATGCAAATAATTCTTATGGATCTTCTCTCAGCAGTCGACAATTTATTTGACCGTAATGGGATCAGATTCCCTATATGTGGCCAATCTAACTAAAAAGAAACTGAACTCCAGGCCAGAAAAACTAAAGTATTCAAGTCCTTGCAACTTTTGTGTGTGTGAAGGAAATTTTAAGAATCACAGGTAAATTAATTTTTAAAAAGTAGGCTCAACAGAATACAACTTTTCAAGAACATGTACCAGGACTGACGAAGACAAAGTTTCACTTTTAGAGTTAAGGTTTCTTTAAACCAAGAGGAAAATTAGGAGAAATTGAGAAAAATATTCAATTTCATCAGTTCTATAGAAGCAGCAAAGGTACCCTTGAATGCTTGCAACTTTAACAACCTTCAAGGGTGTCCAAAAATCCTCTTGCTATGGGTTCTGGAGGTTTTATAGTTTTTTTTGGAGAATGTCAATGGATCAAGAGGGTGCAAATCCAGATTTTATGAAAAGCTCAGAGTGAACCAGGAGTAAAACAAAGTTCTTTTAAGCATGTCTTACTGAAATTTCTCAACTATGTTAAGGACTTGATTGTATCATTTGCTGCTGCAGTTTTATATGTGTGTCTCTTTCTTTGCATGTACTATTTCTATTTGCAATAGTGGCAGAATTCTATTTCTATTTCTCACATTTTGATGATGATGATGTTTAATATGCAGGAGCCTCCACTGTTAGGAATTTGTACAAGGGTTTTTCAAAGCATGACAAACCAAACTCAGAGTGGACCTTCATTATATCTCAGGAGAAAAAAATGGTTTTTCTTCTAATTAGCCAACCTGCTTCCTACTAGAAGAATGGATATTGTCACTTAAAAGCAGTCGTTGTGCTAACTCATGTTTAGACTGATTAGCTCTTCCAACGAAAACGTATGAATACTAAGGCAGACACTACAAACACCATGAGAAAGACGCCTTATGTAAGCTAATATGCATCCTCAGGTACTGAACCCTATTGTTTTCCAACTGGGAATTCCCTTGAAGGCAGCCTATTTAACAAAAAAAGAGTTCAACAGATGTCAAGAACTGGATAGTTGGTTTACATCCAAATTCTACAAAAAGGAACATACAACAAAAATACATAAATGCGAGGTACCATACAATTCACACTAATTTACAAATGGTTATTTACACTATTATATATACACAGTCAGACCTGGTTATCATAAATTGATTAGCTAATCCTTCTACAAAATTCACATTAAGAACCCCAGGCCGAGAGGTTCAAAACAATGCCAATTTTCTTTTAAATCCGCCACCGTTACACCAAGGAAGCTTCGATGTCTGAATCCATTGGGTAGGTTAATTAACCTGGTCTGATTGCCAGTGTGATGAGAAATTCACGCATTTCTGCTTTACAAAAGCTACGAGGCCACTATGGTCTGTAGGCTTATGTTTACAGTGTTGAATGCTGTTTCTAGTAACTCTCTATTTTTGACTACATTTTACAACAATGTCACTAGTTGATGGCATTAGGATCTTTTAGCTTCAAAGTACAGGCAACAGATTAGTTTGTTACCAAGTCACAGCCAAAATTACCTGAGGTTGTTTTCTAGAGCTCTGGAAAATAAAAGATTCAAGTACTTGAAAAATGGGAGCAAGCTGGAAAGTGTGACAAAGTCACCTCAAAAATCCGAAACAGGAATAAAAAAAGCGGAGAGCAGAAAACGGCAGCTTCTAAAATGACAAACTGTAACTACATTAAGCTACATGTACTACTCTTTAAGGTAAATGGACATTTTCTCTTAAGATGACTTAAAACCACTAATTATTTTTAGACATCTTCAATGTATTCAGAAACACACTGTGCTGGAAAATGTTCAATCTAACACCATTCTGGCAAAAATGGAAACATGATTGAAATCCAGCCACTTTGGAGACTAAGCCAAAATACATCTCTTCTAAAGAGCTCATTATTTTTTTTAAAGAAAAACTTTTAATTGGCTCTTATTAAGCTCAGTTGAAATGTAATAAAAGTTTATCAATATTTGCAGATTCATCCAGTGAGGCACATTCTTCTCTATCCAGCTTAACAGAGGAGCTGAACCATCATACTTTGGGTATCATTTTTCATGTCACAAAAATAAGGGAGATGATAATAACTATTATAATGATGAATTAAAATAACCTTTCCAGGTATTACTAAACCTTAAGCCTTGCCAGGATAGGAAGGGGGGAAAAAAACTAGCTTGAAAAGTAACTTTTATTTTTTTCCAACAATCTATAAAGGTTTAATTAGAGAGTATTTTGAGCAAAGCAGTTCTAGGCTTTTGAAAATTAAAGCTTTCCGCAACTTAATTCTGCCTAATTCCTAAGAGCCTCACCATAAAATGGTATTAAAGAATATGTAAAATGAATACAAAGACATAAAAAGGAGCTGTTTTCTTATTTTCTAGAGCTCGAGCAACACCCTTTTACCTGATAAATTACAACTTTTCTTTAATAATTGGCTCAACACTGATCATCAAGAGAAGCTGCCCAATTTATGTACAACTGTGGTAAGAGCTGAAATGTATCTTAAAAGTAAAACTACCCTTCTCCATATGAAAGCTTTAAGTATGAGTAGAATATAATTCCTGTTACCCTTACTGATAACCTGGAACCTCAGAACTAACCACGTTCATCACACCCATTCAGCACCACACTGGGGAAAACTGCCCACAGAATACAGGTTGTACCCTACTTTTTCTAAACTAATTTCATTGCTGAATAATGAGACGTTTTGAGGTTCCATTATTCTAATTTGGGGCATTTAAAGACAATAGTTTTAGAAATATCTCAAAATATATCTTGTCATGTTTTTATTTCTGTAAACAGATGTTATCAGTCAAACTTTTTCGTTCATACCTACATCAGATCAAGTCAGGTTTATTTTTTTAGCCAAGGTTTATTTTAGAGTCCTATAAAATATTTCTGAATAAATATTTTACTGAGTCTGGGGAACAGCTTTCTCACTTCATCGCTGTTTAAGGTACATTTGCCTTTACACATAATGCATATGAATACACGGACTTCGCATATATGGGCACTTGTGATCAAAATGGACAAAAAAAATAAGACCAACAGAAACTATTATTGAACTTAATGTCGCGACTTTTAAAGTTTAACACAACTTCCCCATTCTTAAACACACATACTCTCACACATATGCTAGCTAAGTAAACATTGTGTTTCATTTCACATTTTTTGAAATTTCAACCATTCCTGGTAGGATGGCTTTGAAAAAGAAGATTAAAATGTCCGTGACCAATTCTCGTTCTTCAAATGCCACTACCGTTTACTAAAGAAAGGAGGACGAAGGAGGTGGAATCAAGGTAAGGAAGTCAATGAAGAAAATTATGAACACTCACCAAGCCTAAAGAAATAAAAAATTAACTTTTGCTCCCAATTATTACAGGACTGCTTAACAAAAACCCTGTTGGTTTTTACTAGTTTCTAGCTAATATCTTTATCCCTAGATTATATAACAAGGTGTTCGAAGGTTTCAAAAAACTTGTTAGGAAGAAATTACACAACACTTGGATGAGTGGGTCATTTAAAGCTTACATTTCAGGATAAGATCCCTCTTCAAATTTAAAAGCTGAGAGAGTGGGTATCATTTCCTTAATGCAGTGAGCAGGCCTCTGTGAAATTTTTGCTTCCACTATATACAAGAACGGTCATTTCCCCCTGCCCCCCCGCTCCACATACAGCAGCTTGCTAGAATTGAGAGAAACAAGAGAATGAAAATTAATTTGTTCCACCCTGATATAATCTCCAGTCAGCACCAGTGGCTTGAGTACAAACTGGGATCTGTTGTTGTGTAGATTCCATGTGGTTCACGGTTAAGCAACTGAATGCTGTACCAATTTGAGATGTAAAAAAGTTTACAGGTTGATCGCCTGCACCCGCTCCCTTAAGGAGGACCGATAAACAGCAGCAATGGAATGTTAAACTCATAATAAATAATTCATGTCTCACATTAAAAAAAAAAAACAAGAAAAAGGATTAAATTTGCTCTCCTTGTGTTTCAGAAATCCATTAGCTTCTAATCCTTCCACAATATCAGAAAAGACCTTCATTTGAAGTTACCATTGAAAGATTGTTATTTAGAGGCAATGAAAAGCAAAAAAAAAAAAGAAGAAGAAGAAGGAATAATACAAATGTAGAGCTTTTCCTATTATGTACTCATGACAAAAACAGTAAGGAATCTTCTCAACAGGCGGGTAACCAAGTTCTCAAATTCTACTCAGGAAGTTTTAATGCCATTACTTCATTCTTCATTTTGAAGTACTGATTGAAGCGAACAACTGCATACCTATGTGAGCAAACAAAAGCATTTGATGAAATATGATTTTGGGTGCAGTTTTCCATGAATCACAATATTTAACTTGTATACACATTTTTAGTTTTTCCTGCCATCTAGTGGTTATGTAATATTTTTGTAAAAATTGCCAGAGATAGGCGGATAGCTTTTCTAACATTTTAAAATACACGTGGGCCAGATTATATGATATGGATAGCAGATTAAGGTTATTTTTCCACAGACATTTCAATCTAGTCCCAGGTCAGCTTGATTAGCAACCCATTCAGCATTTATATTTATATTTTGATTTCATGTAGCCAAAAATATTGATATTTATAAGCAGCATGCTTATCAAACCTTAATAAGGTTAGGATCATGGTTCTAGTAAACCAGGCATATATCGGGACTTCAATTTCCATGTCACTCCAGCCAATGCAGCACATGATCATGCTGGCTGGGGTATTATGGAAAGTCAAATAACAGATCTAAGGGATACCAGGTTAGGAAAGGTTCATGCACTGAACTTACAGGAAAAAGAAGCATGAAAATTGGACAATTCCTTCATTCTCGCTCTCTTTAATCTATTTAAATTAATTTAACTCAAAATGATTTAAATTAGACTCCACTTGTTCAGTTATAATGGGTTTTTAAACATTTTAAAAGTTAATTTGGTTGAGCTGCAATTCTCTGAAAGGGAATAAAAATAGTTTGTATTCATAAATCATTAGCACTTGATCACAAGCAGCTATTCCTCAAACCTTTGAATAAATGAAATTTTAATCCTTATAATTAAAAAAGCAGCAGCTCTTTTATGTGTTTATGCTTTACTATTTTAGATTTACGAAACTGACTATCCTGACAAAAAAAAATTGTATCAACAAATATCTATTTCACAGTCAGTAATGGTTATTTCAAATTTAAAGATCTGTATTCTTAAACCAAAAAATATTTACAAAAATATTACTTGAAAGATGAAGCCAATTCATTTTAATACAAAATCCTATGAATATGGAATATTTTATATATCTAACATAAGGTGACTCTGTTAATTACTTACCCTAGAAAATCGAAGTCAATAGTGGAGTATTTGGCTTGAATTAGGGCCCACAATCCCCAGAAGAAATGAGACGCCTGCAAACAAATAAACCCTGATTAAACTAGTCAGAATGGTTTTGTTTTCAGAGACTACTTAGAAAAAGCAACGCAAAGTAATGAATGCTCATACTATGATGTTAATATTGCATTCCATAGTATTTGAGTTTATGGTAATTTTAGCCAACAAACTTCTAAGGCCAAGATTTATAACAGTCTTCCCCCAAATTCAATTCGTACAGACAACCTCAAATTCTGAAGGCTCCAATTGTACCATACTTTTGTTTTCTTTGAAGAAGGATTTAAGACTTCTACAAAGAAAAAAATACAGTAGCATATAATTTAATGCAAATGTTAAAAAAAAATATTTTATCCCACAGCTTTTAGTTTAATTTTCAATATCAAACCACAGTTGAACTCATCATTAATGAGTTTTAAACACAGTAATGAAAGTTTTCTGAAAATTTAAAACTGAAGAGGTATATTTCCATTAGTACGCATAAATATTAAGGCCGCACAATTTAACATTCAAAGTATGTTTTGAAAGATACCAAATCTCCCTTATTTACACAGTTGTATTTGTTTTTATCAACTTATTTCATAGTTGCTTGATAACAGTTCCTGTTTTTCTAAATTACCCTATTGTGTGAAACCTCAAATACCAAAGGCAATGTTTTTAAACATACTATACTAAATAATCCCATTCAATTCTATAATCTAACCTGAAAGTTCTTATAAAATTTGTAGTGCAACATAAAGTTGAAAAACAATCGAAATCAAATCAAAGAATATACACACACAAAAGTACATTTTAGGCTTACCTAGTCAATTAGCTATAGTTTTTTTTTGGGAGAGGGTATTTTTTAGGCAAGTAATTTATTGAAGTCACATGCCAACATTAAGTCTCACGAGTAGATTAGTGATTAAAATTTCGTGAACCCTCTTGAAGTTTTAATATTTTTCCATAAATACCACCTAAAACATGATCTGTTCTCCAAACAAGTCCTAAAACTAGAGACAACCCAATTAAACAGAAGACTCAAAAACATTTGTTCATTTCTTTATTGAAGAAAATAATCTAAATTTACATATCTGTATGTGAATCTCTAGGATTATCAGTTTATTTGAACAGGAAATTACAGCCAAGTGTTTCAATCTATGGGAGGATAATCAGGTGCAACTGTGGGAGGTCCTGCCTTATGGACCTCCCACAGTTACGGGTGGAGTTAAGAGGCAATTTCTTACCTGCTCAGGGCTGGGAAGGACCAGGCCTGGAATGCTTTGGTATGAATACGTGGCTAATGATCAGTAATGTTCGCTTAACAAAACTACAGTTATTGCAATCACTAGATTATGTGTTCATGTGACATCTTACTTTATGACTGCACTGTTAGTGACCAAAATTCCAGCCCAATTGTGGTTAAGTTGAGGGCTACCTATAAAAATTACGTTAAAGGGCCCAAAGGAAGTTCATGAGAGGAAGCCGAAGCTGCTGTGTAAGGAGGAATGGGCTAAATTCTTCTAAGAAGATGTCCAATTTGAATGGAATTGGAATTCTTTATTGGCCAAGTGTGATTGGACACACAAGGAATTTGTCTTTGATGTATATGCTCTCAGTGTACGTAAGGAGAATAAAATATATTAAATCAAGAATAAAAAGATAAAACATTTAGTGATAGTCAAGGTTACTAATAAGCTATCAAATCGTACTAGGAAACAAGTAAAAATAATATAAATTGAAAGATGCAAGTTACATGGTTATAGTAATAAGTGGGAAGAGATAGATACTAGTAAGGAAGAGAAGAATAATAGTAATGCAGTAAATTATTTGACAGTGTTGTGGGAATTAGTTGTTAAACAGAGTGATGGCATTTGGGAAAAAACTGTTCTTGTGTCTAGTTGTTCTGGTGTGCTGTGCCTTATAGCGTCGTTTTGAGGGTAGAAGTTGAAACAGATTATGTCCAGGATGCGAGGGGTCTGTAGATATTTTTTTTCTGCAGTTCTAATTATCCATTGAAGTCTGTATTTGTCTTGTTTGGTTGCAGAGCCAAATCAGACAGTTATGGATTATTTAATCAACAGACATTGGAAATGTTTAACTGCAGTTATTGCTATCCAAACTGCTATACCACTTACTGAAAATAAAAGCTTTTGCCCCACACAAACATGTAGCTTTGACCATTTTCAATAAGTAAGAGAATAAATGTGATTTTTTTTGACCGATTTAATTGGATACTTTGCCTAGTTTTAAGGCCCGTGTGTAGAAAAGAGATCGTAGTTTGGGTTATATTGATGCAGAAATATTGAAAATTCAAATAGGTTCACAAACTCCTAAGCAGTTCTGTATGCTAGCACTGGTAAGTCATCTTCCCTAGGAGTATCTGCATCCTTTGGAAGGCCTATGCAGCCGTTCAGCCACTTTGCTAGCGACCCACTGCTCACACGGGGCCAGCTTTCAAAATAGCTCAGTGAGTTGTGGAAAGGATGGATGGATTACCTCTTGAAGAGAGGTAATTTGTTTCTTCTAACACACTACCTAGAGCACCTCTTTAAAACACTTTGTAAAGCCCTCATAAATGTAAGGCAAGAATGTATTTGTAACAATAAAACAGCTTTCAAGTAGCAGAAGATATTCAAGCACTTCCCGGTATAGGCAAATGGCCATATTCCTATAGCACTTTACTGTACTAGCTATTTTTAAGCGAGTTTGCTATCTTGAGAGCTACAGCATTTTGTGGCATATTTTACCTAATGTTATATTTCAGTATGGAATTCAGCAAGGTAGTCATTGACTTACAACAGTGGGTTTAGTGACCATTTGAAGTTACGACACTCACAAAAGTGACTGTTTCCCACACTTATGACCATTGCAGCATCCCCATCGTCACATGATCAAAACTCAGATGCTTGGCAATTGATATGTATTTATAACAGCTGCAGCGTCCCAGAGTCATGTGATCACCTTTGTGGCCTTCCGACAAGCAAAGCCAAAGGGGAAGCCAGATTCACTTAATAACTATTAGTAACTCAATAACTTCAGTGAATCATTTAACAACTGTGGCAAGAAAGGCCATAAAATGGGGTACAATTCATTTTCACAAATGCTTCGCTTAGCAACAGAAATTTTGGGCTCAATTGTGGTCGTAAGTCAAGAACTACCTATATAGTAGTCATCCTCTAACACCACCTATTTTATGAATAACTACAGACATTTGCCTGAAATGGTATAGGGCAGTTGTTCTGCCCCCACTCACCCACCCCCCCAGAAGACACGAGCTGACTGTATTTGCCAGCAATTTATTCTTGCTACAGATATCAGCTCTGGCAACGAACCTGCGATTGTCTGCCAAGTCCTCCTTATCTCTTCAATGCTACTGCGGTCTGTTGCTGGAGCAACCCAGAGTTCAGAAGTAAACAGAAGTCCGAAAAGACAATTCCTGAGTCTCGCAATAAAGCAGCCAAAGTTTCCAAAAGTCAGTTTTTGTCTGTCACGGAGCCCAAAGGCAGCTCCACCCACTTTTATACCCTGTGGGGTGTGGCTCCGTGACTCAGCACTCCCTGGGCCGGCCCCTTCCTTTCCTTTGCTGTGCATGCTTCACTCAGCATCGCTGCCTTGCATCTAGCCATCTAGATCTTCCTCAGCTGGCTCTTGGGGCGTTGCCAGGGGCAAGGAGGGGTCAGGGGAAAGAGGCCGTGTCAGCTCCTCCTCCTCCACCTGGCCTGCCTCTGGAATCTGGAGTGGAGCCAGAGAGGAAGGTTCTGCAGAGAGAAACCCTGTCGGCTCTTCCCTCTCACTCTCTGAGTCACTCTCTGCCAGGAAGCCCGGCTCGGGGCCCGCAAACACAACACCAGCGATGGCTAACCTTTTTGCCATCGGATGCCAAAAGCAGGGGGAGCGTGGGGGAGGGGGTGTTGCATGCGCACATGCCCACATCCATAATTCTATGTACCCTGCCCCCACATGCATGCGTGCGTGACACACACTCCCCGCGCTCCTCCCCCCCCCCGCTTTTGGCACATGATGGCACAGTGAGCCCGGTAGACCCATTTTTCGCTCTCTTCAGTTGGGAAACGGGCCATTTCCAGCCTCCGGGGGGTGGGGAAGGCTGTTTTTGCCCTCCCCAGGCTCCTAGAAAGGCTCTGGAGCCTGGGAAGAGCGAAAAATGGGCCTTCCCTGGCCCCTCAGAGGAGGCCAGAAACAGCATATTTCCTGACTTCCGGTGAGCCCAGAAGGCCCGAAAATCAGCTGGCCAGAGCGCACTTGTGCTCCGGAGCTGAGCTCGTGTGCCCACTGATGTAGCTCCACATGCCACCTGTGGCATGTGTGCCATAGGTTCACCATCATTGGTATAGGGTTTCCTGCCTGAGAAGGGGATTGGACTAGAAGACAACCAAGGTTCCTTCCAACTCATTCTGTTTTTCTTTTATTCCGAAGAATTTGGTTCTGTGGTCTCACAATAATGGCAGAAAATAGAGGCTAGTTAGGAAGGTCCTTAGGAAACAAGCCAGCATGGTTAGCACATGGGCATACCATGACCAGAATGGACATGGTGGCACCTGATAAAGGCCTAGAAACATTTTTTTCTTCTGCAAATGAACAGTGTACAGATGGTAGTAAGCAATTAAAACAGACGGATTCCTATTTTGTAAGGATGCTTTGGTTTTGACTGGAAATAGGTGCTTTGGAACATATGGCAGTATAAACACAATTGTCGGTGACAATCATTAAAGTAGCGGTATCTGTATCCATACCCTGGAGCCTCACCGCAGCTGCACTCTCCTGAAGTCAGACACAGCTGCTTTAATGACCACGAAACAGATCCTGCCTTCAAGCTCCCATGTACTTCTAAATTACTTCTTCCCAAACTGCACAATCCTATTTATTTTATATATGCATACAATGCTGTAAAATGCTTGTATGTTCTGTGGTGAAGAAAGGCAATTGAAATACTTTTAACTGCACTTATTTCGAGTCACCTGTGAATTCACACATTCTGCCCAGTGGAGGGATCTGTTTGACACTTTCTAGAACTGTATGCCAGGAGCTCACTGCACCATGTACCTAAATAGGACTCTTGCCTGAATTCATTATCTAAG
This sequence comes from Ahaetulla prasina, assembly GCF_028640845.1. NCBI lineage: Eukaryota > Metazoa > Chordata > Lepidosauria > Squamata > Colubridae > Ahaetulla > Ahaetulla prasina. The sequence continues at coordinate 91,981,274 of NC_080545.1, forward strand.
ACTCACACAGGAGATCTGAAGGAATAATAAAACCATCCGAGACAAGCAGGGCAGGAAGATGGTTTGTCTGAATCCAAACGTAACGCTTGAGAAAATTGTGGTTATGAGTGATAAGAAGTTGTTGTCCCCTGTAACTTTGGTGCTTCACTAAGAGGAGTCAGTAATAAACTGCTTGCTTGGAAAAAAATAAGGTTGAATAAATCAACCAAGGGGAGTGTTGCTCAAAAACTGCATATCTCAGGCAGGAAGGAAAGACTGAGCCTATGTGTCTGCCTGCTATAATTCAACTGGAAAAGGTTGCTGATACTACCAATCACATTTGTGGAGCAAACATGCATCCAGAAGGGAGCATTTCTATTCGGCAAGTTCACAGTAAAGTTTGACTGCTACCTCTAACCCATTTAGCAAGGTGTTTGCAGAAAGATCACTCTCTTTGGACAGACTTTTGAAAAGTCTGAAAACTCAGGATTTAAATATTGGTACTGGTAAAACAGTATCATAGTATGATCATGATAAAAACAAAACTAAAACGGGCATGTAAGAAATGAAACTGGTGCTTCCAATGTATTACAAGTAGTCCTTGGCTCACAATCACTTGTTTAGCATCTGTTCGAAGCCAAGACACTGAAAAAAGTGACATTACGAGCATCTTTTCATAATTACGACCGCTGCAGCATCTCCATGGGTGCTGATCAAAATTCGGATGCTTGGCAACTGGCTCCTATTTATGACGGTTGCAATGTCCTGGGGTCATGTGATCATTTTTTGTGGGCTCCTGACAAGCTAAGTCAACGGGGAACCCAGATTCACTTAAGAACCATGTTACTAGCATAACAACTACAGTGATCCGCTTAATAACTGTGGCAGGAAAGGTTGTAAAATGGGGCAAAATTCACTTAACAAGTGTTTCGCTTTGCTACAGAAGTGTTGGACTCACTTGAGGTCGTAAATCAAGGACTACCTGTAGAGGGAATCTACAGTCACCAACTAATACTACCTCTTTTATGAATAACTACATTCCAAATAATTGGGTTCTAGTCTCATGATAATAGCAGAAAATAGAGGCTAGTTAGGAATGTACTTAAGAAAACAAGCCAACATGGTTAACACTTGTGCAAACCATCACCAGAATCGACTTGGTTGTACCTGATAAAACAGTACACAGAGTAGGAGTGAGAGGAGGAATTATTTTAAGTCCATGCAGGGGAGATGAAACGTATCACCACTGCTGGAGCAGAGGCAGTCAGAGTGATGCAGTGTGACAGAAGACACCTACCTCTGACTGCTGAATCAGTGGCATCACAAATGGCATTTAATTGCTGCTTGGCAAGATGTCCTACTTCCATTAGACAATTTGCCTCTCGATCTCCAGCAAATGATATAGCAAAGGGGTTTTGTCTCACACAAAAAGTTGATGCAATTTTATTTGATTGAAAATATAGAGGGGGGAAAAAAATCTGGTTAAGTGTAGCTTGCATCTGAAACTCTGCAATTTTCAGCCTTCCTTATCTGTGCATGCAAACTATGGTGAGATGATAGTGAGAGCTTGAATCCAATATAATATTTCAATTTAGTGCTATAAGAAAAAGTAACCCTCTACTCTATTAATCAAATTTTGTACTAAAAAAACAGCAATACAAGAGGTGGTTTCGCCTAGGAGTTTTAGGGTCTTCAGCAACCCACTAGAATTTAGAGATTGAAACCACTAGAATTTGGAGAATGGGAACAGTATCATCTTAAACTTAGTATTTTATCTTCTGAGAAGACAGCAAGAAAATTTGTTTGATGTACGAACAGATAATCTAATGGATATAGATCAGGTGATCAGCAAAAGTTCTGCTTAGAGATTAATGGAGCAGATCCCATGGATTGATGGCAATAAAAAGAATCTGAAGCTGACTTAGTAGATGCAGCTTTCACTAAGGATAAGAGCCAAAAGAATGATGGTTGTATCTCAAATACAGGATCTGTCTGAATAAAAATTCCTGTGACTAACAGAGAGATACTTGGAAAAGGTACCAAGTGGTTGGTCAAAGGCACGATTGGTCATGCCTTTGACCAAGAACAGGGAAGAAAATTGGACACACATGCTTCTTTCTATCTTAGGCTATTTCAAAGTGGTTGAAATTGGGATCATGAGAGAGAACCTGGTGGGCAAGGAGGCAACTGAACTAAAAGAAACAGACCCTTTTAGAAGCTGAATAGTCATGAGATTATTTTATTTTTCTTTATTCTTATTTTATTTTATTATTTTATAATTGTTTTATAATTATTTTATTCTTCTGCCAACCTGGCAGTTCGAAAGCAAAAATGCAAGTAGAAAAATAGGGACCACCTTTGGTGGGAAGGTAATAGAATTCCGTGAGCCTTGGGTTTAGTCATATTGGCCACATGACCACGGAGACGTCTTCAGACAGCGCTGGCTCTTCAGCTTTGAAACGGAGATGAGCACCGCCCCCTAGAGTCGGAAACGATTAGCACATATGTGCAAGGGGAACCTTTACCTTTACCTAATCATGAGATGGCCAATAACAATCTTGATGATCACATTGTAACTTAAGGGAAGTGCCTCAATTTTGACTACCCTAATGAATAAGAAAGTAGCCCAGAAGAGATCATAGCTGTCTCAGACCTCTTTTCTTAGATCAACTTTTAGTCTAGTAGGGAAAAAAAAGCTAGCGAGGATTGAATAGTATAAATTGGACAGTCTTATGGTGGAACTGGTGATAATGGAGTCGGAGGTCATTATGAAGGGGCTACTGATGACTAGCACTAATGATGTTCCCTAGTTTGGGTAATGAAACATCTGCATGAAAAAAAACCAAGCTCAGAAAGCACCAAGGATCCAAGATACAGCACAAGGATGATCACCTCAAATATGAATGTGCTGAGAAAGTGGTGGTCGCAAACACAGTGAAGCTTGAGTAGGAAGCATGGAAGGCCCCTGCCAAATAATTTCAAGAAATCTAAAAGATTCTGAAGAGGGCTTGGCACAAAGACATAAACGATATGTGCAAATCACAGAAACTGAAAAACCTACTTGTTCAATATTTAAAGGAAATATCTGAAGTGCACCATGCAAGGTGGACCTCTTACACACAAACACACGCACACACAAACAAAATCATATAGTTCTTGCCAGGAGTGCCATGATTTGAACCATTTCCCTGAGACAAAATCCCCATCTGTAATGTTTATTTTTGCTCCTAGTTAAGGACAAAAAAAGACCAGCATTCTCATAGAAGTAGCAAAGATGACAAAAGTATAGCACACTTGTGAATTTGATGTGGCCAACATAAGAGAGAAATCATGAATGTCCTTTTTAGGGGAGATGAAAGGTACTGTCCTGGAAAATTTGAGAATGTTTTCTTTTGTCTTTGAACTGTCATTCCAGAAGTAATTGAGCAATTTTTGAAAATGTATTTATTTATTTACTTATTTATTTAATTTATATACCGCCCTTCTCCCGAAGGACTCAGGGCGGTTTACAGCCAGATAAAAACAAAGTTACAAAAAGTTAAAAAACATTTTAACAATTTAATTCAAATTAGGCCGAAACGAATAAAAAGTGATAAAACCATAATAAAACCCACATTTAAAATACGTTAGGCCAGCCCTGCGCGATAAAACACGAAGGTCTTCAGCTCGCGTCGAAAGGTCCGGAGGTCGGGGAGTTGTCGTATCCCCAGAGGTAGCTCATTCCAGAGGGCAGGAGCCTCCACGGAAAAGGCCTTCCCCCTGGGTGTCACCAGTCGACATTGTTTGACTGACGGTACCCTGAGGAGGCCCTCCCTATGGGAGCGCACAGGTCGCTGGGAGGCTATTGGTGGCAGCAGGCGGTCCCGTAAATAACCCGGTCCTATGCCATGGAAATTATTTCCACAAAATTATTTCCATAAAAACTCCACGAAGCACCCCTTGCACAACAAGAATGTTCTGGAGGAAAAACCAAATATTCCAGGGGTCTCCAACCTTGGCAACTTTAAGACTTGTGGACTTCAGCTCTCAGAACTCCTCAGCCAGCTTTGGAGACCCCTGGAATATTCCACAATCTTACAGAACATTCTTTTCTTGGTAGGTTTTGCATGTACCAACTCAAATCTAGGAGCAAAATCATTGAATTTTCACTGCCATGATGAACAAAATGATGGAAAACCTTGTCAAGATCACTTGCACCCAGTACCTGGTGTTAGCAAAATAAAATCTAAACTTACCAGAGCAAACTGGTTCACTTGGACGTAAAGCACCTCAACCTCTGTTTCAGTGACATCTGTTCCAAATCCTTTATATTCCTTGTAAGCTTCCAAGTAAGATCTCAACCATTGTTCTTGCAGCTTTCTGCTTGGATAGAGGTTATAGTCAACCTCACTCACCCCTACAAAACAGTAATTCGTTAAAAAGAAGAACTGAAATTTCAAAAAAATAAATTCCTGTATTCCCATGTTCAGCTTTGCTCTTTATTTATCTCAGAATCTGAAACAGAAATTATGCACTCATTTGATCCATGTCTTGGCACCTAACATTCTTTAGTACCTATCAAACTTCCCACTATTTTTTTAAGATTATTTGTATTAAAAATAGATAGGAAAAAAGCAAAATAGTAGCCTTAAGAGTATTCCTTTTTCCCCCCCAGTAATTCCTTAGGCATCCATGAACATCCAAGAAACATTTTTATTTTTTTATTTTTTTTGCCTCTGGTGCATGGGGGATTTCTGACTGTATGCAAAGGTGGGGGGGGGGCGCAGAAGAGCAGTTGGGAGGCAACTGCCACACATAAGAAAGGAATAGAAAAACAAGTGTATTCACAGCTACTCTTTAAAGATTCCACAGGCAGGGTTTAAATCAAGTGTGATCTCATTTCAAGTTTCACTCTATTTAAATATTAAATTATAATGTCCCACAAAAGAGATTAAGTCATTTTGGTTTTGCCTTCTCCAATAAACTAGTCTGGAATGACAGTCTTAACTGAGAAAATTTAGGAACCCCTTTTCTTTTCTTATACGAGAACTGCCCGTTTTTATTTCTCATCCAATATTCTTATTTGAAGGCCAGAGGGGAAATAGCAAACTTTTTAAGGCCTTTTTGAAGGGTTCAGGGGTTCTTACAAGCCTGAATAGAGAAGTGTAGCAGGGTTTTTTTACCTTTCACTTTCTCTCTGCCTTCAGCTTGTGCTCTGCATCCCCCTGCTCCTAATCCCGAGCCCCCTTTTCAAAGTTTCTATGGACATCAGGCTCAGAGACTCAAAATATTCACCCCCTAAAGATGAGGTTTCCAGAAAAGAAGCTAGCGATTTCTCTTCACCACAGCCATAATTCCTATAGCAGCAATTTTGAGAGAGCAATAGTACATAGCATGTTCTTTTCAGGTTTTCTTAGTTAGAGATGGAAACTAGGTTAGTAGCCTTAATGTAAGCCGCTGTCATATGCAGCATTCCCTACTACACACTATCAAGTTTTGACACATATAGTTGGCCAATATAACACTACCAAAATTAAACTTTATTCCAGGATTGTTTACATATCCTTTGCGAGCTTGGTATTCTAAGCCAGAGGCTACATTAGCAGCAAAAAATAAAATAGAACGCTTAAAGCAGCATATGGATTTAGTGCAAAGATGGCTCTTAAAGATATAAAGTAGTGAATTGTATGGATATAAAGTTGATTTAGGCATTTTTTTTCCTCACCTTGTTCATTTATTTTCTTTATTAGTTTCTTCAATTTGTATACTACTGCACAGTACATAGAATTTAAAATGTGCCCAATAATACCTCAAAACGACATAGCAACAGGTGCAAGTATTAGCAATTAGTTTAAAAAAGCTGACCAGAAGTCCTTGTCCTATTATACTGCATTTTTCATAACAATGTAATCCTTATCGCTCCTTACTTAGCAAAATACTCAGGCAATTCTGATTTATTTTATATATAGCTTTTATTATTATGGTTCAACTTTAATGAGCAACGCTCAATTTTGCTACACTGTTGGTAAAACCAGACAGATTTTGATTACATCAATATCTAGCTGTAAATTATAATGTTTTATTCTGTTTAATTTGCTGGAAATTATTTGAATTCTGCTCAATAACCATAATAAAGAATTAAAATGTAGTTTTCCCAAAAGACTTTTTCAAAAAGGATTTTTAAGGGTCAATTCAAGGTGCCAGTGCACAATTATCTAAAAATACGAGCAGCTTCCCCAGATATAGAAAATATTTTTAGGACACATTGCACATTGGCACAAAAGTACCCTAAGATATCCTTGTGATATTTTTAAAGAAAAGACAAAGAGATGCCATTTTACAAAAGCAGATTGGGACACCTTTAACTATAGATGGGAACCAAATCCAAATATTTCAAGATGTCTCTCCAGCAATGTTAAGAAAAAGAATTTGCATTTCTCCCAGGAATACTAAGGAGTAAGCAAATCAGATATAAATGGAAAATTCCATTTGTTCTGTAAGTCATCTTGGAAATGGGGAAGAAACCCAAGTATTAAAATGAACTTTTAAAAACAGTTTTGCAATCCAGGTATTTCTTTTTCGTAGATTACATTCCTTCCTCTAAGTAAATGGAGCATGAAGTGCAGATAACTGTAGCTTCCAATTTTACATAATTTCACATGCATTATGGCACAATTTTCATAGCTGAAATTGGTGTATTAAACCCTAAAGAATGCTTTGTTAGAGCATATTCATACAGACTTTCATATAACCTTAATTAAGGGTTTTAATGCTTCAGCAGGAATACCTGCTACATTATCTCCTTGTGGAGGAGCAAAAGGGGTACATGTATTCCTCCTTCCTCTCATTTCCCCCCACAATTCTAGAGGGGAGGGCTGTTCCCATGAGCTTCTGCAACCAAGGATGGCCCACATCCTCTTTCTTCCCATGAATTCAAAATCTATATTAAATCCTAAATGGAAGACTCCCTGCTGCCATTATAGGCACAATGAAGAAAGGGAAATAAGGCACAATGAAGAAAGGGAAATAAGGAAGTCCAGGGACATTTCAGGCTGACAAGAGAGAGGATTTATTTTAGGTCTTTGAGTCTTCTTCCCAGGAAAGCAGCTGTAAGTGCAAACACATGGAAGCAGTCGGAACAAGTCTCAAAGCACCTGCACATGCCTTGCAAAAGATGCTTCAAGAAATCTGAGAAGTGGTTCTATTTGTACAGCTGCACATTGTGAGGCACTCATCCAATCCTGACGCAGCGCTAATGTCCAAGCTATCAGCAACCAGGTTACTACCGTACCTGCAAACTCATTGAAGTGGTTCCCAATATCATAAGCCAGGTAATTATATCCAGAGTACTCGTAGTCAATGAACTGAACGTCACCTACACGAGACACAAAAATAAAATTGGTAAGAGTAAGAGCGGAGCGCTGTGAATCTGCACTGTCCCACTTAATGCCTGCCAGTGTGTTCCACTCTGCTGTGCTCTGTATAGCATGCATTTTAGAAAATTCCAAAATTGCATTTTTTTTTGTTTTAACGAACAGAATAAACTTCTTTTATCAAAGATAGCTGTTCTTAATTACTTAGGGATAGAATCTCTGCTTTTGTACCACAGGGGGGCATCAGTTATCTTAAATTCCATTAGTTAGAAGGCCTTGGTCTCTGAATAGAATATTCAAACCATTTTTAAACTATACCTCATCCAAAGTTAGCAGGGCTGAACACAAAATAAGTTAGTACAGTTACAGGCAAGGGGTTCTTTAATAGAATGCTTATCATTTTGCAAAAGGGGGTACTGTATACGTGCTGTTATTTTTGCTTCCTTTATACAAAACGTGGTTCATTTTGCTTACATTACAGCACATCTTCCACCTACTATCAGAATAACATCTGCATGAAGCCATACGGGTTGTATTCAAATATGAGTTCATATTGTCATTAAGTTTCTCCTGACATATATCTCAGATTAAACTATGAAAAAAGGAAGCAGCACTATATATTTCCAAGAAATAGAGAACAAACTCTGAACCCCTGAACAATTAAACTGCTTTTCTTTACCTTAAGTGTGTTTAATATATCACATATGTGGCGATACAATCATAAAAAGTAGTTTACATTATGCAGTGCAAGGAGAGGCATTAAATGTTCTCACTGCTAGAATATATTGCCAGCAATCCTCATCAGTCATTCCAAAGCAGCTCTGGGAAATAGAGTTAAGAGGGCTGAGGATATGTCGGTCTATATTCCAAATATTCTACCTACCATTACATATTTCAGGATTCTTTGCAATTGTAGTTAATTGAGAAAAATTCACATCAGATACATAATAAATGTGGTCAATTTTAAGATGCCACAAGACCTACGATATTTTTTAGTTGGGGTGGGTGGTGGTGGGACAAACTAATATAGTTAAAACATATACAGA